>NW_026000108.1:43546268-43672727 GCF_001458135.2 Marmota marmota marmota | reverse complement strand
TCCATCCTGAAGCTTAATTTCGCTGGATACACAATTCTTGGTTGGAACCCATTTTCTTTCAGTGTTTGAAATATGTTATTCCAGGATCTTCTAGCTTTCAGAGTCTGTGTTGAAAGATCAGCTGTTATCCTGATTGGCTTACCCCTAAATGTAATCTGCTTCCTTTCTCTTGTAGCTTTTAAAATTCTCTCCTTATTCTGTATGTTGGGCATCTTCATTATAATGTGTCTAGGTGTGGATCTCTTATGATTTTGCACATTCGGCGTCCTGTAGGCTTCTAGGATTTGGGATTCTGTCTCATTCTTCAAGTCTGGGAAGTTTTCTCGTATTATTTCGTTGAACAGATTGCTCATTCCTTTGGTTTGGACCTCTATACCTTCCTGTATCCCAATGACTCTTAAGTTAGGTCTCTTTATGTTATCCCATATTTCTTGGATGTTCTGCTCATGGTTTCTTAACAGT
Organism: Marmota marmota marmota; assembly: GCF_001458135.2. NCBI lineage: Eukaryota > Metazoa > Chordata > Mammalia > Rodentia > Sciuridae > Marmota > Marmota marmota. Next base: position 43,672,265 of record NW_026000108.1, on the reverse strand, counting down.
GTTGCTGAGCTGTCTATGTTCTTTTCCAGTTGAAATACTTTGTCTTCATTGTCTGATGTTCTATCTTCTAAGTGTTCTACTCTGCTGGTAGTATTCTCATTTGAGTTTTTGAGTTAGTTTATTGCTTCCTGCAATTCCAGGATTTCTGATTGTTTGTTTTTTATAACCTCTATCTCCCTATATAGTTGATCTTTTGCTTCTTGGATTTGTTTATGTAACTCATTGTCGAAGTGATCTTTCATTGTCTGATTTTGCTGTCTAATGCCTTCCTTGAGACTCCAGATCATCTGAAGCATTTAAATCCTGAATTCTTTATCTGACATTCCATCTGCTGCAGCTATTACCTCTACTAAAGTTGAGTTGACCTGCATTGCTTGTGGTCCTTTCTTTCCTTGTCTTTTCATACTGCTCGCGTTTCTTTCTGCTTGGTGAAACTGTTGTGTTATTGAATTTTCCCCCTATATATTTATATTGCTCTTGTATAGTTGCAAAGTCTCCCTTGCAGGGGCGGGCGGCAGCTGTGCTCCTCCTCCAATTGGGGTAATCTGTCTATCTCGCCGGTGGGCTGCTGGGCCCCTTCTCCAGGTCGCGTGGTCTGCCTACCTTGCAGGCAACGGCTGGGCCCCTCCTCCAATAGGGATGATCTGTCTACGACGCTGGCAGGCCCCTGGACCTGTTCTCCAGGTTGCAGGTCTGCCTACCTTGCAGGCACAGGCGGCGGCTGTGCCCCTCCTCCAATTGGGGTGATCTTTCAACTAGGCCTGCGTGCCGCCGGGCCCCTTCTCTGGGACGCGCGATCTGCCTACCTTGTGGGCGGCAGCTGGGACCTTCCTCCAATTGGGGAGATGTGTCTACCACGCTGGCAGGCAGCCGGGCCTGCTCCGCTGGTCGGTCGCAGGTCCCACCTTGCAGGTGTGGGAGACGGCTCTGCTCCGCACCTCTGCTCCACACCTCCTCCAATTGGGGCGATGTGTCTACCACCCCGGCAGGCCGCTTGGCCTGCTCCTGAATATTTCTTTATAGGTAGTGATTTTTAAATTCAATAAGCCCATTTCCAAAATTTTTTTTTTCAGAAAAATAAAACTGCATATTTTTACATTATAAACGTGCTGGGAGATTAATACTATTCTAGATGATTTTATGTTTTATTTTTGATTCACTTTTTTCTGTGTGTTTATCAAAATTTATAAGAAAATGATAATGGAAATTGTACATTGAAACAGTTAATGACAAATAAAGTAAAAATATTGATAATTTTAGAGAATATGGACCATGATTATCTGACAACATAATAAGTTTTACTCTTTTCTCAACTTTGTCTACTTTGGCATAAATGGTTCTTGAGGTAAATGGCTTATTGTTAAATTTCCAGTAGTGATCAATCATTGCTAGTATATTGGAAAATAATAAATTTTGTATATCAAGCTTTCATCATGTGACCATTCTTAACATTTCTGTATGTATATATGTATATGTGTGTGCAGATTATTTAAGGTTTTCCTCATACACAATCATGTCATTGGAAAATAGAGTTTTATTTCTTACTTTGGGGAACATTTTATTTCCATTTCCTGTCTTGTTGAATAGCTATGAACTATAGTACATGCTTTATAGGAGTGGTTCAAAGGAAATCCTTGGCTTGTTCTCAATATTTGGAGAAAACCCTTCAGTTTCTCACTATCAAGTATATTAATGATGGGATTTTTATAGATATGCTTTATCAATTTAAAAGTATCCCCCATCCCTAGTATACTGAGAATTTTTATTCTGAATAAATGTTCAATTTTGTCAAATGCTTTTTCACTGTTAATTGACATAATCCTAAACAGTTATACCTTCTTAGCCTATTGATAAAGTGGATTATACTGATCACTTTTTGGATGGTAAACCAGCCTTTACACTTGGAATAAATTTCACTTTTTATAGTATATGTTTATTCATTATTAAATTTGATTTGTCAACATTTTGTGCATCTCTTTGAATTACTGTTTATCAGCAATATTGGTCTATCATTTTCTTTGCTATCTTTTAATTGCTTTTGATATATTAATCACTGACAGGGAGGTGATACCTTCCACTTTAAGTAATTGACTTGTCTATGAATCCTTTTAGTTTTATCAGTTTTTCCTTCATATTTGAATTCTTTTTTTAGGAGGATTCTAATAACTTCTTGGAGAACTGACACCTTTATCATACATTTTCTTTGTTGCATAGTCTGTTTTGAAATTAATATAGCTATTTCAATGTTCTTTTGATTAGTGTTACAATGGTACATCTTTCTCTATCTCCTTACTTTTAATCTGAGTCTTTATATTTAAAAATGGATCTTTTGAAGACAGTATACACAGTTTCATCTTTTTTTTTTCCTTTTGGTACTGATTACTGAACCCAGCTGTGCTTAACCACTGATCCACATCCTCAGCCAATTTTATATTTTATTTAGAGACAGGGTCTAGCTGAGTTGCCTAGGGTCTCATTTAATTTCTGAGGCTAACTTTGAACTCATGATCATCCTGCCTCAAGCTTCAGAGCTGTCAGGATTACAGGCATGTTCCACCGTGCCCAGCTGTGTTTTGTTTTTTTATACATCTGAAAATCTGTACTTCTTAAATGGTGTATTCAGGTCATTTACAAAGTGAGTATTAATATAGTTGGATTGATAGCTACCATGTTTGAAAATCTTATTACTTCATTTCTTCCCCATCTTCCTGCCTTCTGTAGTTTTAATTGAGCATTTAAATGATTCTATTTTATCTTTTTTCTTAATGTATAAACCATATTCCTTAAAAAATGTAATGGTGGAGAAAGAATTATTTGATGCTGTAGTGATAGCATTACATTTCTTCACATATAGTACAGGAATTTAAAACATTGTATTTCCAATTGCTTTCTTTTATTCTCTGTGGAATTTCTGTTCTTTCTTTATTTATATGCTTTAACCATGGCACACATTGTTACTATTAATGTTTTAAACAAATATTTATGTCTTAAAACAACTGAGAATTCAAAAAATAGAATTTGTATTAGCTTTTTAAATTCCTTCTTCTATGTTTTTTCTTTCTGTATACAGACACAAGTTTATTACCTGTGTGATTTTCCTTCTGCCTGAAGAACTTTTTTTATTGTTTCTTTTAGGGTGGTTCTACTGGCAATGATTTCCCTCAGTTTTTCTTTATTTCACATTGAGTCCTTTATTTTTTCCTCTTTAATATTGAAGAAAAATTCTGTTGAACATAAAATTCTAGACTGGTATCTTTATTCTTTCAATGTTTTTAATATGTCACTTCACTCTTTACTTGCTCAACTGGTTTCTGACAAAATGTGTTGACTATGATAGGCCAAGTTCTTATTTGCTTGTTTCTTGATACTTCCGAGTTTCCTAAAGTTTTGATGTTTGTCATTAATTTGGAAAATTCTCCATTGTTACTGCAAATATTTCTTCTGCTCCAGACTCTTTCTTGCAATGTTGCCATTCTAATCCTGAAAAGGCAACAGCTTTGAAATGGTCCTTAAATTCACAGATGCTCTGTGCTGCTGTTCCTTTGCATACCAGTTTCAAAACTGACCTGTTTTAAAACTCGCTGATTTTCTTTGTTGCTGGTCAAATAATCTGAAGGTACTCTTCATTTTTTTAGACTATCTGATTTCTAGTCATTTCTTTTAAGTCTTTCTTTGAGTTTTTCTGTCTCTGCTTACATTATCTATTTGTTCTTATATACATTTTTAAGTTAGGTCACTTAATGTATTAATCTTTGTTAATTTTAATTTTTTCTGTTAATTCCAATATCTGCGTCTTGTCTGAGTTTTGTTCTGATACTTGTTTTCTCTCTTTAGGTAATATTTTCTCTTTCCTTTTGATATGGCTCATAATCATGTGTGGAAGGTCAGACATGCTGCACTGGGTAATAGGAATTGAGATAAATTGGTCTTTGTTTCAATTATTTGTTTTAATTTGGTTGAGAGTTGGGCTATATTTAATGTTTGTTAGTATTATAGCTGCCGAAGACTGCAGTTTGCTGTAGTGTCCTTAGGTTTTCCTCTCCTTCTTGACTTTGGTACTAGGCAAGTATTCATGTTAGAAAGAGAGCCTGTGTCCTGAAGCTGGTTCACCTTAATCCCTTTGTACTATATTGAAGCCATGTTAGTGTGTAATAAATTTGAAAAGGGGAAATATTCTATAATTTCCTAATTAACTTTTTAGTCTCTAGTCACCTATGTCTGCACTATGAACTTCACAATTGGTTTCCTAGAAGTGTTCCTTCTCCCTGCCCTTCCCTTAGGTAGCAGCCCTGGCGGGTCAGAGCACAGGCTGGTGGAGGCCACCATGCAGAATAGTGGTCCTGAGGTGCTGTGAGCCAAGGTGCACTCACCTGTCACCCCAGGTGGCCAGGCCTGGGCAAGATATCCACACCTGCTGCAGAAGCCCACTCCACACAGGGCTGCAGTCCAGAACCTGTGAGCATAGAGCATCCCAGGACCTCAACCTCCCACTCCCGGACATGTGGTGAAGAAATGAAAGTGGGGCACACCTGGGTGGAAGTCAGGATTCAACAGTTGACCAAAAGTGTTCATATTTTCCCAAACCCTAATTAGCATAAGTTTAGACCAATAGCACTGGTACTCCTTTCAAACCCTAATTTCATAAGTTTGAAACAATAGCAGTGATCCAAGTGCTATATAAATCCTTAGACTAGCACAATCTGAGGGAAAAACACGTTATCGGGGTTCTCCTTTTGTAGTTCAAGAGTCTGTTCCTGTTTCAATTCTTCAATAAATCCTACTCTTATACTCACTCAACCCGGTCTGTGGGTTTCAGTCAACAAAGTCACAAGATAAAAACACTGAAAGAAGAAGAAATTAAAGGTGAGCTGCTGGAGTCTGCTGCAGCATTGGAGGGTGTGGCCTGCCATTAAGCACTTCTCACTCCCCAAGGCCTGACTCCTTTCACAGGCCCCACCTGCCCACAGAAGCAGAGAAACTCCAGTCTCACTTGCCAGCACAAGTGGATATTCAGGTTTCAAAACTCCAGGCTTGCTGCTGAAACAGATCCAAAGAGAGGCTCATAACTTTTGCAAAATACTAGGTATTCTTTTAATATATTAGCCCATATCTAGCTTAGTTTAGTAAATAAGATTGGAGTGGTATGAAAGTTTTATTTCCTTAACTAAATTATATTCACCTCAGACATCAGTTATGAAGTACCAGGTACCAAGCAATGGAGATTGAATGCAACATATTTGAGAAAGCTGAGTAAACAATAACTATTCAGTAAACAATAACTATTTTTAAAAGAGATTCAGTAGGTTGATATAATGCAGAGTCTAAGACCAAAGGCCTGAGAACTTAGAGGGCTACAGTGAAAGTTCTGGATTTTAAAGTCCTGGGAACAAAAGAATTTTGGTGTCCTAGCCCCAAACATGAGAGTGAGTTTGTCTTTCTCTATCTTTTTTTGTTGGGTCAGGGGCCTCAGCCAATGGGATGGTGCCTACCCGCATTGAGGTCCACAGGGTCCACAGACTCACACACCCATCTCTTCTTGAAACACCCACAAAAACATACTTAGAAGTTATGCTTAAGCAGTTCTGAAGGCATTCCCTAGTCCAGTCAAGTGGACACCTGAAATTAACCATTATATCCATTAACTTCAAAGAATTTGACATGGAAGAAAATGAGCTCATTTTGTAAAGAAAAGGAAATTTAGGAAGGTCAGTTGATGAAATCTATTTAATCTATTGAAGTCACTGGAAGGCATTTTTAGCTGAGTAGAAGCATTATGAATTTCCACTATGGAAGATCGACTCGGACAGGTGCTAAAATTAATGTCTAGCGTGATAAGGTATACACAGCAGAACTAGATTCAAAATACCCAGATGAGTGCTAAAATAGCCCAAGTGAAAAATGAAAACTATGTATATGACAATAAGATGGAAAGAAAGAATGGATTTCAGAGGTATAAAGTGTGTACTAGATATAGTGGGGAGTCTAAGATGACTTCTTATTTCTAGCTTGGACAAATGCCTTTCCATATGCGTTTATTTTGTGAATTATATAAAATGACATAATTTTATTTTAACTTTAAAAAATGCTTCATATACTATATCAGATATCAGGCATAGACTTACATATAAAGCAGGGGTTTGTTTATGGGTTTATTTGATTTGGATTTACTGATGTAAATAAAAATAGTGCCCCTAGAAGAGTTTAATACATTCTCCGAGGCTGTCCTAAAAAATGGTTTAAGGATAAAACACTTGGAGAATATTAAATCTATTTCACATACAGTAAAAAGAAGAGTGCTTTCCTCTGGCAGTTGCTTCTCTGGATTATATGAAGTGATGGCTGAATCGTTGAATGTGCTGCTCAGTGATACCATGTTGTGAAATATTGATGATGTATTACTGTGAAGCAATTTGGGACACTGGTGTGAGAGGTGCTATTCAAATTGAAGTTGGGATTTGCTTTTAGGTAACACATGGCAAGGTTTAACAGCATCTGTGAACAGTTAATCTCAAGTTCAATTAGACTTAAATTGAAAGAGAGAGATCTGCTATCAGAGTCCAAAGTAAAAATGAGATAAAAAATAAAATAAAAATGTTCCTGTATTAATGAAATATCACACATAAAAAATAAAACTGCTAGGATTCAGTTTATCAACTTGAAGCACATTTAAAACAAAGGATTCCTCTAAGCAACAAGGTTAACTTTGGATGCATAAGATTTTGGCTGAGGCACTAACAGCAGAGGGGTAAAATTTTCCTGAGCCAATGACTCTTTGGTGGTTGGTTGCTCTTTCCTGACAGTTGTTAGGTTCATGCATCAGTGTCCTTTATATTATAAATAGGTATTTGGTTATCTATGTTTACTGTTCTGGTAGAGGTGATACAGAAGAGTGTACTGACGTGTTTTGCTACTTTTTGCTGCTTTCTTACTTTAGACTTGCAAAATTGGGAACTCAGCAATGAAGCTAGGACCTTTTTTGGTACATGAAAGTAAATTCTCCTTAAAATGCCATAAAAAGTTGATGGTTAGAATTTATTTCAAGAAGACCATGGTGACCCAGTGGTAGAGAGGAAATGCAAGATTAAGGAAGGAAGGGGATGATGAATAGAACAAATGCTGGAACACCTAAAATCTAGAGAAACCAGCCACAATGCAGGCCCTTCAGGCACTCCATAGGAACATGCCTTCCGTTCTTGAATGGTGGCAGTTAAGATGAATGGTATGATTTGCTGAGGGCCATCTTACCAATAAGTGACAATCAAGAAGAATTTAAGAATCTGCATGAGTTTTAATTTAGGTTCAAGAGTGGACTTAGAAAATGTTGATGGTGGCTTTCCACTCATTCTCCTCTTTACCCTTGTACCACCCAGTTTCTCATCACCCAGGACCTTCTTGTTTCCTTTTCTTTCCCCTTCCCCTACTTGTTGACCTTCAAAATATGTTAGAACATAAACAGTCAGAAGCTTTGGATTTTTGTAAATATGGGGTATTATATGCCTTGGAAATACAAAGAAGATAACAAAAATTATATATACGATGCATTTTGAAAATTACATTCATCAGACAAAAAATATAAAGAAGGGAGAGATAATATGTGAAAGACTGTCTCTTAATATTTCAAGAAAGAATGGCAGAATGTTTGGGAAACTTAATATGATACAACATATCCAGCACATCTGGCACATGCCAATCAGGAGATGTGACTGATTAAATTTCGTGGAGATGATGAAGGGTCTTACAAATAGATTTATTGTGGAAGCATCTTTTACACATGAAATGGAAAAGGCAGAAACTTAAGCTTAGGTACAGGAAAACCAACTAGAATAGAAATGCTATTAGATAAAAAGAAACCATAATACCCCTTTCTAGATAAAGAAAAGGGGGAACACAAGGCTTTTCTATTTCCAAAGTAAAATTCTAAATGAATAAATGATTGTAAAATTAACTGTTATTTCATGGTACTAAAATTTTTAAATTAGGCATGAGATCATTGATAAAAGGTATAAATATAGAAGAGTAAGCCAAAGAAATGAGCCTTCCTGTTCACCAAAGTGATCATGGAAGCATTGCCCTCATTACAACATGCAATTCTGACTGAGAAAATGCTAAAATGTAATTCTAACTTCAAAAATATTGAAGGGTAATAAAGGATTAGACCTAATGCCTTTGCAAAAGCAGCAGAAAGTGCGTTCATGGTGGTAATTAGGTGTGTGAGGGAATGTGGATGCATACTCTGTAATCCATACTGCCTGTTGTGTAGATAGGAGAAGTCAGCAGAGGAAAACACAGTTAGTGGAAAACTGTTAGAGTCTGTAAACAAGTCAGGATGGCGCCTGGCAAATGTTAGAGTCTGTAAACAAGTCTGGATGGCACCTGGCATTTTGCCAGAGGGAGTGGTTTGTGAAGTAACGCCAGCGAACCATTAAGTGTGGAGATTCCTTATTGGTTGACTGCTGTATCGAGTTTATGTTAATTAGATAAGCTGTGTGGAATGTATAAATACCTCTGTTGTCCTACAATAAATGGCTCCCACTCCTGCTGTATCAATCTACACAAGTTGTTCGTCACCCCCCAGTTAGTTTGCTGCAGCCGGACTGCGGCAGAAAACACACTGGTGTGGAAGACAGGAGATCCAAATCTTGTTCTTCTGTTTCTATTGTTTCGTAATTTCAACTATCCTGTCCTGGATTTCTACCTCGATAACCTGAAAGTCACTGCAGAATATTATTCAAGTGCTCTTCCTGACAAGATTGCAATTACTTATTGACATTGGTGTCAGAAGAACAAACATTGAGCTGCCATTTCACCATTATTAATTAGCTTTGTGATAATAACCTGGTTTCTTAATCCTTCGGAATATATTTAGTGCACTGGAAAACTGGGAGGCAAGCACTGATCTCAACAAGAAAACATAGGAACATAAAAGACAGATTATCTAAGAAACATGAGATATTATTCTAGGTATTCATTCTTTAGGATTTCTGATAGAAAGAAGAGAAGAGTAGTAAGGAGAAGAGGCGGAGAAGGGAGGGGAAAGGAGGGAAGGAGAGAGGTAGAGAGGAAGAGAGAAAGGAAAAGAAGGAAGGAAGAAATACTAAAGATAATCTTTTTACAAGATAATCTTTGACTCTATCTCCCCTAACGACACACAGACTTCAACTTAAGTGCTCCTGAGGAATGAATAACCATTCACACTTATAGTAAAGTCTGGGAAAATATGACTCTCTTTTTAGACAATGTAGACAGATAATATTTAAATCAGATCATCTTTTTCTGTGTCTGCTTATGATGGAGAAAAACCGGTCATCATTCTCTATGTAATAACCTTTCATCAGAGGTGCTTAATATAAATTATTTTTTTATTATTATCACTAAGCTGCTGCTGTTATATTCATAGTACTTAAACCAACAGTTACCCATTATTCTTTTTTCCCTCTGTACAGAGTCCATTTCCTGCCTTGCCTCCCTTCACTGCTGATTAACTTCAAAGGGATGGAGACAGCTCAGGGAGGCTCTGTTCCTTGTTAAGATTAAATAATTAATTGAGTAAATAAAATGAAGGCCAGGAAGAAAGGAACTGACTGCTTCTTATAAATGTTTACTTTGTTTGCCTTGATGCCTGTGGGTGATGGTTCTTGGTAAAATTCTGGATACTATTTACAAGACAGTAAGATATTAATCAGGAAAAGTAAAGCAAACAAGCAAACCAAACACTAATCTCACTTGCCTTGGTTGGTGGGAAGACATTTTTCAGCATCCTCTGCTGACCACAAACAACTATGATTTGAGAGGTTTTTCTGAACTCTTCTCCAGGGTGTGGTATTCGTGTGCTTTCATCTGTCAGGTCTTTACTTGTGCTGCATTCCTCAAATCTGTACCCTGATTATTCACATTATACTGTTTTCAAAAGAGTTAACAGAATATTCTGGTCTATATTGATTTCTACCTTCCAGCAATATCCATTAGAACTAACAATTTATTGCTCAGTTGTTATAACATGGTATGTTACTCTTCATCAGACATATGAGTTAGTTTTGTTTTTAAAAACCTTGACCAAAAAGAAAAATACTTTATTCAGGAAAGCAGGTTTAATACTTGTCTTTATATCTCCAAAGGCACAGGGAACCCTTCCCAGGATTGGCTATGTTCATGATTCTTGAAAAGCATATATTGTTCACTTTCAACCAGGCTCCACATTGCCCAATTCCAAGGTGCTGTTTGTGGAGCAATCAGAATGAATCTTAGCACTGTAAAGATGGTAGGGGTCCACAAGATTAAACATCATAGAATACAGTGAGGATGGTGTACCAGGAGTTTTTCATTGTGTTCAATGTTTTGACCACATAAGCACCTTTTGAAACTTTGCATGAGTTATTTAAAATATAATCAATATTTTAAGGAAATGACAACATTGCAATCAATTCATTTCTTTTTAACTTCAATGAGTGCAGTAATTTTAGAAGGACTATTGAGAGAATTAGAAGAGCACCCTGAGTTACCACTGGACTTTAAGCCCATGGACCAGCATTTTCATGGATCAGTCACCTTGTGTTTTGCTCATATAGACCACAAAAGTGTTAAATTCTCAAGCTAATTTAATAGGTAATTTTTGCAACTATAATTGACATACAAGTTTTAGATAATTAACTATAAAATTTTCTATGAACTCTACATTTATCTCACTGAAGATACCCTTCTGTGTGACTGCAATTTGTGAAAATAGTTGGTAAAACTGTAAGTTGACCTTTCTGCACTTAGCTAGTACCAGTTTGACATATATATATGTGTATATATGTATGTGTGTATATAATATACGTATATACATATACATATATACACACATACATATACACATATATACATATATAAATAATATATACATATTATTCATATATATAGTACATATATGTATGAATATATAGATATATACAAGTTGTCACTTTGTGATTTTGACATCAATTAAAGAAGAAAATGAGAAAGGAACCAGGAAAATTCAATATCATGTAAGTGCAATTTCAAGTGCATTAGATAATTTATTAACTATGTGCTGTATAAAGCTGGATTATTACCTATAAAACTAAAGTTACCATTTTCCCTGTTTACCTCATTTGTTGACATTTGTCAATATTTGCGAAATTCACATTTGAGAGAGAAATTGGTATGTAGTGATTGAAAGAAAAAAAAAATGCAACAAAATTTTTTATGCCTTTAGAAGCTTGTAATCTAATTAGGAATCTATTAAAGACCGAAATCAATCTTCTGTATTTTAATCTATTGTCAGTGAGGATTAGTTCGGATTACCCTAGTAGACTGTGCCTAATAGCCAAATAAAAGTTAACTAGCTGGGAAACAGTCAGATGGGCTCAAGATTGAAAGGCTTCCTGAAGACTCTGAGATTTACATCACTCATAGTAAATAACATACTTTCCATTATAAGTTAACAGAAAGTCCAACTTGCATTAAAAATGAAAAGTGATTTATTGACTCCTGCCACAGAAATATTCAGGGTAGAACCAGCATTGGAAAAGCATTGATCCCAAGGTACATAATGCCACCAGGATTCTGATTCTATTTGTTTGAAGTCTCTTGTGTCTGCCTTTCTCAACATGTTGGCAACATATTTGGATCTCTCTCTCTCTCTCTCTCTCTCTCATAAACTATGATAGCAGAATTCCAGATATTATATAGTCTTCTCATTTCTCAGGGAGTAAGTTATCCTTGGATAAACAGTGAACTATTTACTATGGCTAGTGGGAATAGAGTGGATATGCTTCTTTGCAGCCACTGGGAAAGAATTTAAATTCCTCAGAAGACCAGGAACAAAATATACCCTTCCTGGATACAACCCCAATAATGTACTCTCTTCAGCTTGGTCCAAACTCCTACAGTTCCCACCACCTCCTATAAGCCCACCAAGGGATTGATTCATTAATTGATTCATAAAATTCATTAATTTCAGAATGTTCACGATCCAATCACTTTCCAAGAACCTCACCTCTGAACATTACTGCAGAGGAACCAAGACTTCACATACATGCACCTTTAAGGGACAGTCCTGATCCACACCATAATACCACATATAAGACTATTCAGTCCTTATCTTTCTGGCCCTGGCTTATTTCAATTAGCAAACAAAAAGTCTCCAAATCCAATTATGTTAGCAAGAATAACAAAATTGTATTCTTTGTAATGATTTTTTTTTAGTATTCCATAGTGTATTATACCATATTTTCTTTATCCATTGATCAGTTAACAGACATTTGGGGGTTTTTCCCATTTTTTACCTATTTTGAATAGTATAGTGTGGGAGTGCAGATATCTCTTCAATATATTGATTTCATTTCCTTTGGATACATACCCAGTAGTGGGATTACTGGATCATACAGTAGTTCAATTTTTAATGTTTTGAGGAATATCCTTTCTTTTCATAATGTTTGCATTAATTGATAACAATTAGTATCTAAGGGTTTCCCTTATCTATATTCTCATTACCACTTGTTATCCATACTGTTTTGGATCATAGCCATTATTACTGAGGTAAAAATAATGTCTCATTATGATTTTAATTTGCATTTTCCTGATACTCAGTGATGTTTACCATTTTTTCATATATTTGTGGCTATTTCTATGTCTTCCTTAGAGAAGTACCTATTAAGATCTATTGCCTATTTTTAATTGGGTTATGTGTTTGTTTTGCTATCAAGCTTTTGGAGTTCCATATATACTGAATACTAATCCATTTTCAGATGTATAATTGTATAGTTTGTAAATATTTTCTCACATTCTGCATGTTGTCACCTTCACTATGACTCTATTCCGATAGCAGAATTTTTATATTAAGCTTAAATTCAAAATATTTCCTTATGTCCACTATTTGCTAGATACAGTTTGTTTCTAGGGAGAGGGTGCTGGATAAGGTACAATTTAGTACTGAAACTCTCAGTTTATGCCTGATACACAAAAGACTGTAAAACAATGTTGCAAATATTATGTAAATATATACACAGGGGACTATGGGAATGTGAAGGGGACACATAACAAAAATGTGTAGCTGATGGGGAAAACAAATCGGTTAATAGAGCTTTCCAGGAATAGGTGATATATTAATCAGGTTTTGTTACTATATTAAAATGCCTGAGGCTGGATAACTTTATAAAAAGATATTTATTTAGCTTACAACTCTGGAGATTCGAGGATATCCTGCTGGCTTCTGCTTGGTTCATGGTGAATCTCTCATGATGAATGACATTATAAAGGCAGGAGAACATGAAAGAACAAAAGATCACATGGCAAGACAGATGGGCTGAGTGCTAGGAGGGGTCAGTCTTTCTCTTTTTATATAAACCCACTCAAGAGAACTACCTCAATCACTGCAATGGTTAATTTCACTTGTCAACTTGTAGATTATGAGATGGGGAAGATTAAGAAGCTTCTGGGTATGTCAGTGAAGGTGGAACTAAGAATGATTGGCATGTGGGATAGCAAGCTGAAGCAAAGACCTCCCAAAGCTTGGGCAGCACCGTCCAATAGAATGGTGGCTTGCATGGAATAAAAATTGAAACAACAAGTAAACAGCATCAGATCCAAGCTCGATTCTTCCTGAATGAATTCTTGATTGCTGCTGAGATTTCCTGAGGATATCAAACCCTTGCTCCTTCACTCTTTCCAAAGTGGACTCTGCCAGTGATTCTCCAGGGAGTTTCCAGTAGCCTTTGGTCTTGGACTGGGGTAGGTAGGATTATTGATCCCTTTTGTTCTGAGCCTTCAGCAACTTGGACTGTGCAACTACTGGTTCCTCCAGCTCTCCAGCATGCAGACAGCTTCTGGTCTTGTAAGCCAATTTAATAAAGTCCCTATAATCATACTTCCTGTTGATTTTGTTCCTCTAGAGAATCTCTTTCAAGTATCACCTGCAATAATCCCCTACTACACTTCACCTCTTCAAGTCTTACCGCTTTATACCACCATGACATTGAAGACCAAACCTGCAACACATGAACCATTGGGGAGTAATAAATTCAAATCAGGCAGTCACTCCAAAATTCTGAAAGGAATAAGAAAAGCTCAAGTTGAGAGAATAATCATTCTCCACAGGTAGTACACAAAGACAAAAGAGGCAGAAAGGGGTATGGTATATAGAAGGAACTACATTTACTTAGAAAGATGAATAATAAATTTTGGGTTATGGACTACTGAGAAAAAAAAGAAAGGAAGAAAGTAAATGGTAGATTATAATGGACTATGCATGCCATGTCAAAAGCCTCAGACAGCTCCCAGGCAAATGAAGGCATCTAAACAATTACAGAAAAATGACCATGGGAGTTTTTGGTTATTTAAGGACATCAGAAGGTGATGTGCTTCTTGCAGGACACATGGGTTCAGTTGTCCAGCAGATAGAACAATATTGAATACCAGAGAAAAGGGAAAGGAGGAGACACATGATGCCTAGGAACGTATATTTGGGCTATATCTTATTGGCACAATTATGCCTTGATATACTTAAGAGTTAGTGTTTGTAGTGTGTCAATAGCATCTCCAGTCTTAAAAAATGTGTTCAATTAATTCTGTTGTGCCTTAAAGAATTAGAATTAATGTTTTTGAGGTGTGAAAGCAAGAGAAGAATCTTCCAAGAAGACACAAATTAGAATTAAAGCAATCAATGGGAAAACTATAGTGTGATATTCCAAAACAAAGGTGTAGAAAGATTTAAGGAAATCTGGGTTTAGATCTGCCTTGGCCACCTCAGAACAGTGTAACTAACTGAGCAATCTGCATAAGTACTCTGACTCACAACTTCCTTGTCAGTAAGTTGTGGCTAATAATAGTTTCTCCATCATAGTCACTGTGGAGATTAAATAAAATATTGAATATAAAATGTATAGCATAATCAAGGCATATCAGAAAATGCTGGCAAAGGTTCTTTTTAACTGAGTGTGATCATGGACAGTGTGATGAAGAGTCCCAAGTATGACAGCCATCCTTTGGATTTGGCAGTTAGCAAGTGGTGATTTGGGTAAGAAAAACTTGAGTCCGTGTGCTCAGAAAAAGAACTAAATCATAGTGGATTGCAGAGTGAAGGAAAAGACAGTAATGAGTGCTAACAACTTTGCCAAAAAGTTTGAATGATGCAGAAAAGGAAAAATTAGATGAATTGAAAAAGTGATAGATGATTGAAGCAGGATTCTTTTGAGAGATGGCAAAAACTTGAATACGTTTTTAGACAAAATGGAACCAAGAGTGTTTAGACATGAAAGATACATGAGATAGAGAAAGTATTTTGTTTATAATCCCATGGGCTGCTGGATTTAAAAAGACAACATTTGCAAGATTCTAATATCTGAAACTATGGAAGGAAGGAAGGACAGATGTGGTAGAGAATATAGAAAAGTAGATAAAGATCACATCTGAATATATTCTTCAAAAACCTTCTATATTACTAATATTCATACTTTTTTATTGCTCTCTTGCTTTGGCAAGCATTATAAAAATGTGCATAGAGCCTGAATGTGTCTTTGCCCCTCAGCAGTAAGCTAAACCCTCTTCACCATGTGTGTTAGGCCCAAATGGACTTCAAAAGCATGACAGCTGCCTTGAGTGCCAAAGTGTCTTGTGGCACCCGATTAAAGAATGTGATAAAGATTAGGATTGAGGTTATGAAAATTGGTAAAAAGCCTGAGTACTCCATGTAAAGTGACAGAGAGTCTGCTTAGTCTACTTGAAGGACATTATTATGTCTTGGATGTGAGGTGTCCCTCAGAAGCTCATGTTTGAGAAGATTTAGAAGAAAGATGATTGGACTATGACCCACGCAGTGAATTATTCCCTGATGGGATTAACTGAAGGCAGTAGGATGCAACTGGAGAAGGTGGGTCATTGGGGGTTTGCCTTTGGTATATATATTTTGTGTCTGACAAATGGAGTCTCTTTTAGCTGTCTGATCACCATGTGAGCTGTTTCCCTCCACTACACTCTTCGGCCTTGATGATCTGCCTCACCTCCAGCCCCAAGGAACGGAGCTGGCTCTCTATGGACTGAGACCTCTGAAACCAGGAGAGAAATAAATTTTCTTCTCTAAAATTGTTCTGGTCAGAGGGTTTAAGTCATAGCAGTGAAATAGCTGACTAAAACAGACATGACCATTTAGTGGCAATACAGCATGAAATTGTGGTCTTTGTTGGTTTGGGTGTTTGGTAAGAATAAACCCAAATTGAAACATAAAAAACAGAAAATAAGAATTATAGCACTGACATAAGAATGTGTTTTTTCTATCTATATCATAAGGTAAGAGGGGTGAACAAGGAATTAAAGACATTGGCAAAAGCATAGTTGAAAGATGAACCATTAAGATTACAATAGACAAGGAAAAAAGAGATTGGATAGATTTGGTGGAAAAGAGAGCAAACAACTCTGAGACAAAGGAGAGGGTGCAGCAGTGACAATAAGTAAGGCAGCCATGGTGGCTATTTAGAGTCCCACCCAGATGCATTATGGAGCATATCTAAAATAAAAAGAGGAATTGAAGATCCACTGACTACTGAGACAAAGGTAAGTCCCCAAGCACAGGAGATGTCTATGCACTCTTTAATCATAAGTTTCTGGTTTCCCAGGTACAGCTCAAGTTACAGCATGCACTGAGATATGTCTAACCCCCTTTTATTTCCTCAGGTGGGAACCCATGTTTCTTTCCCAGAACATGAGAGCTCCAATGTTTATGCTTAAACTACTTCTACTTACATGACTATTTTTATAAGCTTTAGACATCAACAATGAATTTTAGAGTTCAGAACATTATATTTTAATTACAAATTTAAAGAGAGAGAGAGAGAGAGAAGGAAAAAAAAAAACAGCAAAAGACCCCCTCAGTCAATACACATGGGAAAAATTTAAAACTTCCTTTTCAAAGCTATTTTAAATTCAATGTAACATTTGAGACTTAACATAACCAAGTAGTGTATATATTTATTTCTCCAACAGTTGAATAGACTTTGGGTCAATCATTAATCCTCTTGTAAGAAAATAAAATGGAATAATAAATCACCAGTGCAGATATGCTGAATTTGATCAATGTTTCTCTTGGGAAGGAGTAAATAATAGAGCAACCTCCCTGCCCCGGCAATATTCATGTACCACAGCATCCTGTCACCCGGCATGGGGAATGATGCAGACTGCTGAGGAGAAGCAAGACCTCCTCTCCCTACAGAGCTGCTAAAGCAACAAGTCTTCATTTACAGGGCAAACACCACCTCGTCCAGGAGCAATGCAGTGCTTTCTCAGGAAAGAACTGCCCTGATCCTCCACCTCTTCTCCCACAGGGAAATTAACACTGGTTCATTTCATGAATCATTCTAACTGGCAGAAGAAAAGGAATAGCATTTAGAGAGACACTACTTCATATTGAGCATTGTACATGTTTCCTGATGTCATCCTTAAAACACACTTGTGAAACTCTAAAACCTGTTTCCAAAGAGGAATACTTTGGCTTAGCAGCTTAGTATGAACTCTGATGTCACATATAAATTAAATTCAGTTTGAATATGATTCTTCCATGTCTAGTCCCAAAGCCTGTTGACCTGCTATCTGCTACACTGTGTGTATTATTCAGAGGAAATAGTTGGTTCAAAGCCCCTTATTCCGAAGACTGATGGAATCGAACTTCCCTAGTAAATGGTTCCTTAAACAAAGATACTCTGTATAGTAATAATAAGCAATAGATTAAAAATGCTTAAGAGAATATCAGAAACTTTAGCACTGAGTACACCAATTGGAAGATTCAGGAGCAGGCTTCTTCTGTACTTTCTAAAAGACCCATATTCCAGACTGCTTTCATCAGTCTTCCAACTTCAAAGAGAAACAGGGAACTGTTATTTTCAAATGAAAGCTCTCAAACTTCTTAATGCTAGTATGCAAATCAAATTAAAATCTTGAACTTTCCATTACTATGGATGCTGATATTATACAAACCAGAAAACCCATCTTCTTGTCATCTTCAACCAATATTCCAGAGGTAGTTTTCAATTGTGTAAGATTACCCTCTTCTCTCCAGATCATACCATCTGGGAATCATTCTTCAGCATTAGGTGGAGTATGTTAAGATGGTTGTCTTCTGTGCAGATAGGGTAGCAAGAAGTAAAGCAAGTCTTTGCTCCATAATGAGGCTGAAGAACAGTGAGATTGCAGTGAAGAACATAGGTATGGAAGGCATAAGAAGTGAAGTCAATATCACTACATGGATAAGCATGCCAACACATCCCTATTCACCTCAGACCTCGGCTTCCTTGTATGTAAAATAAAGAGTTGGATTAATGAATTTAAGGTCTTTCTTTTTGATAAGAATCCACGATAAATGATGCCAAAATTCTTCATAGTTCAACAATTTAGGAAATTCTACCCACCACTTCTCTTTCTAGGACATCCACAGTGCAAAGTAACAACCTAAAGTCCATTTAAAAATCCATTCTATTTTGCTTATCATCATTTTCTTTCAATGAATATTTATGTTTCTCTGCTCTAGACAAGCAACTATTATTAACTAATTGAACAAATTATTTGCACAACACAGTTTAGGAAGAGCTAGCTTGGTTATATAATAACAATAACAGGTAATAAATGTAGAAAATACCAAGAAATGTGTAAATATATTTTGATATTAGTAGATAACATTTTGATATTAGTAGATAAGAGTGATGAGATTGTAACTTGGCAATTTCATGGAGTGGTGATAGTACTGGGTAAAAGTTTGAAACTCAAATGTCTACAGGGTCTGGAGGTAAATGTAAATAAATGGAAAAGATCAAAATATAAGATGATAAAGAGAAACTGTCCAATTGAGATACAGAATGAAAAGAGAATAGTACATATTGTGGAGAAGTGGATAATGTGCAGTTTAAGGGGCAGCTACTACTGGTCTCAAGCAGCTGTTGCTACCTAAGAATGTGGATGCTTTCATCAATCAGTCTTTCAATTTCGAAGAGAAGCAGGGAACCGTTAGTTTCAAATGAAAGCTCCCAAACTTCTTAATGCTAGTATGCAAATCAAATTAGAACTCTGCACTTTCCCTTACTATGGTTGCTGATATTACACAAACCAGAAAACCCATCTTCTTGTCATCTTCAACCAATAAATCACATGCTGGGCTACTGCCAGAGCAATCAAATAGGCATACATTGAGCATTGACCATGTGAGTTGGAGAAAGCCAGCACGAGGGGGAGAAGGAGCAATTGTTAATGCAGAGTTCGATGGGACAATGTCACTTGGCATGAGAGAGAGAGAGAGAAATTTCAACTAAGGTTAGTGGAAGTACTGTGGGAAAGGCTGAGGAGGCAAAGTTTGCTCACAGGGGTTGTATAAAGCGCAGCAGGAGAAATTTGCAGTGAGGAGGAGAGTTAGGAACAGTTGCAGTGCTATTAAGTGTAGAGATGCAAGGAAGCCACAAAAGAGGATACATCATAGATCTGCTTCAAACCATCCTTTATGAATGAGCACAGGGAGTTCCCTACAGAAGAGTGGTTTACCAAAGCCTGCAAACCTTCTGATGTAGAATAGAGAGGCACTTGGCACCTTCAATCCTCAGGCTAGTCCTTTTGTGCCAATTCACATATTGATCATCCTAAAACTCCATTTTTACCATAAACTGATAAATATATTGGAATAACTGTACTTTTTGACAATACTTTTGTCACCTTTTCCCGAGATCATAAAAATGATATAATAGAGTGTCCTTTGAAGCTAACCTCAGGCACACAATACTTCTACATGAAATGATATTAAAATGAGCTCCATTAGGTAATTAATTTTTTCTCTCAATTCAGTTCAGGTATAATTCTATGTTCCACACCAAGATACTATAAAGAATAGAATAAAGCATGGCTGGAAAAGTCCAGTTAATTCTACTCAGGATTTTTGTTTTTTTTTTTAACTTCTTTCAGACATGTTGCTATGTGGAAGAAAGAATGCACAGTAGAACAGAAGTTGATGAATTCTCATAAATAACATTTTACAGCAAGTGTTACAGTCTAGATGTGAGGTATCCCCTAAAACCTCATGCATGAGATAATACAAGAATGTTTATTGATGAAATGATTAGATTTTGAAAGCTGTAACCTAATTCGTAGATAAATAACCATAGGCAGATAGGCTGTCACTGGAGGAAGTAGGTCATTGTTGGTGTGCCTTTGAATTTTTTTTTTTTTTTTTTTTTGGTCCCTGGTGAGTAGAGTGCTTGCTCGCTCTCTCCTACATGTGTGCTCTTTCTCTTTCTCTCTCTCTTTCTCTGCTTCCTTGATGTCCTTTCCTGAGCTGCTTTTCTCCACCCATGCTTCCTCCATGATATTCTGCCCCACCCCAGGCCCAAAGCTATGGAGTTGGCCAACCATGAACTGCACTTAGGAAACCACTAACCAAAATAAAATGTTCCCCTTTCTATTATTCTTGTTTCATCTTTTGGTCCCAGAAATGCGAAGCTAAATGCAATGTTTGCTAAAACAGCGAACATTTCCAAATGTGTCAAGAATCCCCTGAGGATCTTTCATTTAAAACTGACTAGGGAATTAGTCCAAATTTTTCTAATTCGGTAGGGATTTTATGAGTTCTAGAAATGTATATATTTATAAACTAAATTTTGAAGTGTATTTATAAAAATAACATAAGGCCCTCCTTACCGTTTTAACAATGTTTGAATGTACAATTCAATTACATTAAGCAATTCTTATTGTTGTACAACCATCACCACTGTGCATCTCCAAAACACTTCATCTTCCTAAATGGTAACTCCAAACTTAAATAACTCCTTATTCCCCTCTGCTCCCCATGGATAATCAGTATTCTATTTCTGTCTCTATGGACTTAACTCCTTTGGATATCTCATATTAATGATATCATACAAAATTGTATTTTGAGACTGGTTTGTTTCATGTAGCATGATATGATCTAGACTCCTCCATGTTGTAGCATGTGTCAGAATTCCCTTCCCTTTAAGGCTGAGTGATATTCTATTGTGTGTATAAACCATATTTTGTTTGTCCATATCTTTGCTGATGAACATTCGAGTTGCTTCCAACTTCTAGCTGTTGTAAATGTTGCTGCTATGAACATTGGTACTATTCAAGTTCCTGCTTTTAGTTCTTTTCTGTATATACTCAGAGTGAAATTGCTGGAGTATATGATAATATGATGATTCTATGTTTAAAACTTTGAGGAACAGCTATATATTCTTACCAACAAAGCACAGGTTTTTAGTCTCTTCACATTCTTGTCATTACTTGTTAATTTCTGTTTGTTTGTTTTTCATATTATCCATCCTAATAATGGGCAGGAAGTGGTACTTCATTTTGGTTTTGATTTGATTTTCCCTAATGACTAGTGATTTCCAGCAACACAAGTGATTATTGACCATTTACATACCTTTTTGAAGAAACATCTATACAAATCCTTTACCCATTTTAAAACAAGTTGTTTCCTTGTGGCTGAGTTTTAGGAATCTGTTCTATATTCTGGGTATTAATTTCCTACCTAGATGTTTTGCAAATGTTTTCTCCCATACATTGTCTTTACTTTTGGTGTTTTCTGTTTCAATAAGAGTTTTTAATTTTAATAAAATCGATGCTCTCTAGTTTTTTTTTTTTTCTTTATTATGTTTCTGTTGTCTCTCACACAAACATGTACACACATGTTTGCGTCTTACACTTAGGTCTTTTGTCTATCTGGATTTAATATTTGCCTGTGCCCTAAGATAAAGATCCAACTTGACTGACTTTCCTTCTTTTTCTTTGTTTGTTTCTCTCTTTGCATATGAATAGTTAATCCTCCCATTACTGTTTTTTGAAAAGACTGTCCTTTCCCCATTAAATTCTCTGTGTACATGTAAAAAGTCATCTTATTGAATTTGTGACGGTTTATTTTGAGGCTTTCTATTTGATTCCATTGGCCTATGTTTGTCTTTATGCCAGAACTACACTATTTTTATTATGAGTGAAGTTAATTTTAAATCAGGAAGTTTGAAATCTTCAACTTCTTTCTTTTTTTTTAATATGTTTTTAGAAATCTCTATTACCTTGAGATTCTACACTAATTTAAGGATAGATTTTTCTGTTCTAAAAAACATAATTGGAATTTTGACATATATTTTATTTAGTCTGTAGATTACATTGGGAAATATTAACATCTTAACAATAATAAATTATCCAGTGTATGAATTCAAGATTTTTTCTTTATTATGTTTTATTTAATTTCTTTCATCAGTTTTGTATTTTTCAGTGTACAAGACTTTCACTTTCTTTGTTACATTTATTCTTATTTCACTCTTTTCCATGTTATTTTAAATTGATTTTTTAACTTCATTTTTGAAATGATCATTAATGCGTGGAAGTAAAATTAATTTTGTGTTTTTTTATCTTACAACTATAAAATTCAATTCTTTTTTAAATAGTTCTCTTGTGAAAAAAATAAGTTTTTTAACATATTATATTGTGTCATGTGCACAAAAAGATGATTTTATATTCTTCTTTACAATTTGAAGAGATTTTATTTTCTTTTTGTTGCTCAATTGCTCTGGCTAGAATTTCCAGTATCCTGTTGAATAAAAGTGGTGAAAGTAGACATCCTTACCTTCTTCCTGATCTTAGAGCAAGTACTTTCAATTTGATACCATTGAGTATGATAGAAACATAGTTCTACATGGCCTTTATTATGCTGAAATGGCTTTCTTCTATTTCTAATTTGCCGTGTATGTTTTATCATGAAACAATATTGAATTTTGTCAAATATTTTTTTTCTGGATGAAATGAGATAATTTCTTTTTCACTTTGATTCTGTAAATATGGCATATTACAGTGATTAATTTTTATATGTTCATGTAGCTTGTATTCCAGATATAGATTCAATTTGGTCATCATAACAAATCTGTTTATGTACTGTTGGATTGAGTTTGTCAGCCTTTTGTTGATGAGTTCTGCATCATTCTCATAAAGAATATTGTTTGTTGTTGTCTTTCCCAGGCTTTCATATTATAGTCATGCTGGGCTTGTGAAATGAATTAGGAGTAAAATTGAATTTTGATTAAAAATCATCTGCTTATTCTGATGCCCAGTTTCTGTGGAAAAACATTGTTATGATGTTTTATTGGTATTTAGACTTCCTCCCATGTAAGCTTTAACAGTAGATATTTTATACACTGTAAGAAAACCTCCTTATACATGTGTAGGTCTTAAAATTTATGAATAAAATCTACAGAATTTTGATTTTCCAGAAGTTACATGAAGGAAAGACGTTAGACTCTAATTTTGCAGATAAGAAAACATTGAAAAAAAGATTTAAATATTGTAAACAAGTGAGAGTTGAGAGAAGAATCTAGGTCTGAATTACGATTTTATTTATTAAATGACATGGTTTTATAAAAAATGAATAAATTAGAGTAAAGATACGGAAAGAATTTTTGCAGTATATATAGAAAATTTTGAGGTAATCAAAAACATCCTGGATACTGACTGTTTTACACCCTAAAATGGCAAATGCAGTCACAAACTGAATATTTTTTACAGTGGCATCTGAAGTAAGATTTCTGAGAAGTGACAAAGACGGTCTCATCCCAACAAAGTATCCACACATCTTTACTTTTCCCTTCCTCCGTTCTTTCAACAAATTTTTATTTATTATCTACTGAATATTAAGTGTTATGCTATATACTAAAGACACAAAGGACCGTATCATATAGTCCTTTAGGAGCTCACAATCACATTGAGAAAATACACATAAAATTTTTTAAATGAAGGACTATAGAATACTAGGTACTGAAAAAGAAGTGGTGATATATATGTGTGTGTATATATATATATATATATATATATATATATATATATATATATATATCATTTTCTTTATCCATTTATCTACTNTATATATATATATATATATATATATATATATATATATATATATATACAAAGATTAACCAATAAAACCAGATGATACAGTTAGTGATGGACACAAACCACAGGAATTTTGTGTTGGAATGAATTCTAGAGGGCATTCAAACAACCACCATCTGATACTTTGAGTCCCCTCTAAATTTTTGATTATTAGTCACTGCCATTGACAAGAAGGAATGAATGTTAAGAATTGGAATTCTCTAAAACAAAAATTCAAAAATTAAGGTAAACTCTGGTACTTCCAAGTTGTTGTCCATCAATCCTTTTTTATCCTTTGGAGAATGATTTTGGTCCCTTCACATACCAGTTTTTCAGGTACATAAAAATAAGAAAGATCATTAGATTGATTTATTGTCTTAAAAAATGAAAAGCATCACAGAATAGGAATTAAGACTTGATTTTTATATTCATTAGAAATTTGGAGAAAGTTAAAGGGAAAGAAAATATTAGAGAGAACCCTTGCCTAATTCAAGCACATAAAGAATAAATGTGCAACAACAAAATAATAGCATTAGTATCTCTATTTTTTTTTTTTTTTGTATTTGCTAAGAGTTGCTTTGTGGCATAACATTGCTCTATTTTATAGAAGGATCTATGTGCTTCTGAGAAGAAAGTGTATTTTCTCGTTGATGGATGAAATCTATATATGTCTGTTGAATCTAAATTCTAATAAGATCATTGTGTATGGTAGATAAAGAATATTTAAACATGCAAGAAAATATGAAGACCTCATTAAATGTAAAGACAGAATATGAAGTGATAATTCATAGAAGAAGAAATACGATGGCATTTATTCATACATAAAAATTAGTTCTCACTGTCTAAGGTAAATGGCATAATATATTATAGGACAAGGACATCATTTTATAAATGTTAAAATAACAAATTTGTGTATATGGATTTGTTTTAAAATGATATTTCCCAGTGCTGCTATAGTTAAAGTAAAATAGAAAGAACTAGAAAGAATTTTCAAAATAATTCAGTAATATAAAATATTTATACATTGGAATAAAAATAATATTAGCTCTAATAGTTATTTGGCATTTTAAATTACAGAATACCATGTGAAATTTTTATATGATATCATTTATAAATTCCAAACTAGCCCAATGAAATTGGTTCTTTCATATTACTCCCATTCTTTCAATGAAATAAGGCTTCTTAATGTCATGCATGTTAGTGATAGGAAATAATTTCACAGGAAAAAAATGTGATTAAAAAAATAAAAATCAACCATAGTGTTTTACATTACAAAAAACATGTAACTAAGTATGTTTAAGTTGGAGAGTATGTACACACAAAAGAGTGTGTTTATTTTTACTCATTATTTAGGGGTTGAGGTAGAAACCTGAGGTGACAAGAGTTAATAGCAAAATGCAATTGGTTATACATAGATTGCAAACATACAAATGTTTGTTGGCTGGTGGAAAAAGAAAGTAAATCAATATGCAAAATGAAAATAGCTATGATATAGATGATTTCTTTCAGATTATATTTTTAAATACATTATACTTTTAATACATTTTTCCAAAGTAGCTACATTTTCTTATTTTAGATATTTATCACTTATTAAATTACACATATCATTGGGTTAGACAAGGACCTAAACCATGTTAATCTTGTATGAGTTATTTTAATATTGTATGAGTGATTTTGAGGAAAAGGAGAGGAGACACATTCAGGAGGATAGTTACAGGAAAAGAGGAAATGAGGAGGAAAGAAACGTCATTTTCTGGATTTATTAGGAATAATTTCCAGTAATGATCCACATTGAATTATTGTGTGGCATTTTTTGATTATTTTAACTGAAAATTTGGTTTGGTCTAAAGTTGAAATGAATCTTGTTTAATAATAGAAGCATCTAGATTTTTTTGTGATTTTATATAAAAAAATAATCCCTGACAATGCTGCCTTCTTTCTTATTCTAAAGGCATAATAGAGGCAGCAAAAAAAATATCTAGAATCATTTTAACTGGTCTGTAAAATATTTAAAGTTCTCATATGGTGACAGTGCAAAGCAGTCTATAAGAAGCAGCAGGTGCCCAACTACTCTTGCCACTCTGTGATAGATTAGGTAGATAAGAATTCAATGAGCCCCAACTGATGGTGACAGATTATTACTTACTCAGCTACTGTAGGCAATATCAACATGGTGTCAGTTCTCCAAATTCCACAACAACAAACCACAAGAGTAGATGATCCCTATTTTAAGGGAGTCAATTCCATAGTGATGCATGCCAATCTCTTGCAAGAGAAAATTTCCCCCAAATAGAGAGGCAAATGAGAAAGTCCCTGAAAAAGCTGTTCAAAGATATCTAGGTGGCCATCTTCTGGGAATGAAGAGCCTTTAACTAAGACTTCTGTTGAACTTCACATTGTGGCTGCTTGCAAAGTCCCCAAGTGGACAGTACAGCAGGGTGGAGCTGCTCCTCTGCAGGCATAGTATGATGGCTTTTACATGGAGGTGAGGGCTCATAGCTATGTTCTCTGATCTGTTTCAGCTGTGTGGTAGTGGCAGGTGTGAAATAAGGGAGAGAAATCCAAGGAGAAATTGTATTAATTGGAGATGCTTGGATACACATCAAATTTACTGTATTTGTTAAAACTCAGTATTTTCTTTTTATTGATTTGACCATAGTTAAGGAAAAACTGAAAAATATTCCAACTCTAATATAATGCAATTTATTTGAATAAGTTGCTAAAATATATATGGAAGTCATATGCATATACATATATTTGGAAACCTATGTGTAGATCTAATCCAAATGAAATTTTTGAGATTTAAGTTTTAAATAAGTGTTTATTTAACTTTAAGGTGCATGTGAAAGACCTGCAATCTCATTATATGGAGATTCTTGTTGTATGTAGATTATATGTATGTCATATGTAGGTTGGTGTGGAATGTGGCTTCACATTTTAATATACTCTCAGGTGAAGTAACTATTAAATTGAAGGGAGTAATGATGACTATGTGACTATTTCCTTTGTTTATGTCCAACAGGTTTGAAAATATTTATTCAAGTTTTAGTAATAGTTCTGTTATAATTTTTGTAGTGAAATTTTGGAGGTTATCAGTGACCTAAAACCACACTGAATACAATTTATTGCTGCATCAAGTTGACATCTATTGATAAGGACACTTTTTAATGAGCACTAATGGCTGGGTGTGAGTGCAATGTGTATGTAATATGGGGGAGGCACAATAAGAAAGCACATCCTTGGTATTAAGAAGAGTATAATATTATAATATTCTTGGATGGAAAAGATACATGTAATTATAAAATAATGTACTTAATTGAGAACATCAGAAGAAAGTTAAAACTATATTGACCCAAGGGGGAAGTTTTCTGATACGAGTTAGCATTTAAGATGGGTATTTGCATTAGAGAAGAAATCATAAGACTAATTGAATTATCTGGCATGTCTAAAGCCCTTCTGAGGGAAAATCCACAGACAGTTCTTTATACATAATCCTTGTTTGTGTCATGTGACAGCACGGTTTCCTTCTGGATATCTGGTTACACCAGAAATCAGTGCAAAGTGATAGGGAGTCATCAATAGGACGGATCTGAGGGGAAACATCAAGCTTTGAGGAGGCTCAACGTAATACATTTGTCCAAAAAGGAGCACTCTGTATTGAATTGTGATAAAAGCTTTGAATACAAAGCCTTGAGAGAGGGGGACAGAAGCAGAAGTCACAGTAGAATGTTAAGCAGATGAGAGAAAAACCTTGAAGCAGAGAATAGCTGAGTTGCAGCCAAAATGGACTCTCATGCAAGTGGAAATAAGCACTTGCTTCTGAGGTGATTAGGACATGGTGGGATCAGAAAAGCAGTGACTTACACAATTGTCTGTGCATTAGATTACTTGGGAAGCTATATTTTTAAATCCCAATCCTCAGTCTGTGCCCCAGATCAGAATCTCTGACCAGAGACCCAGGTTGTAGGGCTTGGTCCTCAAGTGACTCCAATATTCATCCAATGCTGAGAGTCACTTACCCTGGAGGTACTGTCAATCACTGGAAAAGGAGCCATTGCTGGCCTCCTCCTAGAGTCTTACCTAAGGATTTGATACTGGGTTTTCTGAGCTACCTTACATTACAGCTTTGTAAGCTTTCCCTGTGATCAGAATCATCTAGAGGACTTATAAAAATAGATATGTTGGTGTCTTCTCCAGAGGTTTTGTTTTGTTTTGTTTTGTTTTTATTTAATTTTGTAAAAGGGGGTGAGATCTAAAAACTTACATTTCTCAACTCCCAAGTGATGCTAGTCCTGTCGACCTTCAGACTATACTCTGAGAAAAAATGCCTTAGAGGAAGAATTTATGAGATTGATGAGTGAAACAGCTTCTAAGAACTAGGGATAATATGAATAAACATACATTTATGAATGACAGTGTTATATACATAGATTTTGAGAAGTGTACTGTGACTATAGCAAAGGGAACAAAGAGAAGAAAGCAGAAAATGAGACTGATAGAGTAAACTATGTGAGCTAAACTGAGAGTGTGGACCTCATCCTTTAAGGTGAAGAATAACAATGCTCTTGACCACATGTAGCAATTAGAGTTGTATTGTAAGAATCAAATCGAACACTATCTTTTTGCAATAAATAGAACATATGCGTGTGTTTAGGTATTTTTCACATACAAAAAAATTTTGGAAATAAGTTAAAAGGTATATTTACACTAATCTCAAATGTTGCATTAAAAAATGGAGAGACTGTGAAATAATACACTTTGTTAACTTCCCAGCACTGTAACAAAGTACTAGAGGAAAACAACTTAGAGGAGGAAAGATTTATTTTGTGTCCCAATTTCAGAAGTTTGTGTCCATGGCCAGCTGACTCAGTTGCTTCTGGGTTTGTGATAAGACAGAAAATCATGGTAGAAAATTGTAGAGAAGCAAAGCTGCTCTGCTTAGAGAAGCTGAGAAACAAAAGAGAGAAAAGGAATGAGACTCTGAACAAGACATATTCTTTCAGTGAATTCCAGCAGTGACCTATTTTCTCTAAGTAGATCCTGACTCCTAAGGTTTCCAACTCCTCCCAGTAATGCCATCAACTACAAATCCATTAAGGAATTAATCCATTAATGATATCAGAGCCTTATGATCCAATCACTTCTCAAAAGTGCCACCTCTGAACATTGCTGTATGAACCTTTCAGGGTAATACCAGATCTGAACCATAACATGTCCACAATTTTTTTTTAGATATTTATGAAACAAGATTAAAGTTGTTTTGTCAAGCAATTCAAATTTATACTTTCAAACACTACAAAATTGTTTCTTAAAGAGAGAAGTTTCAGAACCAGAATTACTGTTCTTGGGGTTTCTTTGAGAATATGTACATATGTCATTACATATCTCATTACATTTGTTTGGTATTAATTTCTCTACTGTTGGAAAATGATTTCAAATGCATCTTGATATTTATTAATTATAGGCATAGATGCTCAATTAAAAATATGTTTTGGAGAATTTTTATTTTAACTAGCTTTATGCCACAGTCTGGCTGCAGCAAAGTAACCGGGTGGGGGGGGGGTGACGAGCAACTTGTGTAGATTGATACAGCTGGAGTGGGAGCCCTTTATTGTAGGACAGGAGTGGTATATATACATTCCACACAGCTTATCTTAATTAACATAAACTAGATACAGCAGTCAACCAATAAGGAATCTCCACACTTAATGGCTCGCTGGCATTACTTCACAAACCACTCCCCCTGGCAAAATGCCAGGCACCATCTTGACTTGTTTACAGACCCTAACAGCTTTATCATACCTCTGCAGTTACATTGACATCTAGGTCAGGCCAAAGAAGGAGTTGTCTATACTGGCTTTGTGGACGATTCAAGTTCTTGAGGAAGAAGATTGACTGTGATTTCAAAATCATTCTGAGTAGTCACCATCATTTGTTATATCAAGCAACTGAAAAACTTAGGCAGGAAATCAAATATATTGTATTTTGAGACATTTTTAAATCATTGAAAATGTGTAATTGGCTGAACTTGTACATGTTTCTGATCATTGATTTTGAATCCTTTAGAGGAGACTATTAGATTTTAGGCCAATAAATAAAATGATTTTTTTAAAATAAATGCAACTTAAATAGTTTGAGAATCAATTCTAGTTTATAATTTTTCCTTTAATAAGTTGAAAAATCATATTTCAACAAGAAAACTTTAACATGTGGGAAAGATTCTCTCACTTTTGAATACAGAAGCATTTTGTTTATTAAAGGAAGGTCATTGAGTTAGTGGAAATTTAAAAAACTAGTCATTCTCTTATCAATTTAAAGCAAAATTTCAAAAGACTAACAAGTAGAATGACTAGCTTATTTAAAGTATATTAACCTGAAAATAATTTTTGATATATGTTAGAAGTCAAATATATGTAGCAGTTGACAATTCTGTTCTGATACCTATTGCAATCTTA
Organism: Marmota marmota marmota; assembly: GCF_001458135.2. Lineage (NCBI taxonomy): Eukaryota > Metazoa > Chordata > Mammalia > Rodentia > Sciuridae > Marmota > Marmota marmota. Next base: position 43,641,909 of record NW_026000108.1, on the reverse strand, counting down.
TTTAGCAAAAGAGAATTTCTTCCCTCCAAAAAGTTTTGAGTGCTTAACTCATGAATATATTACACATTTGTGAAGAAAAAACCATGGTATTCATAGACATAAAGATTTATATATTAGGTGTTCCCCAAAAGCTCATGTATGAAACAATACAAGAAAGTTCAGAGGTGAAATGATTGTATTATGAAATCCTTACCTAATCAGTGCCTTAATTCACTGATAAGGATTAACTGGGTGGTAGGTAGATAGGGTGTTGTTAGAGGAAATGGGTCTCTGAGGATATGGCTTTGGGGTGTATATTTTTCCCTGGTGAGCAAGATTTCTCTGTGCTTCCTGGTAGCCATGTCCTGAGCTGCTTTTCTCTTCCACCATGATGATCTACTTCACCTTAGTCCCAGAGAAATGGAGCCACCTGTCTATGACCTGAGACCTCTGAAACTATGAGCACCAAATAAATGTTTCCTCCTCTAAAACTGTTCTCATCAGGTCTTTTGGTCACAGCAGTGCAAAAGCCGATCAAATAGAAGTTGGTACTCAGAAGTGGGTTTGTTTCTATCACTAACCTAACCAAGTGATTTAGAAATGTTTGAGTTTTTTGTGATTTGTGGAGAATCTTGAGGAAATTTTTAAAGTTTAGAGCTTCAAACTGGAAAATCTTTAGATTGTTGTTGGCAGAGCTTAGTGGGTAACTCTGGTGGGAACTCAGAAGATCAGGATGCTGGCAGTGGACAGTAAAGACTGGGCTCAAGAGGTTTCAGAGGAAAAGGAGGATTCATTTGGAAATTGGACTAGAGGTCATTCATGCTATGTTCTAGCTAAGAAATTGTCCATGTTCTCAGACTTTCTGGGAGACTGAATTTAAAGGTGATAGACTTCTCAATCTGGCCGGAAGAACTTTCTAAGCAGCAGAATATTCTGGCACTGGCATGATATTGCTGGTTACAAGTTTACTGTAAGAATCAGGTGCAGAAAACCTGAGCAGAAAGATTGGAAAGACTCAGAGTTCAGCCAGAAAGTGAGAGTAAAATGGTCCAAGGAAGTAGTGGTTGTTAAAGACCTTATAGTCACTTAAAAGATACTAAATAATTTACTCAGAGACAATAAGAAAAATGGCTTGAGGGCATCTCAGAAATTGGCAAGACCATATCCATGTCAGGCTCAAAGGTGTAAAAATAAGACTTCCCCGGAGAAGAGGCCAGTTGGGCACCCTACTTCTCGAGAGGGGCCTAGGAAGTTTTTTCACCATGCTCAGCTGCCCAGGCACTCAGAGATTGCTAAAACCAGTGTCCCTGGAGACTGGGCTACTGTTCTAGATGGTGGCAGACCTTGGCATCAACCATGTGATGCTTGTTCTTCAGGATTGTAGAATGCTAGAGTTGGGGGCTTCTACAGAGATTTCAAAGGTCTGCCTGGGAGGTCAGGCAAAGTATAGCAGGATAAGAGACCCTGTAGGCAGCCCCTGAGAAGTGATGCATGGAGATGTGAGAAGGAAGCTGAAGCTGTAGTGGAGATTCCCAAGACATGGATGTCCACTAAGGAAAGGTACAGGAATCGAGCAAAGATGACTCAAGCGAGAGGCCATATGGACTGCATCCAGCAAAGCCACATGGGCAGATATACACAAGCCCTTTGGAGAGAGCATTGTGATGCCAGGAGCTATAGGACTTCTTTTCCATGCTGGATTTCTGTCTTACTTTAGTCCCATTCCTGCTTTCTGTCCCTCTCTTTCTCCCTTTTGGAATTAAAATGTTTACTCTGTGCCCTTATATATAACTATATGTAAGTTTCTTTTTATTTTTATAGGGGTTCATGCTGACAATTTCCCAAAGACTTTAGACTTGGATTTTTGGACAATGTAAAACTTTTAAGACTATAGGGACTCTGGGAAATGGACTTAACATGTTTTGCATTGTGAGATGGGCATAAGCTTTTGGGGAGGCCGGGGCAGAATAATATGGTTTAGATATTAGGTGTCCTCCAAAAGCTCATGTATAAAACAAGAAAATTTAGAGGTGAAATGATTGGGTTGTAAAATCCTTATCTAAACTGTGCCTTAATCCACTGATAGAAGTTAACTGGGTGATAACTTTAGGTAGGTAGAGTGTGGCTGGAGGAGGTGGATTTTTGGAAATGCACCTTTGAGGTATATATTTTGTCCCTGGTGAGTGAGATCTCTCCCGCTTTCCTCTTCCAACATAATGTTCTGCCTCATCTTAGGACCAGAGCAATGGGGCCAGTCATCTATGTACTGAGACCTCTTAGTTATTTGAAAAAATAAGCTCAAAATATTTTTAATTTAAAAATTGTAAGTAAGTTACTATAAAATATGAAAACCTTAAAAATGTACTTTTAAATATTTCATATAAGGAAATTGAACATACTCGTAAGAAGCTAAAAAGCATGTGAAACAACTATTTTGTAACGAAAGACTGTTTTAAACATGGTCTTAAGCTCGTGAAACAAATACAAATTTGCCTAATGAAAAGAGATAACTGGCCAACAAAAAATAAGATAAGGCATCAAAATAAAAAGAAAATGATAAAAAGAAGAAGGGTATTGACTTTAAATTCATAATAACAAAAACATGGTATTAGTCTAGGCAACCACAAAACAGTCAAATTAACCTTCCCTCCACATGCAAACACAGACTAAATTAATTTCCAAGTTTTCTAATATAAAATTCTATGACATAGTAGATGACGTATAAAGTACAAAAATTGATTTAAACATATTGAATATGGAACCACAAAATTTAGAATGTATTTGCAGTTAAATTTGGTGTGCTTGTTTATGTATGTACAGGCAATTACAACAGAATGCAAAAATGAAAATTTATAGCACCACAAACTCAAGGCAGCTGATGATAGCATTTCAGTTATCTTCACCTTCCATCAACATTACAAATTAAACTAGAAAAATTACACAGTAGGATTGAACTTTTACAGTTAAAATTATTAGCTTAATAGTGGACATAAGGGGTATTAGAGATGGTTATTGGTAAGTTAGTAATTTTCAAGATGTCTGTGTTTGCATAGAAGTGTTTTAATTACATTTTTGCCTTGAAATAAAGAAGGTATAAAAATTGAACAAGCACAGAGATCTGTGCCCTTTCAAAATGCTATCCTCAGCTTGATTTCTAAATACTTCCTATGTCCTCTACCTGCTCCAGAGGATTGTTGCTTGTCTGACTCCTTGGGGATGGTGAGCTGAATCTTGCCACCAGATTAATGTCATATTTGAAGCACAACAAATAAAGCTGGGCTTTATTAAGGCCATATTGTTTATGTCAGGATTAAATTCAGACTTCCTTTATTACGCTCTCCCTGCCCCGTCCCAATCTCTAGTAATCACTATTCCACATTAAATGTTTTAAACTTCCATTTCTGAGAGGGAACACAATATTGGCTTATTTGTCTGAACAACATATCCTCTAGTTTTAATTATCTTGCTACAAAAAAAGATTTTATTTCTTTTTACTGTTTAATAATATTCTGTTGTATACATATACTGCATTTTCTTTATCTGTTCATTCATTGGTGTTTACCTGTGTCGATTCAATGTTTTAGCTGTTATGAACACACATGGATATGTGTGTATCTTTTTGGCATATAACCTCATTTCCTTTGGGTATATAACCCAAGACTGGTATGATTAAAAGGATTTCTTTTTACTTTTTTTGAGGAAACTCCATACTGTTCTCCAAAATGACTGTACTAATTTAAATCCCCACCAACAGTGTATATGAATTGCTTTTTCTCCATGTCTTTGGCAGCATTGTTATTTATTTTTGTAATAGTCATTCTAGCTGGTGTGAAATGATATCTCCTTGAAGGTTTGATTTGCATTTCTCCACTGGCTAAAAATGTTAAGCTTTCTTCAGTCAACAATTCTTTTCAAACCCAATTGTACATTCACTAGTGAAACAATGAAGCAAGGTTGTTGGCAGAAGAATGTTAGCCCTGTTAGAAAGTTAATCTAGACTGTGATGTGGAGAAAGAATAATACAGAGGTTACCAGTAGTAAGAAATCAGGAATAGGAGCCCACAGAGTGGCCTTGTAAAGTCAAAGAACTATTGTCTTAAGGTTTGCTGAATAAAAGGGTAGGAGGGACAGGAGCATAATAGTAATAGGGTGAGGGCAAGACAACTTCAATGTGTCCTTTAATGTAGTGTTGCTCTAAAGCCTGACTGACTACCACATCTAGACACATATGACCTTGCTTTTATACCACTGCAATAAAATATCACTCATTTGGATTTTCTAGATTTCTAATAACCTGTGTATGATTCTCTGTTATAACCCTAATATGCAAACCGATAACATTTTGATCAATATAAATTGCGGTTAATCTGGTGATAATTCAAACATACTTTACTCCCTTTGATGATTTTTATATACTGTGGAAAAGAAGAAAATGAAGCTGCAAGAATATACAACCACAAAGGAAGTTATAAATTATATTAAAAATATGTTAACCTTTGAGTGACCAATTATCTCTAAAACTACCCAGGGAATATTGAATCTCTCTTCCTAGTAATCTGTTTTTCATCATAGTTGTGTGTATAAATAGGAAAAGTGCCTTGGATCCAAAGCATTACTCAAACTCCATTGTGGCCTAATTTTAAAACTACCAGTATCTATTTGTAATCAGAAAATTCATATGTTATACCTGGAGATGCAGAACATAGCTGATTCCTCTTGTCCTTGGTAGCTAATAATAAAGGTTTTAATTTTCTCACCATTTTCTCCCCAAAGGCTAATATTCTGGTCATTTGTTTCTCTATTCAATAAGAATACTTAAAGAGTCATAAAAATAAATTAGGCTGTGAATAAATTTACTAAGTCAAATAAGAATCTGGTAATTTATATATTACCAATGAATAGTAGAATCAATATGTAAATAATTAGTACCCTTTATCTTCAATGATGTCTGAAAACATAAATAGACCAAGAGGACCAGTATCTGTGGGTGGATTGTCTTCAGTTGGAATAGTTCATGCATTTACCAAATCATCTAAAATATACCCCTGGGTTATGATAAATATGTGGAGAGCTGATACAGCTACAGATCATTGCATCGTGATTTAATGAGATCCCATAAGAATTTACTGATATTCCACTCCAAAATATTCTAAAAATATGCCAGTATGAATGTTGCTTGTTTGTTACGTATAGTGATCTTTATGAGAATCCTCAAAAGAAATTCATTTCTGAGTGTTTAATTAATTATAGTTGTTCCTTTCCTAATACTTAATTGCTGTTAGATTTACGGGCAGAGTAAATTATGCATTTTGCCAGATTTCCCACTTTATATTGGCTAGAAGAATCGTAATTGACAGCGATAGTTATCAAGGGTATAGATATTTAGGAAATATTTTTAATAACACTTGGTTTAGTTTATTTGCTTCTAACTTTTTATTTTTACAAGGACTTCTAATTTACATTAATTTGCTTTTTATATCTTTTCAGACAACACTTGATGTCTTTTTTGTTATTGGAAAGGAAATATTTAATTAAACAATTAAGCAATCACATATGAAGTATTGGTAATGAGTATGCTCATGAGTATACTTTGTAGATATGTACACACACAGGTCCTCTCACTCTTTCATTGTTCCTTTCATTAATATGTATGTGTTCATACATGATTCCTCTCATTCTTCATAACTGCTGCTTTCTATTATATTTGTTCTTTGACCAAATTTACCTCAGATTAGCTAGTTATTCCATGTGAGTCATTTAATAAATTTGCTTACATTGTCCAATTGTTCCTATTTTTAAAGAATACCAATTTCCCTTTAGCAGCTACTGTTTCATTTCTGTAATAATTGTCTCTGTTCAAGACAATTAGAAGTGATGGAGGCCTTATTAGCTAATTACCAAGGCCTAAGGAACACTGCTCCACCAGCTTAATTAAATCCATTTTGAAACACACAATACAAACTACAGCTGGTTGTTGAGGACCAGCACATCTTGTCTATTTGGTTCCATTTTTTCTCCTCAAGTTTTTCTTTTAAACCTTAGAGCTTCCAGGTTTCCTCAAAACAAAGTGTAATGGCTGCTGAAAGATATTAAATGAAACCTCCAAAAGACATTAAATACCTTCAAATTTCCTGTTCTCTAAACTGCTATTTTGACATTCACCATGGAAGGTAACTTACTTTTTACTCTTGCCATTTTCTAAGACAGAAGTTTTTCCGAAGTGATGAGTGATACAGGAAATTAGACAACCCTTTATTTAATCTGTGTCTTTTAAAGAACAGGTAAATTACTTAATTGATTACAAAGTACTTTCAAATTTCTTAGTGACCTGGACAACTAAATATAAACATTTCTTATTCTTTGGTTAATGTTTAACATAAAGAGCTTATTTCATTTGTGTATTGTTTTTTTCATTGCTTTCTTTATCTTTTAGTTCCTTTTTCCTATAATTACTCTTTTTGTTCCTACCCTAACATCTTTGTTTTCCCATGATTGTGCTAAAATGCACAACTTATTTGTGCCAAAAAGGAGTTTTGAGCCAAGTAGAATGGCCGGCTCTTCTGTGGACAGTTATGGTACATTTGAAGAATATTGAAAGAAGAGCGAGAGGAGAGTGGAAAAGAATCAGCATCTTATCTCTGGGCTGGAATTTCTTTTTAGGTACTGAGCTAAATCAGTTTACATCCAGAGAGTAGTAACAGATCACGTAGGTTTCTATGCATATAACCATTTGGAAGTTGTCAGTGTCAAGTAGCTGCCCACAAAATAGCCATTTTATCTTTTTGTTTGTTTGTTTGTTTTGTTTTGTTTTTTTTTTATTTTTTTATTGTTGGTTGTTCAAAACATTACATAGTTCTTGATATATCATATTTCACACTTTGATTCAAGTGGGTTATGAACTCCCATTTTTACCCCGTATACAGATTGCAGAATCACATCAGTTACACATCCATTGATTTACATATTGCCATACTAGTGTCTGTTGTATTCTGCTGCCTTTCCTATCCTCTACTATCCCCCCTCCCCTCCCCTCCCCTCTTCTCTCTCTACCCCCTCTACTGTCATTCATTTGTCCCCCTTGTATTATTTTTCCCTTTCCCCTCACTTCCTCTTGTATGTACTTTTGTATAACCCTGAGGGTCTCCTTCCATTTCCATGCAATTTCCCTTCTCTCTCCCTTTCCCTCCCACCTCTCATCCCTGTTTAATGTTAATCTTCTTCTCATGCTCTTCGTCCCTACTCTGTTCTTAGTTACTCTCCTTATATCAAAGAAGACATTTGGCATTTGTTTTTTAGGGATTGGCTAGCTTCACTTAGCATAATCTGCTCTAATGCCATCCATTTCCCTGTAAATTCTATGATTTTGTCATTTTTTAATGCAGAGTAATACTCCATTGTGTATAAATGCCACATTTTTTTTATCCATTCGTCTATTGAAGGGCATCTAGGTTGGTTCCACAGTCTTGCTATTGTGAATTGTGCTGCTATGAACATCGATGTAGCAGTGTCCCTGTAGCATGCTCTTTTTAGGTCTTAAGGGAATAGACCTAGAAGGGGAATAGCTGGGTCAAATGGTGGTTCCATTCCCAGCTTTCCAAGAAATCTCCATACTGCTTTCCAAATTGGCTGCACCAATTTGCAGTCCCACCAGCAATGTACAAGTGTACCCTTTTCTCCACATCCTCGCCAGCACTTGTTGTTGTTTGACTTCATAATGGCTGCCAATCTTACTGGAGTGAGATGGTATCTTAGGGTGGTTTTGATTTGCATTTTCAAGCGGTAGCGCGCTCGCCTGGCATGCGTGCGGCCCGGGTTCGATCCTCAACACCACATATAAACAAAGATGTTGTGACTGCCAAAAACTAAAAAATAAATATTAAAAATTCTCTCTCTCTCTAAAAAAAAAGGAAAGCCATTTTATCTTAATACTAATAAATATAACTCCCTCTCTATATATAATTTGTTGAGGTATTAACATGGGTAATGAAAGCTACCTATTCCAGCCACTCTCATAGACAGAGGTGGCTCATATCATCAGTGAGCTATAAAAAAGGTTCAGCTTCCAACAAAATCCCACTAAAAGGAAGATACTAGGATATTATGTCTATTGCCTTTTCATTTCCATTTGCCTATAATTCCGGTGTGTTGTCTAGAGATTCAGCAACTATTCTGTGCCCAAATATATCTGCTTATTGCTGCATATCAACCTTTACATTAATGCCTGACCAAGGATTCAAAATCATTTATCAATGAATGAATCAACCAACTGATAATTGAAGCCTCTTCCTAAGTAGCTTCCTTGGCCTTATTTTCTCCTGAGATTTCACTGGTTATTTTTGGCAATTGGGAAACTTTGGGCCAGGCTACATTTGTTAGCTACACTATTGAGCTAGTGACTTACTATTCATAAAATTTGATTTTATCATATACAAACTGAAATAATAAAATCTATCTTACATGGTTGCTAAAAGGCCCTGAGTTAACTTACTACAACTCTAACTTATTGACCTGAATATTGAAATTTCTGAGTAACTTGCCCACAAATGTTAGAATTTCTATTTCTCTTATTAATTTACTAGTGAATATAATAAAATGTGACTAACTATACACTCCCTCAATTTAAATTCCTTATTTCATCCTTTATATACACGCTTATATCAAATTATCATTACATAATTTTAAAAATTTAGAATTCAAAAGATTAAACAAAACTAATAAAATTGAGAAAGTCTCCATTCTTTATTCTTCTGTTATAGTGCATTTTCTAATGACAAGATAGAAACTAAACCTCTATTAATAAAATACAGTTTCATATTAGAAAAGTCTGATGGAGGTTTTCTAGAATGGAGGAGATATGATACATACAGGCAACCATAATGCAAGGTAAAATGTGATTTTCATCAGAGAGATTAGAAAGGAAAAGGAGAAATTCTAAGGAGGGAGGTATTTCTTTGGCTGAGAACACCAGAAGAGTCTTCAGAAAAGAGAAGACCTGGGAGCCAGGGTCTTACAGGTGGTGAAAGATGGGAGAAAGGGCATGCTTGCTGTCAGAACCGCATGAGAGAATACAGAGGCAGAAAACACGCTCAGAGAGCGATCAAGAACTTGGTGTGACTGGAAATTAAGAAAGATAAAGAGACAAAGCTTGAAAGACACCAGACATGAGCTTAATTGGATAAACAATAATTAGTTTCAAAAGAAACATGTAAGTACAACTACACTCGCACAGTTCTCTTAGGAGAAAGATACGATTCTGGAAGTGGGAGGGATGGCTAAATGCAGACTACATAGAGGCACTACAGTAGTGTCTATTGTGATGTGCTCCTCACATCTTTCAGTGGCAGCTGTTCATCCTATCCTTCAATCACCCCCACTCACAACAGGCTCCAGCTACCTTTTCTATGGCTGCTCAAACAGCCCAGGATGCAGAGAGACCTCTGATGCCTTTTATAGGGTTTCCAGCAATCCCTGCTGTCTTTATCTTCTTGGCCATTTCCTGAAGTGCACCTCCAACCATGATGAAAGGTTGGCTTCACATTTTCTTTGAACGGTGTCCTTTTCTAGCATCCTGTGTCAGATATCATGGGTCAGGATAGCTTACCAGGCCACATCAGATTCAACACAGCTATTTCAGAACACACACAACTATAAGGGAACACCCACTGAGAGGGCCTTAACATGGCCAAACAAACAGAAGCAGGAAAAAAAAATCTGATTTGTGCCAATTTTATATTTTTTCTTTAGAATTATAGTTTTCTTCTTTTCAAACTTTTTTCCTTGTTTCATAAAATGAGATATAACTCCTGATATAAGAAAGTTTAAATTGTATTGTGATATTTCATTGCTCTGTCCAAGGAAGTGAGAAGAAAAGAGGAGAGGAGTGGAGAAGAGAAGTGGGGAGGGGAAGGGAGGAGAGGAGAGGAGGGGAGGGGAGCGGAGCGGAGGGGAGGAGAGGGAGAGGAGAGGAGAGGAGAGATTATATAACACAGTGACCCCACATGACCTTCAATCCTCTTTGGATAGTTCCTCTGACAGCTGGAACTATCTCCTCTACACTCAGTTGGCCTCTTTGTGAGCTTCAATATCAAGGTTCACTAAATGGTCTCATTGTCTATAAGCAACTCCAGTGCCCATTAAAACTCACCAGTTAGGCTGCGACAATCAGTGGACATTCTGCCTTTAATCACAGGAAGGATCCACAGTCTGGCCTGCCAATTAATCGGGGTACAGTAGGAGATGAGGCAACTTAAACAAATCTCACCTGTTAATGACACACCAGCCCTCAGAGTTTCTATAGCTTCTGAAATGTCAAAGTGCGAGGAAACCTTTCCGAGCATCTCTTTTACCAGTAAAGTCAGGCAGCCTCAAATATGATGCAGATTGCTTCTGGAATGTGGCATGGAGCAATTTACCTCCCACTTTTCATGCACTTTGGAGAACTAGTTAAACCATCGGACTCTCTACATCAGAACACGGTCGTAGGTTTTCAGGGGGATATCTGAAAGGTCAAAATTAGAGATAATTACAGATTGAAAATGCAGTGAGCTCTTTCTCCCCTGCCTTAGATACAACTGCATTATCTAAAGGGTAATCTTCATCAGCTTGAGCCAGCTGAAAGGATTCACAGCCTGACAAGATTCAGTTTATTTATAATTAAAGGCAAGCTGGAATGCTTCGTAGATTGCTAAATATTAAAGTTTTACAGGATCCTAATTAAAAGTGCTTTGCTGGTATGATGAGCCGTGCTATCTTTCATGAAACAAAGACACAAGTATCCTTTAAAATATTTTCTAGGCCCTTGGCTTTTTTCCCCCATACTCCTCTCTTTTGTGTGCTACAAATGCCAAATCTCTCTTCTCTTTCGCTCCAAATTAATTCCTTTCTGGAAGGATTCTTTCTGTGAAAAAAAAAAGACTGTTTTCTACTGACTGAGATGGATTTTTCAGTTTTTCATAGTTTTCATCTCAAATGCTGTGAATTGGAATCTCTAGCCCAGTCTTCTATTTTCTAATCTCAATCAATAAGAGAAATTGCTCTTAAACCAGTGGTTTTGCTTGTTTTGTGGCATACATACTTCAACTAGAAATGTAGAGAAGAGATGTTTATCTCTAAGGAATCTGGTAACATCTTCTTGGAAGTATTGGATTTCTAGAAATTTTGAGGGTTCATGAAAAAAAAATCCTAAGTGGCAGAATAGGCAGAAAAAGGTAACTATTAGTAACAAAATCTTTGGAGTCATACAAACATGGTTTAAACTTCGATTCCAATATGTACTATTTGTGTAACTTTGAAAGCTACCAAATCCTCTGAGTCTTAGCACCCACAACTACAAGTAAAAAATTCAAAACATAGTATACCTAATGGTTTTCCTGAAGTGCCACATAGCAGACAATGAAAAAACAAAGATTGTAATATGAGAAACTTGACATTCAAATTCTAACACTGAAATCGTTTCAAATCAATAGAAACCATCACAGTCCAATCTATTGTTTGTCATAACATATGACAAAGTATCTGCTGTATTGCGTAAGGAGGCCCCTAGACATAGTAGTGCTTTAAAAAACTCAAAATTTGATCTGATAAATACGAGACAGAATAAAGAGAATCCAAAGCTATTGAGCTCCTAAGATTGTAGTGGATAAAGAAGAGGACTAAATTTAATCTTAAATATTTGATGTTGTGATGGCATGACATGACCCTGCCACTTTCTCCAGTGACCACATTCTTTTTTACAATGACCTCTATTTTATGAATTAGGTATGATGACCTTGCAGAAGGAAATGTAAAAAGCTATCAAAAGAGCATTGTATGAGATGGCAAATGTAACCTATTGTCCCTGTTACCTTGAATGCAGCCAAATAAAAGTGATATACAGGTTTTTTGAATCAGGGAATACAATGTACAGGACTGAGAGGGTCTATTTATTCTGCATGTATCATTGGCCCGGATATTAAAATCATTGATTCTGCCTTTTGGGGTCCTATAATTTTTCCTTTTTTAATCTTTTGCTTCTGTGTATTTTTCCCACTGTATATTTTCGATGTTTCCAACTTGACCATGTATGCTTTGCTCTGTTATCTAGGATTCATGCTCTTCCTCTTTTATTTTTTCTGTTTATTCTCCCCCAACTTTGTCAAGATATTTAAAAACAAAACAAAACAAAACAAATAGTATTTCAAGATGTACAATGAGATATGTTTTAATCAGCTCTTTCATCACTGTGACTAAAAGACCTGACAAGAACAATTTTAGAGGATGAAAAGTTTATTTATCACTCATGGTTTCAGAGGTACATCTTAAACATACTCTGTTTTCATTTATTTTTATTTTCTCTCTGATTGGATATATTCAAATGAGTTTTCTTTGAGTTCACAAATTATTTCTTCTGCCTGATTACATCTGTTGCTAACAAACAATTACATTTTTATTTCTTTGCATTTTTCAGGCCCAGAATTTTGGATACATCTTTTTTTATGATTTTTTTACTGTACTCATTTTATATCTATTTTTTACATTTCTTTGAGTTTCTTTGTATTCTCTTGTAACTCTCTGTCATTTTTTGTTTGTTTGGTTGGTTGGTTGGTTGGTTTTTGTTGTTTTGTTTTCTTTTGCTTTCGGTTTATACTGAGGATTGAACCCAGGGATACTTTAACATGGAGCTATAGCTCCAGTCCCTTTTATTTTTTTGTTTTGACAGGGACTCACTAAGTTACTGAGGCTGTCCTTGAACTTGCAATCTTCTTACCTTAGCCTCTTGAATTACTAGGATTATAGGCATATGTTACCATGTCTAGTTCTCCAGTCTTTCTTAAGACAACTTTTTTTTTTGGTCCAACAACATGTAGCTCTTCAATTTTTTTTTGAAGTCAGTTACTGGAAAACTTTTATGTTTATTTTTTCTTTGTTTATGTTTAGTTTTCTTTTTTCTTTTCATCCTCTAAAATTGTTCTTGTCAGGTCTTTTAATCACAGTGATGAAACAGTTGATTAAAACATCTCATTGTATATCTTGAACATAATAATTTTTTGGTTTGTTTTTAATAAATACATATTATTTTGATAAATACATATTATAAATACATATATTTTGATAAGTACATATTAGATGGACCAGTCACTTCATTCATACTTTCTTTCATACTTCAAACACTTATTTCAGTGAGAAAAGTCCTTCACCTCAGCAAGGTTTCAAGGATTCCCTCTCAGTGGAATGCAGCAGTTTAGAGTTTGTTGAGGTCAAAGTGGTGTAGTCCCTATGCAGCTCCAGTAGCTTAGGTCAGCACTGGCAAAGATTAAGTGGTCTTCAGTGGTTCAGCCTGTGGGTGGCCACAATGACAACAAGGATGATTTGTTTCTTTACAGCAAAGACTGCTGGAGTCCATCTGATATCTTTTTTCTACCGTGGAGGAAGTCATGATTGAAGGAATCCCTTTTGGTGCCAAGACTGGCTCACAGGTATACTTTCAGTAGATATGATAATGGCATTTGATATAAGGAACCAAATGGAGAAACCACAGACCTGGGGACCTGAAGAATGGGTACATGTGGAAGGAATCATAATTTGGGGTCCTGGCTAACAGTATCACATGTGGATAATGCACAAATATCTCTACTGTGGCATTGATAATGACATTCAAAGTGTGGGCACTTGTGGAGCAACTGTGGAGTGAAGGTTCAGATCATGGGTACATGAAGAACTATAATGGCTCTAAGATCTGGAGTACAGACATTTCTAATATAGCAATGACTAGAGAGTCCAAGATATTGGTCCTTACAGAAGGCCATGTAATCTTGGTTTTACCACAGGTGCATGCATAGCAACCTCTGCTCTAGGTTACAGGGCATGAACATTCCTGCTGCAGTTCCTATGGCATTTAAATACTCATGGAGTGGTCCCAGAGATAGTCTAGCAAATGGGATTGGTGGTAGCAGAGTGGAGGGGGCTTATCCCAGTGTAGCACAAGAGCAGCTCCTTTTTACAGGGGATGGAGATGTGGTTCAGCAGCTTTTCCCTCTGCAGGACTCTGAGTAGCAATGGTTATTTCTTCCCTACATGACAAATGCTGCCACTGTCACCTGTGAAGCAATCCATTGGTGTCCTTGCCAAAAAACACTAAGGGGACCTCCACTGCAAAAGCTCCAGGGAGTCTGTGGCTGCTAGAGGCTCTGATAAGATACTCCAGGGTAAGAGTTGCTGAGGTTATCTGATGAGTCACTCCCTGGAACTTCAGTGCCATTCTGTATGACTGATATCAACAGCCTCTGAATTTATTTATTTAATTTTTTTCTCCTCCACACTTTTCAGGTATGCTGATCTCAACAATCTTTTCTGTTTGGTTATTCTACTCTTTTTTGCTCCACTATGATTATTATTTGAGCTGAACCATAGCTATTTTTATATGTGTAACACTATTTAATTATAGTATTACTTTTCAAGGACAGAACAAAGAATGGTATTTTCTGCCCCATCATCTTACTGATGTCATTCCTGTTAACATCCTTTTCTCTTCAGCTCCTAAGATGGCAGTAGATTTTTCTTTTCTATTATTTTTAGTCATTGTTTTATCATATCTTCCTTGTGATAACAAGAAGCAAGTAATTCTCAAATGTTAAATGCCTTAAGCAGGGATGATTGGGAAAAACATTCAAGTATGTAGTAGAATAAAGCTCTGGACTCTTACAGATCTGGCTTTTAAAGAGAGATGGGCACTTATTTTGCAATTTGCTTCTTTGTATCTTTTACTAAGAAAATCTAATAGGCAAAAGGCAGGTGTCCCTTGAGAGTGTCCAGTAGTATCACATATATAGTTGTGACTAAAATTCAACATAATTTTTTAAGGAATAACTTACTTTCCACTACTTTACCTCTGAGAAACTGGTTGAAGACATTTGGCCTAAGTCATGTTGCAACAGTTGTAGTTCCTGGATGTTAATTTGAACTTTCTGACTTTAAAAACCTAAACCATGTGTTTTCTCCAGATAATTTCTCATGACTAAGGTCAACTTTCTGTGTAATGTGTTTTCAGGCATTTCAGAAAATGCTCTGTTTCTTAAAATATCTCCTAATTAATGTATTTCAATGGAAACTAAACTTTTCACATCACCAGCTTTATTGCATAAAACACCAAAGGAACCTATGAAACAGAAATATCAACAAAAGTGACAACATACTAAGGTCACTTTAGATCATTTTCAGTCAATATCAACCGAATTAGACTGAATTCTTTAAACCAGTAAGGAGATAAGTTTTGTAATCGACATGAAAAAAAAATCTTAAGGAAAATAAGTGGCCAGTTGAGGATGCTGGGTCTAGCTCCTTGAAGGAAGCAGATATAGCATGGATAGTATGAAGTTGCTAGCTGGTAAAATATTGGTGTCAAGTAGCAGGAATGGTCTTTTGTTCTTCTGTCCGTAGCCTTACTTTCACTCTCAGATTTATTCATAGTCTTAGAAAAACACACAATTTCTAGATTAAAATCTAAATTTCAAATGGGAAGAAGGAAGAATGACCTCGAAGTTTGCTTGGGTGTCACTCCTATCCCCATAGTTTGAGTCTAACTCTTTTTATCTTCCCAGAGATAATGATATATCCATGATTTCCCTTTTATGAAAGCCAATTGCATCAGATACTACTAGATGCCTATTAAATATCCATTTCACTTTTTCCTTAGCAAGAAATGCTGGATCTCTCTCTCTCTCTCTCTCTCTCTCTCTCTCTCTCTCTCTCTCTCTTGTTGTTGTTGTTGTTTGGATTGCTTGTTTTTTCCTTGAGTGGTATTGTGACAGATTTATTTAGAAGTCTGCATGTTACATGCTTTCATCATGTAATGAACAAAATTCAGGTAGAAACTTCCTAGAGACTTTTGAGAATGCTTTGCCTTCCAAATATGGGTGCTACTTCTTTCTTATGCCTTCTACCAGTCTGAAATTCAGATGTTAATCTGGAAATTGGGTGCTTTCTTGAGACTGTGAAGAAATCATGAGACTAAAAAGTGCAAGCCAGGGATAACAAAAAGATAGTAGGATCTTAGAACATTAACATTTTAAATCCTCTGCACCATCACTCTATCACTCATAGTTTTATTTATGTAAGAAATGTAAGCTTGCATTTTCCTAACCTACTATAATAAAACTTTTGATGTTTGCAGGTGATATACTCTCTAAAAATATTTTTTTCAGTTAAGCCATTGTTTCAATCATATTTATGTCTCTGTGATCAAAAGATCCAACAAGAACAATATAGAGAAGGGAAAGTTTCAGAGGTTTAGTTCATACTCAAACACCTCTGTAGCTCTGGGCCTGAGGTAAGGCAGAACATCATGGTAGAGGGTGTGTTGGAAAAAACAGCTCAGGACATGGCGATCAAGAAGCAGAAAGAGAGCTCTGCTCACCAGGAACAAAATATAAACCCCTAAATCACACCCTCAGTAGCCCCCCATCCTCCAACCATATCCCACCTGCCGAACTACTACCCAACTAACTCATTCAGTGACTTAATACAATGATAAGGTTACAACTACTTCCCAACTAACCCATTAATACATTGATTAGGTTACAACTCTCACAATCCAAATTTTTCACCTCTGAGCATTCCTATATTGTCTTAACTCATGAGCTTTTGGGAAATATCACATATCCAAAGCATAATGCATACAGACAGATTGAAAATACATAATATAAATGAATTATAACATTAATAAATTATACATATAATATATTGATGAAGTCTGTATTCTACCATTATTTGAACTAAGACAAGTAATTTTGCTTTTTAGAATCTAAGATTACTTATCCAAAGTGAGCTAGTCAACCTAAGTAATGTTAAAGATAATTTTGCTCTTCTAAAGTTTTAAAATTTCATGAAGTATTCTTAAGTATTTGATAAAATAAGTATTCCTTCACTTGTAAATGTTCTGTAAATTGAATCAGTTGTAACAGAAAACGGACCAAAAGCGTTTCAGAAATTCAAAAGGATTTTATTTTGTGTAAACTAGTGTATTGAGACATGACTTCACATACCCTAAAGGATGACGCCAAGTAGATCATATATCTAATTACAGAAGAAAAAATACAAAAATGTTATTTTTAAGTCAGCTTGAGACAGAACATTATAAAAGATTTCTAGAAAGTAATCAGGGTTCTGGAAGGGGTATATAAGCCACAGAAATGGGCAGGATGTCAGCAGATTCTCTCCCACCCATGTGAAACTGAAGTTGGCTATTGTTCACATTGTGGTAAAGGATGATTATAACTATTTCAAATATTCATCATTTATCAAGGAACAATTTTTGAACATGTACTCTATGAAAATCACTGTGGGAAATTCAAAGGAGCATAGAGAAAAATAGCACCACTTTCAAGTAGGTTTTAATCCACCATCTTCCAAAAACAGATGAGGAGGCTTCACATAAAACCACAAAATAACATGAAATGGGGTAAGAAGCATAAAAGTAGGCTGACTGTGTATTCTGTTTAAACAATTTTTGGATTGATCCTGTTGTCCTGGCTTAATTACTGACACCATTTACCATCCATGCTCAGTGTCTACAATGGTTATATGAATTTTTATTAGGCACTTCTCTATTACTATAACAAAATTCCCGAGAGAGATAATTAACTTACAAAAGAACACATTTATTCAGTCTATGGTTTCTAAGATTCCAGGCCTTGAAAGAGTGGCCCAAGGCTTTGGGCTTCCAGAGGGGGTGTTGAATGGCAACGTCAAGGGCCTCCTGGTGGGGCAAAGCCACTTAGATCATGATTTAGGAAACAAAGGAGAAAGACCAAGAGAAAGATGCCCAGAGTGTTGATTTTCATCTCTGCTTCCTTTTGTAATAATATAAAAAAGAAAATTGTAAGTCTCTAGATTTATCTTTATGTTCATGAATTTGCAGGCTTGCGTTGTTTGCATCCAACTCAGTTATTAACAACAGAAAAGGAATAAAACAAAATCTGAATGGTCAGAAATTCCAAGAAAGGTGACATAAATGACCCACTATGGTATAGATGGATCACATATTAAATAGGCAGATTGATTGAGAGATAGGCAAAAAGCAAATCAAAAAGAAAAATGGGACCTGAAGCACACACACCAGAATTATTAATAGACTGAGGAATAAGAGCATCCTCTTTGCCTAAGGAATGATGCTATTAATGTGTTCTCTGATTGTAAAAGATAAAACTTTGCCTCTATTATAAGTGTCATTTGCCAAATGAATTTGTAATATCCTATTTTACATTATTAGTGTTAATACTAGTATTTCTGGCAGGAGCTGACTTCCAGAAGGAACTAACAGATGAGGATAATGAAAAAAATAACTATGTTAAAGTTTGCATGCCAGCCCTGAAATAGTAGCACACAGTGGGAGGTGACTATCTGATCTGTGGCTGTCAGCTGCCTCACACATGCTCTTAGGGTTCATTTACTTATTGGGCATGAAGCACTGTCATGGCCACTCATGAAAAGTTTTGTATGATTTTAACATTTTCCTTCTCTGATTTTGTCAAAGAAAGATGGCTAAAAAGTCGAAACTGGTTTTTGAAATCTAAAAAAAAAAAAATGTTTTTGATCCTTGACACCCACTGGAGAAATTATCTTTTCTCTAATAATAATAGGAAGTGCTGTAATCATAGCTACAGAGATTTTATATTTCCCCATAATTTGAATTAGCATAAATTCCCTCTAATAAACATCTATGGTATGTTGAGACATGATTATAACTGACTTAAGAAGCAGCTTTGGTTAATAATGCTGCAGTATAAATTGAGTAAGGTTAATCTTTTCTGTTATTCTGTGCTTTATAATAAATGGGCGGTGAGGGACAAGACAACAGAGTGAGAAGATTTTTCCAATTTTCCACTGAAGTAAGCCATCCTGCTTTAATCACTGTTACCCAAAGCAAAATAGATTTATAAATCACTTATTAATGATGAAATGTGGTTCCAGTTTAGACAAAACTTATTAAAGGATAACAAAAAAAAATGTTAAATGTTTATAACAGTTTAATGAAAGATTAACTGGGAGTAGAATTTTCATTAAAAATAAAGGCTGGTTAAAGAAATAGAAGGAACCATAGATAAATCCCTTCTGTACTCTTCTTGACTTTCTCATCTCTCAGTACTTAGAGAAAAAAAAAGATTAATTTTCCAAAAGTCTTAAAGTAGCAAAGTTTGAATTTGTATCTTTGTTCTTCTGATACCTCATTTATGGGGGTCATCCACTACCTCAACCAAAATATTTCCATCATTAGGTCCATTCTGGTTTTCCCATGGTTAACTGGTTCACTCAATCAATGCCCCAATATCACAATTCCTTGACCTCTGGAGTCCAGCAGAATTCACTCTTACTTTAAGGAAGCGCTCTCAGAACCTCATATCCAGGGTGCTCTATTACTTGGAAGTTTTTCATCTTTGAAATCTTAACCTCCTTACCCCACATTCTGGCTTCAGACTTCTATGCTTTTACATCTCCTCTGACTTGGCTCTAAATTCACCAATTATATTATTTAATGAGTCTGATTACCCTTTTCTTTGACTTTTACATAATCTATTTCTTTAAAAGTCCTATCTATGTTTGAACTTCTTTCTTTACGTACTCTATATCCACTGATACTGATTTCAAATAATTACTGATTCTTACTTAGCATGATTTGATTGAAAGAGCACTAAATATAAGACATACCTAGGTAGAAATCTTGTTTCTGCCATCTAGAATTCATGAACTTCTCTTACATCCTATGATTTAATTGTAGTCTCTTCTCTGGTAGAATGGAGATAATGTCTATGTTTCAAGATTTTGTGATGATTAAATGAGATGACATTACTTCTTCAGTTATTCTAAGCTCATATTACATCTTTCCAAGCTCAGGTCAGTCAGTCATCCTCTCTCAATTCTCGTAAATGGTCTTGCTTCCTGCTCTTCTGAGAATCTAAAAGCTGTGAAATGTGAAGTCCATCCATTTCCTGCCTGCCACCTCCAAGCTCATCTATCTACCATCGGCCTAACAACTGCTATTTCCCTCCACACCTATTCTTTCTTCTTTCTTTTACATCTCAGGAAAGAAAACACCCTACTTCACCTCCAAGAATGACAGCTCCCTCTGTAATGAGGATCTCCTTCTCCTCCTGCTCCTCCTGGGACCCTGCTTCAGTGATGACGGGACTTTCTCTTGTACTTTGCACCTTTCTTCTCAGCATATTAACATATTTATTCTTTCCCATACTTATTCTTTTCTATATTTAAGATTATTTTTGCTCATGCATTCATTTTACTTCCTGATTGCTCTGCAATACCCTGTACTTTCCAAGTTCTTAAAAGAACAGTTCTTATTTCTTTTCTTCACTTTCTCACTTGCCATTTATCTTTCTAGCTATGACTTTTTTGAGAGAGAGAGAGAGAGAGAGAGAGAGAAACAGAGAGAGAGAGAGAGAGAGAGAGAGAGAATTTTTTAAAATATTTATTTTCTCTGTTTTCGGCAGACACATCTTTGTTTGTATGTGGTGCTGAGGATCGAACCCAGGCCGCACGCATGCCAGGTGAGCGTGCTACCACTTGAGCCACATCCCCAGCCCGTAGCTATGACTCTTGCCTTTATTACTTAATAAAATTATTTCATTATGATAGTTGACTAGTCACTGTTATCTTTTTAACCCTTTAAAAGACCTCTGCTGAAAAACTTACTTTCCTTAACCTGCCAAAGGAGGCTACTAACAATCTCACCTGCCCACTGGGTAAACCTAGCTCCCATAGCTCCAGACAATTGTGTTCCTGTTCTCTGATTATGACATTCTTTCACACATCTGTATTCCCTACTGGCTCCGACTGTTGTGTTGGAAAATCTATGTTTCTATGGTGAAACAACAATAACTCTTCAAGTGTTAAGTGAAATATCATGTCCTTGTTGAGGCTATATGTTCTATAGCCTTGCAAGTGGCATGAATTTATATTGTAGCAATTAAATAAGTACCGCATTGTTAAGATTCTATGATCTTCTTGAGAAGATGGGCTATTTTATTCACATTTAAATGTCCCATATTGACCTGTGTGCCTAGTGTCAATAGATGCTTGAAAGGTGTTTGTCATTTAACTGACTGAATGGTGGGATGGACGAATTAATGAATGAGAGGCCACTATAAGAATTACCATGTCACATTTTACTAAGGGAAAAATAATAGTACTTTTCAAAGAGAAATTACACTTTACCACCCGAAACTGAAAAGGATTGCCAGTTCCAAAGAGGACTCCTTTCTTTCAGATACTAGATTGGTTACAAGATCAATGATCGCAATGCTCTTACTGTTGCTATTTAAAAATTGTTAAATGATATTTAAATATATAAAATTATTACTTCTCCCTGTAATTATAGCTTAGAAATTGATTTAATGTAGGCTCAGGGGATAAATTAGTATCTCACAACAGATTGTGATATAGGAAGGAAATGAACCTCTCATTGATGGTCCCTCCTGCTCTGACTGTTCTTCTGGGTAATTATTGATGCCTTTCCCTAGCGATCTCAGCACCACCCACTTCCCAAAGCAGTTTGCATTAAGTGTATTCAGCCTCAGAAATTATCACCTGGCACAGTCTGGAAGTGACAGGAAAGCTCTTATCCTACTATTTTGATTCTTTCTGTGCCACAAGTTAGATCACAGCTTCTTGTCTGATACTCATCCTGTCCTGTATCCCAGTACCTCAGTGAAGCCTTGGGACCCTACCTAGCTTTGGCCAACTCCTTTTTACATTGGCTGAATGGAGGGATCTCTCAAATTCAATGATTTTACCTGTCCCGATTGCCTTAGTATTACTTGCCACTCACAATCCTTTTGAGTACTGAGGGTTTTTGTTTTGTTTTGTTTTTTGTTTGTTTGTTTTATTAAAACGGTTGCTGAAATCAAGCTAGTGTTTGCATCTTGCAATTGGACACTCTATGTTGATGTTGAATGCTCCTATGAAGTGCCAAGGATAGAACCTAGATGTGTTCTAGGACTCACTTTCACTTACATAAAACATGGTAGTTCTCAGTGGAGTGACAGTGGGTCTGTTGTTCCCCACAGGGCATTTGGCAACATCTGGAGACATTTGTGTGTGCGTGTGTGTGTGTGTGTGTGTGTGGTCAAAATGGGAGAATCCCATTGGCATCTGTGGATAGAGGCCAAGAATATCATGCTGTTAAATACTCTGTAATGCACAGGTCAACTCCCACCACCACTCCACAATAAAGACTCATCTGGCTCAAAATGTCAATAGTGCTGATGTTGAAATACCCTGCACGTAACATTTTATACTTCTTGCACACCATTGGTGCTTAGAGTACCAGAATGCTTCATGACTGAGCTGACCCCAGCTATAAAATCAAGGCAGAAAGCACATAAAGTTTGCCAATTTGGGGCACTATAATTTAGTCATTTGGATTCTTTTTTGCCCAGTTTTCCCATCTTGATGAAATAGCAGCTGACCATCCCTCTTCTGCAGAGGACCCTGGAGGTTTAATAAATCCATTTTAATGAGGCACTCTGCCATCCTCAGGTGAAAAATGCTCCACAAGTGTTATTCCCATCACAAGGGAGGGCAAGGATTGCTTTGCAGATTGGCACATGGAGTTCATTCCTGCAACACACCTCCATCCCACAGCTCCAAAAAGTACAAAATTTGCTCATAAAAAATAGAAGCAGACTGACAACTTCAGCATTTTCTTTTACTTCTGTCAGTAGAAGTGGAGTCACTGAAGAATCAGCTGTCAGATGGCTGCATCTTTAAATTATCCAGTATGTCAGCCACCGTTGTTATTGAATTTCACTCCATTCATAGCATCCCACATGTACAGGGCAGGCAGTGGAGGTAGATTGCATTGATTACACAAAAAGGGAGAATAAAAAGTCTCTAATGACCCACCAAAAGTTTCAATGTAGCAAATGTGGCCTATGTATAGTAGTAAGGATTGAGAAGGCAAAGATTGAGGGCTTTGTCTTAAAGTTTGAAAAAAGAAAACAGAAGCAGAAAGAGAATTTTACCCAGCTGATAGGAATTAAATATATTAAATGTTGATCTGTCTCTGGGAAGCTGTCTGTACATGGAAGCTTGGATGAATTATTTCGTTTTCCCTCCAAATGTACCTTTGGCTTAATGACACTGTAAAAAGTTAAATTTCAGGTTTTAGCTATTTAAAAAACCTCAACTAAAAAAAACATTAATACAAGATATTGACATAACTATTCTCCCTTTCATACATTACTGACCTCCTCAAAAAAATATATATGCACACACACACACAAACACGGATATATTTTAACACAAATGCAATTATGGTGAAATTTAGTTTCATAGCCTTTTCTACTAACTTATTATTTTATTCAATTAAAATATTTGTATATTTTAATTCATTGTTTATGGACTGCATTTTCCATGTATATATTGATAGATGACCTTCATAGATACCACTATGTCCAAACCACTAACTTCATTTATTCGCACTGTTTCTATAACCTTCTAACTCATCTCTATTTTTAGTTTAAGAAATGAATTTGGCTGCATATTGGAAAATAATTCAAATAAAAATGGCTTAAATAAAATTGGAGGTGATTTTTCCTCATAAAGCTGGAAACTGGAATGCAGTGTACTATGGCCTATAGTTCCTGGCTCATTCTATTCCTCAGGCATCCTTAGATCAGGCCTTCTGCCCTTCAAGATGCCTTGCAGTTGTAATTTAGTCCTGGTATATCCATCCTTTATCCTCATGTCTGGGGAGCCACGTGTGTTCCCGGAACTCCATCTATAGAGTTTTCCCCCAAGGTCCCATCCAGAGATTTCAGCTTATCTTGTATTGACATAACCACTCCAAGCTGCAAGGGAAGCCGAGAAATATTTCCACCATGTGCAATGCAACCTTAAAAAAAAAAAAAAAAGCAAACAGGATTATATTAGTAATATAAGAAAGAGATAAAAAAGGAGATTGAGAATGGAGATTGGGTGATCAATTGCCATTTGTAAGCAATTTTATATTTTGCTTTTACTCTTGTCCTTATTTAGTCTGTATCCCATAAGCAGAGAGCTCTTTTATAACATAAAATTGTATCTAGTGATTCCTTAATATAAAACCAATGCACTTAGAATAAAATCAATGATTTTTTCATATACTATATGCCAATATGTAGTCTGGCAAAAATACCTAGTATTTCCTCCTTCTTTATATCTATAGCCACATTATTTTTAGTATCAAACATCCCAAGTACATTTCTTCCCCTGAATCTATATACTCACTACTCCCTCTGTCTAGTTCTCTCTTTTAGAAGGACATTTGTGTGTGTGTGTGTGTCCTAATAAAATATGTCATTCAATAAGTCTCAGAGAAGTCTTTAAATCACACAGCAGAGTATTGAATAGCTTGAACTCTGAATATGAACTTCCTAGATTCAAATCCTGGCTTCTACTAGGGGTCAGGTGGGTGATTTTAGGCTGTGCTTACCTCCTCCTCGTTTCCATTTTCTCATCTGTAAAATGTGTTTAATTGTGTTTAATGTATTTAATTCCCCAGGGTTGTTGATATCATCCATCCATTTTATATGAAGGTGTAAACCGCGTTAAACATTATTGAGTAAGTGTGGTTATTTGAAAAAAGTCTTGGCAAAAAAAAAATTAAATGGGACTTTACCCCTCTCTTATAAGCCACTATCTAAGCTTATAGTTGGTTTTTTTTATTGTTGTTGCTGTTTGTAAAATTACCTGATTTATTTATGTGATTACTTATTAACTAACTTCTCAAGGAAAAAGTAGACCGAATAAAGGTTTCAATTTATTTTCAGAGTCTAGACTAGTTCCTAGCATAGATTAAGTGCTCAAAAATTTACTAATGGATTCTAAAACAATATTTTTATTTATTTTCCTCACATTACAAAATTAGGTCACCTCTGATAGATTGTTAACACATTATTAAAATATTTGCTGCTTGCTTGCTAACATTCTCTTTTTAATTTTGACCTGGATTCAGAGTTTAAGAACATGCCAGAAGTTTGAAAAAGAAAATTAAATCAACTTTAATTGGAAGCTGCCTGGATAAAAATCAAGTACCAACCACAAAACGCAATATTTCCCCAGATCCACCCTAATCCCAGAAGTAATACACTCTACTTATCATAAATATTTGGAAATTGGAAGATTACATGTAAGTTAAAAAAATGAACTAAACAAATTACCATAGATTCACATATGTATACTATTTTTATTGCTGAGGTAAAGCAATGTCAGTACCCACTATACACAAAAATCTCAAGGTTTCAAATAACACAGATTTTATTTATTTGTTTGTTTATTAATTTATGTTTTTTAAAGTGTGATTGAAGATTGAGGAAGCATTTGTCCTCTTGGTGATGATAACTGCAGGATGGATAGCCAGGCAGCTATCCATCCTGCAGCAATATATTCTCAACACGTGGACTCCAAATTTAGCCAGCAATAAAAACATATGAAGAAAGTACACTAGCTCTTAACTGCTTCAGCTTGGAAGTGAAACGTATTACTTCTCATCCCAGTCTTTGGTCCCATGTTGGCCATATAGTTCTACTGAACTACAAGGGGGAATAGGAAATACAAGGGAATGCATGGGACACAAGGTAAATTTCCTACCTCAATATTATACATAGAAGAGGATCTATTTTATATTGCTATATAAATCACACTAGCTTGAATGTAGAGATGTGTGTTTATTATAAAGCATGAAGTTAGTGTGCATATTGAAGGCAATTTTAGATTGTGTCACCTCAACTGCTATTCTCTGAAAATAATATAAATCACCCATGGAAATCAGAGGAAAGGTGCATCATCCACAGATACATTGGATACTGAATGAAGAAAAGAACAATTAATTTTTAGTTTCTTTGGAAATTGAATTAGTATGATGATGAATATGTTTAACAAAAACTACATATTAAATGGAAAACTATTTTGAATTTGAATTATCTTAGCCAAAATGTTATGCAAGCCATTTCACCATTTTGGTCCTTTTTTTATTTGTTCCTTTGTTTTAATGAAGCATATGAAATAGATGTTTTTAACTTTTCAGTACCAAACATCTATGATTCTATTACATGTTTTTCTTTTTTCTTTTTTTTTTTTGAGAGAGAGAGAGAGAGAGAGAGAGGAGAGAGAGACAGAATTTTTTAATATTTATTTTTCAGTTTTCGGTGGACACAACATCTTTATATTTTTATGTGGTGCTGAGGATCGAACCCAGCGGCCCGCACATGCCAGGCAAGCACGTTACTGCTTGAGCCACATCCCCAGCCCATCACATGTTTTTTCAACCTAAGTGTTTTATTCTCCAATTGACATGCCATAAAATTAAGTCATACATTAATTGAGAAATATTTATTATTTATTTCCCCAAATTAAAATAATTTCTGACATGGATGCAAAATCAAATCAGAAATCACAATCACAGGAAGTATTTCATGCCATGGTATGAAAACTTAAAAACTTTAGAATATTATCCAGTAGTAACCTGGGTAAGTGATTGGTTTCACATTTTAAAAAAGAATTAATTACAAATTTAACCAAATAATTTTCAGTATTCTTAGAAATTTATACTAAGGAAAAGAGCTAAATTTGGAAATTTTATTGTAAATTATACATGTGCATGTATTCTTATTTTTTTTACATTATATGTTAAATTTAAGAAATAAAATTACCATTTCTTCTCAAGACAAAATCTTAAAACATATAATGTACCCCTACATTGTCTCATTCACCCTGGTGTTTTTAAAGTGTGAAAAGAAACATTATAACCACACACACAAAAAAAAAGTCATTTTAACTTTGTGGATATTTAACATATGCGCCTGCTATTGTGCTCAACTGGCAGGTGGCTAACAATTTTTTACACTGAAAACCTTTTCCCTTAATGCCTGCATGTGCTTTCGTGTCATTTTCAGCCCCAAGGAGACGAGCACACCTGCTGTTTAAACTGCCTAACTATGATGCGTGATGAGCTTGCCATTTTGTGCATGCCTGTGTTAGAGCTGCAGTTTCATGATGCCTCCAGAGTTGCCTTATTTCCTAAACTGTCTGCTGCTAAAGCCATAATGTGGTTCCACAGAACATTCAAAGGAGAGGTAGAAGGGATGTGAAACAGGAAGTCTAGCTGATCCTCAGTGGGCTCTCACCCCTTGGAAGGGTCATCGCTTTCTAAGGACAGGTCCTCAACTTTGGCTAATTCTGATGAGCTTTGCTAACCAAGTCAGGATGTGAGTAACCAAACACCAGAGGGTGAGGAGTCCTTGACTTGGATTGCTGTGGATTTAATAAAGGGAAAACACTGGTGTTTCACCCAAACAGCACACTGCCAGGATAGAACATCTGGGAAATGGAGTTTATAATTCAGACATAGGAAGATGGAGGTTGAACTGGTGTTAGAGGAAATTTTAGAAGGAGGTCTGAATTATAACAAAAATGTGAGGAAGTTAATATGTTCTTCAGTAGGGATGAAAGAAATCCCTGTTTATTAGGGTTTCCTCATGTCAGTTAGCATACCATGTATGTTTGTTTCACTTAATCTGCACCATAATCCAAAATGGGAGCTGCAGTTATTCTTACTTATAGGGATAAATTTGGGTCAGAGGAAGGAAGGACTGACTGCTTGGAGGAGTGGAGGCCAAGTTAGAGACTTCCTGTAATGTGATGCTCTTATCCTTCACTTCATTGCATTTCCTTTCCTAAATGTGGAAGACCAAGTAAAAACTGACAAAAAAAAATTTGTTTTTATTCTCCCTTTTCTGAGTTCAATATAAACCTCACTCCACTCTGGTTGACACTTTTATTCCCTCAGACACTTGTACAAACTACAAGTTTCTTTATCTCCATTCTTATCCTGAGGCTTCTTGTTCATCTTGATTAGACTTGGGTATTTCCAATCCTCTAGAAACACTTTCAGAAAGTGAAATGATATTATTGTTATATAACTAGCCCTTAGTGAACTCCTGCTGCCTTCTAGCATTCATTATTTTCATTCAAGTAAACTGATTTTTTTTTAAAGGAAGCCCAGCTTGATGGCATGAAAACAAATAAACAAACAAAAACAATGACTTATTTTTCTTTAGTCATAGCATTTTAACATATTCTGTTGAATTTACAGTCCCCACTGGGAGGCAGATCCTTTAATGCCAACTTTAGGAAGTTTCTGTAGCTTTCTGCACATTTACTATTAGCTTTACACTGCATTAGTCTAACCCAGCATAAAATTCCACATATTAATCTATGCAAAGTTTTTCTTTTTCCTGTTATTGGTAATCACTGTGGAAATAGCAACATTTGTTGAACTTGAACATGTTTTACCCTGTCCTTTCTTTTCTCCTTTTAGGATGTAGCTACACTGATAATGAGAATAAATAGCAAGGGAGCAAAAGTGATAAACATCAGTATATTAACTGGGTCTGGCCGCCATTTTTTCTATTGTGGCTGTTGCTGCTTTTCTGACCAACATTGATGAATGGCTTCAGCTTACAAGGTGTGGCTCTAGTAATGAGGCATGGAAGTCTCAGAGCATCCTCACTGCAGGGACTTTGCACTACAGAGTCCCTGGATATGGGAGTTCAAGCTCAGTCTCTTCCACTATGATGATCTCATGTTCCACCCAGTATCTTATGTAAAATCCTCTCCCTTGATCATCTCCCCTCCTGCGCTGGTTCCTACAAGGATGGTTGAAAAACAGTTTCCTTCCAGAGTATGCACTAGACACAGAGGATATTCACATATCCTTACCATGCCAGTGAGATGCCAAAGTGCTTCACACCCCACCCTATTCTGCCCTGTCCCTCTCTCCAATTCTCTTTCTCTCTGCTCAGAAAGATAAAAAGAGAGGCAAATATCCATTGTATGAGTGCTTTTCAAAACTGAGGGAATGTGAACCAGTCTCTCTTATTGCAGTGCAGGTATGTGAGTAATTTCACTAATGCATCCTCATCACCTGATTTGGCAGAAGAGTGCCCAAACCTTTCACCCTCATGGTGGGATGGTCTCCATCATTCACAGGTCACTTCCCATGAGGCCAGTGACTGATGACACACTTTATCTCTTGCCTCTCTACATTCTTTTGATATTTTTGGCAGAAAGTGAAGTTGGAGGATAAGTGGTGAAAGGAAGGCTGATTTCCACGGCACTTAGTAAGTTCTGGGAGGAGAAATAAAGCACCAATTGTTGGAGGTTATCTTTGGAATGGAATGCATTTAGCGACAATTCTTACAGCTTTTCAGTTGTAAAACCCTATGCAACACAAAAAGTCTATCGTATTTCCCATTATATATGCATTTTTATACCTTTAATTTATTTATTTACTTTTCATGTGGTGCTGAGGATCAAACCCAGTGCCCCACATGTGCTGGGCAAGAGTTCTACCACTGAGCCACAATCCCAGCCCTACCTATGCATTTTTAAATGTATCATTTCAAAAAAAAATTACCAAATACCTTCTATACTTAGGCCATTATAGTGAGCAATAATATAGAAAACTGAGAAAATACTATTACCACCCTCACAGTCAGAGTCAAGCATGCTAGTTCATGCCCTGTCTTTGGCCACCATACTTATAGCTGCCCACTAGTTTTAACTTGAACCCTTTTGGGCTGTGATGATGTATTTACTAAGTGTGATGGGAGCAGCTGGAGGAGTGAAAATGGCTCTCCAAAGGAGGCAGGAGGCTCAGGGAAGACTTCACAGATGAAGAATTGTTCCTCCTACCTCTTATGGAATAGGTAGGAATTAGCCAGTTAAAAAGATAAGAATGGGCATTCAAAATTGAAGAAATAGCATGTGAAAAAGCAAGAAGGTTTAAAAGAAAAAGGAAAATACATGTAATCAAGCATGGCTTGAGCAGAGAATCCATAATAATAGTAGAAGGATAAGCAAGGCAATCATATTTAATGGCTTTTATATTTTTACTGTCCTTAGTAATTCTGATTTTTGTCAGGCATAAGAATTTCCCAGTGTTCTTGCTCAAATGCAAATGCAAATTTTCAAACCCCACTGGAAAATGTCCAGTCCTACTATAAATTCTCAACCAGTATTTGTGAAGTAAGGGACAGTATTCTGAACTTTTGAAAGTATTCCAGAATCATTGAAGTAGGTATCATATGGTAGTTCACTGAAATAGATTCTAGTAAGGCATTAAGACATTTAAGCAAGTGGGTAAAATGCTCAGATTTGCATTTTAGACACAAACCTCTGGTTTCCCTATAGATGAATGACTGGAGTAAGGTAAGACCAGAGATAGAAGACTAATTTAGATGGTTATTACAGTGGTGCAAGCATGATCTGAGTGTCCCAGGTCCAGTAACAAGCAAGACCAGTCAGGCAATGACTGAAATATAAAATTAAAAGGATGCTAAAATAATCACTAAGAGAGAACTGGAAATATGATGCCAGCTCTACTGAGTTTCTTACAAAATTTCTAACACAATCAACTAAATAGCAAAATGTACATTGAATGCAGCTGAATTACAGAGCAGAATTTTTTTTCTTTTTCCAGTGGGTGCATATTAATTATACTTAATCAATGGGCCTATTGTGACATACTCATATATGCATAGAACATTATTTGATCAATTACACTCCGTAGTATCTGCCCTTGCATTCCTCTTCTCCCTGCCCCTGACTCTCTTCCTCTACCCTAACAATTACGCTTCTACTTTCCTAGGATCCCCCTTTTTCCACCCTCTGGCTTCAACAAATGAGAGGAAACATGCATTTGTATTTCTGAGCCTGGCTTATTTCGCTTAACACATTGTTCTCCAGTTCCATCCACTTTTCTGCAAATGACATTATATCCTTCTTCTTTATGGCTGGATGAAACTCCATTGTGTGTGTGTGTGTGTGTGTGTGTGTATACATATTTTAATCCTTTCATCTGTTGACAGACACCTGAGCTGATTCTATAACTTGACCTTTGTTAATTGTGATACTGTAAACATGGCAATGCATATATATCTAAAGTACATTGTCTTTGATTATTTTAGATTAATATGCAGAAGTGGTACAACTGGGTCATATGGTAGCTCCATTTATGTTTGTTGAGGAATTGCCATACTGATTTACATATGGCTATACCAATTTATATTCCCACCAACAGTCTATAAGTTTTCCTTTTTCAGCACCTCACCAGAATCATTGTTAATTGTATTCCTGATGATTGGCATTCTAAGTAGAATAAGATGGAACCTCTGGTAAGTTTTGATTTGCATTTCCCTGATGGCTAAACATGTACAATGTTTTTCATATAATTGTTGGACATTTTTGCTTCTTGTGGGAATGTCTGTTTAGTACTTTGACCCATTTATTTAGTTGATTATTTGTTTTTGTTTTTTTGATTCTTGGTGGGTTTTTTGGGTGTGTGTGTGTGTGTGTGTGAGTGTGTGTGTCTGTGTGTGTGTTGAGTTTTTTTTAGTTCTTTATATATTCTAGATATTAAATCTCTGTCAGAAGAGTAGCTGGCAAAGATTTTCTCCCAACAGAATTGGGAATGAAGCAGTTTGTTTCTGTTTGTTTGTTTGGGATGCAACTCTACACCAAAACTATATAACTCAAGCTAAAAATTGCAGTCAACTTAAATGACAAAACCAGAGTAGAAGGCACTGACTCAGAGATTTATTTTGTTATCTAAATTAATCCCTCTGCTACCTATCACAGAGAGATTTTGAGATTTAAGAAAATTTCTAAAGAATATAAAAGAGATATTGAAACCCATTTATAAACAAATGGGGGGAAACTTACTAACAAGGGAAACAAAATGAATGGAAAAAAAAAGAAAGTTTACAGTCATTCCATTTCAGTTACCTATTTATTTGATAAGTGAAGGTGACAAAAAATAAAATAAAAGATAAAATTATATTTACTTGAGATATATATATATATATATATATATATATATATATATATATATATATAGTCAGGAAGAATATTTTGAGGTCTTATTCATGGTGGATTTTAGGTCCTATGTTGTTTTCTTATTGGCTTAGATTGTTTTCTCTATCTATCTATTTATTTATTTTATTGTTCTGCAAGGGACTAACATTTCTTTGGCATTGAAAGTGTTAATATAAGAAACTGGAAGGCAAAGGAAGATGAGAGACACACACTCAAACACAGAAAGAGAAGGAGAGAATATGAGGCATTTGTAGAGTCTGAATTTAAGGGCTGTTTCCTCAGGGAGTTGGTAAGACACACTGAGAAATGATTGAGCAGTGTCTCCAGTTCTACTACACTTACAGGCAGTTTGCACAAGATTTTTGCTGCTCTAGAGTGACTTGGAAACACCTAACAGGGCAATTACCATAGAGTCATTGCTCCTTTTCTGTTACCTGTATGTTTCCTTCTTAATTCCTTGGAGGTCCTGAAATTTCCTGACTATGTGTGTGGTTCAGTCTTCAGGAAGGACCGACATTAAGTTCTCTGTGAGGCTAAAGTTGGAAATGTAGTTTGAGTTATAGAAAATGAAAGAATTATATTTGTTGAAAGCTTGAGTTTGTAGAATGAGATGTGCACACAGCACATGAAAGTAGCTCAGTTGATCAGTCTTTCAATATAACAGAGATGTTCCCACAGCACCAGCAAGGAGACTGTTGAATAAGAACGGCCTGCACAGCAAAGTTTTCTTTTGTGTTTTGTTTTGTTTTGTTTGTTGTTTTTAAATATACATGATAGTAGGTTGTATTTTGACATATTATACATCAAAGGAGTGCAACCCATTCCAATTATGATCCCATTCTTGTGGTCGTACATGATGTGGAGTTACACTGGTCATGTATTCATATGTGAACATAGGAAAGTTAGGTCTGGTTCATTTTATTATCTTTCCTATCCCCCTCTCTTCCCTTCATTCCCCTTTGTCTAATCTCATGAACTTCTATACTTCACCTCCGTATCCTCCCTTGTTATGGGTTAGCATCCACATATAAGAAAGAACATTTGGCCTTTGGTTTTCTGGGATTGCTTATTTCACTTAGCATGATATTCTTTAGTTCCATCCACTTACTGGCAAATGCCATAATTCCATTCTTCTTTACAGCTAAGTAATATTCCATCATGTATAAATACCATATTTTATCCATTCATCTTTTGAAGGGCATGTAAGTTGGTCCCATAGTTTAACTATTGTGAATTGAGCTGCTATAAACATTGATGTGGCTGCATCACTATACCATGCTGATTTTAAGTTCTTTAGGTATAAACCAAGGAGTGAGATAACTGGGTCGAATATCAAACCATGGAAAGGTTTTCAAGGAAGCTCCTTGGCCTGGGGGTGAGCATTCAAGGACAGCAACCAACAATCAGGAAACTGTAAGGGTCTTTAGAGTATAAACGTTGGATAGTAGATGAAAACCAGCATAAGGGTACAAGGCATCACTAATAACAAGAAAGCTAAACCAGGAGGAGTTGTCTCAGGAATTGAGAGGGTCTGGTCTGATTCCATTCTACCTCTTCTCCTCATTTTAGTGAATCACAATTCTGGTTAATTCTGCTTGTTTGTGACTGAGCTCCAGTAAGAGAAGTGTTAGAGAGCCTCCATGCTTGAAGGATAGAGTTCAAGGGAAATATTTGCTGCATCTCCCAGTGAGGAATATACTCAACCCTTTCTAACTTTCAAAGCTTGCCAGTTACTTCTTGAACAAAATACCCATGTCCTATCTTCTTTGAGAACACTGAGGGGAAAAAAAAAAACTAAATGAGAAATTTTTTTGACTGCACAATGATCTACTAAAAGATAATGTAGCTGGGACAATATTCTGAGATATTAATATGTGGATACTTTTACTTTTTTCCATTTGACTTATTAATACTTAGCTGATAACAATAACTGAGAACTCAGTATACTCCATCCCTATGTCCTCAACAGGGCACAAACCTGGTACATGCAGAAACTCCTGCAAGGTCCAAAGGTTTTCATCAGTCTGGAAAAATACATAAGTGCTGGAATACAAAAATTAAACTTACTTAAAAATCTCAAATTTGAGACTGTGAAGCCATGTTCACTCACTTTGATGTGTTTAAGCCATTTCTTTGGAAGGAAAAAAAGATTTTGTCTTTCTTATGTATTCAAATAAGTGCTCAATAAATATTTAAATATTGTTGATTTTAAAATATATCAAGTCATTTGACTGTCTAATGGCTGTATATCCCAGATATACGCTTAGATCTGATATGGGATACTTGGCAGAGTAATCAGTTTCCACTCTTTGTTTGATCTTTGGCCTACTGTTTCCTTTCAACAGTTAATTTTTTTTTTCCTTTTCCTCTTGGTCTTATGTTAAAATGAATTGTGTCCAGGAAGCTCTTTGAGAATAGAAAATTTGACATTGGCACACACACGGTGCCGTTCACATAGTATATACTAAAGAAATGTTTGCTGGATGTTTGGATGAGATGAAATTTGAAGGTGCTATATAATATAAAGTGCTGTTTTGTTCCAAGCTGCAAAATTGCAAACATACCACAACTAAGAAATAATATGCCTCCTTTGATTGAACACTGAAAGAACACATAGGGGGTTAGGCCTGTAATTTCAGACTTCTACTCTATTTGTGACCTTGGTTATAACTTTGAGTAACTGGCTCAACCATAGTTTCAGTCTATTTCTGTGTCCTTCAATTCCCTGAATCATCCATTCATAGTCACAGAGGTAATTTGTACTGACCTCATATGATAATAGTGAAAAATAAATAAACAAAGCTAAGGTTAAGTTCTTTATGACTGAAACATTATGTGCCTTCTTGAATGTTTGTGGAAGTAGTCAGGCTGACCTGTCAAAAGCCAATGAATTATTCAGGTTCACTGTCATTCTAGAACACTCTAGATACCAGTAAGATTACTTTGACATTGATAAAAGTACAACAGATATGATTTGCATTCATAAAATAATTTCAGATAATATTTATCATATTTCAATTATAAAAAAGCTCTACCATGAAACAAACAAAAAGCATTAGTAATGATAAAAACTGCAATATATCTTCAGTAGATTAATTAGAACGGGAATTATGGCAGAAAATAATTGGAAGCAGTCTGACTGCTAAAAACCATAAGCTTTCAGTTTCAGGCTAGGTTTCTAAGTTACTGCATCTGGCTACTTGTAATGAGATTTACAAATCTGGTTGAAATATGTCCAGTTAGATAAAACATTTAACCTGGTTCCTAAATTCAGAACCTCATTTATGGACAGAGGCACATGCAGAAAACACAGGGAATAGAACTACTGAGAGGAAATTTAATTTTGAAGTATGGCAAAGATTTTTTTTTCCAGGATACTTATTTTATTAATATTCTTTGCCTCTGCCCCAAATACTCAATATAAAAAATAAGACAAGAGAAGTTTGTATTTCCTTCATGTTTCTCAAAAAATGAAAAACATTGTGTTTAACTTTAAAAAATAAAAAAAGAACAGCAGGAAATCTTCTAGAGCTTAACGATGATGATGACATTAGCCCTGCTCTGCTGAAAGGATGATCAAAGGTGGTAATGAGAGACAACACAACCTTACATTAGTCGAGGTATAAAAGGGATTCTATCAAAATAAGAAATCGCCAAAGTAGAAAATTGAAATGCTGGAACTTGCAGATGTTTCTGTTTACTTTTCCTGCAAAGGAATTAAAATATCACAATATCATCAAGAAGGAACCTTTTTATTATTACTGATATATGATAATGTGTATGTATTTATGGAAGTATATTAAACTACTCTTTTCTTTTCCTACCAGTCTAAGAAGACTGAATATTCCTGAGCACATTTAGTTATAATTTGTGATTTTGAATCCACGTGAGACCAATTTACCACAGATAAGAATCCCTCACTCTGTTTTCTGATTCTCTCAAATACTGAGATGACCTTCCTCCCTAAATTTTATGCAAGTTCAATAATGTCAGCTTCACTTTTTTTTTACAAGTAGGTAAGATACTTATTTATCCTGATATTTTATAAAAACCCTAGTAAGAGTTTCCTGTAGAATGTTTGACCTGGTTATAAAGTGTTTATGTAGCATATATATGGATTACCTGCTATATCACAAAGATAGTCACTATGCGGCAAAGAAGTAGAACACTTCTTGAAACTATTTGGTGTCTCTATGAGACATATCCTGATTTGAAATACTCAAAATAAATTCAGGTAAATGATTATGCATCAAACACTGACTTCAGCATTATAATATATGCTATATAAAATAAATGACATATATGTCCCCTTAGGAATTTAGAAAGGTCAGGATGAACTAACATCTTAGGAAGAAAATCCTCACAGAACATTGGAGAGTGAAATGAAAATAGCAACCAATTAAAAGTTTAAAACTCAGAAGTTTACAGATTCACTTCTTACTAAAAAGTGAAAAAAATCTCCTTAGGAAAACACCACATTAGAAATAAACATGCAGGGTTGTAGATGTAGCTGAGTGGTAGAGCTCTTACCTAGCATGTGCAAGGTCTTAGGTTCAGTCCCAGAACAAAGAAAAAAAAAAGAAAAGAAGAATTAAACAGGCACCTCTCAATTGGTCTACCAAGTCACAGAAGGAATGACCCATAAACATGTACTTATTTATTAGTGACCTATCATTTCAGGACATTGCTAACATATCCAAAAAAAATGCTACATCTCCCCAAACTAGAACCACATCAGGCTAGATGATCATATAAAAAGCCTGTGAGAACTGAGATATAGAAAAAGAATTTTAAAAGGATGGCAGGTAGATGTACACTCAACTGTGCTACTGAACTTGTGAGCACACATAGGGATAGTTTGAGTAAGTTAAATGTACCTGTGATAAAACTATACTATAGTTGTAAAAAAGTCAAACAAGTAAATATCAAAACTAATTTCTCTGTATTTCTCAGGAATAAGCCTAATGAACACAGGAAAGAAGAAGTCATTTCAGGTAATCCTTGAAACTTTAAGAGAATAATGACATGTGAAGAAAATGATTGGAAATAAAAAATATTCCAAAAGATAGAAACATGAGAAATGGCAAAGCATAGAAATGAAGAATATATTAGATTCTTTGGGTTTGGGCTTATATAAACTATATGTCTTTAAAGGCCTTGAATCCCTTGGTAAAGAATTTGAATCCATTCTATATAAGTAGCATAATACTAGATTTTTGAGAAGAAAGATCAGGATGAACTAACATGTAACTTAGGAAGAAAATCTTCACAGAACATTGGAGAGTGAAATGAAATAGCAACCAATTAAACGTAGGTGTTAAAGTGCAGGCCAGAAGAAATGTAAGTGTGAAGAGAAAAGCTGGGAAAAGATTTTTTTAAATTTTTATTTTTAAGGTAGACTCAAGAAGACTTGCTCTGACTAATCAGGTTTATGAAGAAAGGAAGAGGGAAAATATTTTCTATTTTAGGCAGCTAGAATATTTGTGCCACCATTAATAGAAATATTGACCATTAATAAAGAGGAGATTATTTCTTCAGGGATGAGAATGAAGGTGGTAGAGATAATTTGTTTCATTTCAGAGGCATTGTGTAAGGGGCTGCTATGGTTAGGTTTCAGTGTGATCCTCAGAGGTGCAAGTGTCAGAAGTGTGGTTCAGGGGCTGGGATTGTAGCTTAGAGGTGGAGCCCTTGCCTAGCATGTGTGGGGCACTGGGTTCGATCCTCAGCACCACATAAGAATAAAAGTATTGTGAAAATCTATAACTAAAAAATAAATATTAAAAAAAGAAGTGTGGTGCAGAGTGTAGCAATGCTGGAAGGTGTCAGAACTTTTAAGAGGTGGAGCTTTGTGCAATGTGATTAGAGTACCCGGGGTTGCTGCTTTTGAAAGGAATTAGTGCAGTTCTTGTGAGACCCGAAATTAGTGTCCAGGGGCGTGAGTCATTATAAAAGAGCAAGACTGGTCCCTCCCTGAATTCAGGCTTCCTGTCTCACAGTCTGATTCCTCTTCCAAGTACTCCTGTTATGAGACCAACCACTGCAAGTCCCATACCAGATTCCAAAAGGCTTACTTCATTTCTGACTTTCAACCTCCAAAACCGTGAGGCAAATAAACCTCTATTGTTTAGATACTACCCAGCCTTGGGTATTTTTTTTAATAGTAACCAGAAATAGACTAATACAGGAACCTAGGTGGAAGCAAGTAAATATATTTATTAAGCTGAGCATGGTACTACAATCCCATAATCACAGCTACTCAAGAGGCTGAGGCAGAAGAATTGCAAATTCAAGGCCAACCTGTGCAATGTAAAGAGAGTGCATCCCAAAATTTAAAAAATAAACAATAAAAAAGACTGGGTATGTTTCTTAGAAGTAGACCACCCTTGGGTTTAATCCCCAGTAACACAAAAAGAAAAATGAAGATATTTATTAGGTGAATGAAAATTCATATTGTCAAGCAAGAGAATGCTTGAGATAAAAGAAGGTAACTGAGGAGCTACCTGAATAGTATTGGCAATTGAAGTGTAGATCTGAATGGGTTTGAAGGCAGCAGATGGGAGTGGAGAATGATTGACACAAGCCACTTACCTCAAAAAATAGTCAATTTATCACAGTCAATTTTTCACAAACCCATTAGTATGATACAACATTTGAAATCTAAGAATAATGTGAATAAAAAGAAGAGAGAATTTTTTGATACTAGATGGAAGGCTACAGTTATTTTTGATGCCTTCTTAAATAATGCAAAGTACTTCCTGTCTAATAAGTACCTTTAGAGAAGTGAAGCATGTAGGACCCAAGGAAATATTTTTGGACACCCAGAAAAAAGGGTAAAAAGACAACCGGAAATTATTTTTAAAATAAGATGCAGTGTCCCTCGAAATATATATAGCCCAAGAAAGTTTACATTATAAGCAACATTGCCACTTCAGAATTTAATAGCTCAATAAAGCATTAAAGGAATTATTTTAAAACAATGTAGGAAATGTTTGAATTAAAAGTATAGCAATAGCTGTAGTATTCATGGATTTGTTGTTTTAAAATTAGATACAAATAAATGACCCTAGATAATAATAGATACATGAAAAGTAAATGAATTTAAATAGAAATTTTGATCTAGTTAAAGCCTTTATTGGTGTGATCTTATTCACAATCTTTAAAAATAAAGAAGCACAAAATAGAAAGAATCTAATGAAGTCACTACTTAATGAAAGTTTTCCTTTTACCTTTAAGTATATTCTGTCTTAATATCTTTTTCTTTTGGTGGATAGCTGGATTTTAGCTCCTAAAAAATAAAATTTTGTATCTTTAACTTGGGCATGGTGATGCATGCCTATTACCCCAGTGGCTCAGGAGGCTGAGGAAGGAGGATCCAAAGTTCAAGGTCAGTTTACTAAACAATCTAGCATGAGACCCTGTTTCAAAAATTAAAAAAAAAAAAGGCTGGGATGTAGCTCAATGGTCAAGTACCCCTGGGTTCACTTCCCTATACCCCTCCTCAAAATTCATATCTTTAAAAAATGAGATTTCATATATAAATGTATTCCATGTCTTCAGGCCTTTTCCTTCAAAATAATTTTTTGTAATGGTCATGGAAGAAAAAAATTCAATGGCAAGTACTGGGCACCTGTATTCCTGTCCTGTCACCTGCCATCCTCCCATACTGTAGGCAGCAGAAAAGGACTTCTGGGTCTTTCCAGCTATCCCCACTATGCAGAGCTTTGTATGCTTGGTTCCTGAGTTGCTCTATAAGATTGGATAAATCAGGAAAGGGAGAGCTTTAGAACATAGAGCTGATATGCAGATGACTACATACTCAGAAGGCGAGAAAACACTGTGTGATCAACCTCCATTTTGACTGGGTGGTGTGCGCCTTGTAAAAGAAGTTAGATGTTTTCAATATCCAAGAATAAAGAACAATGCTTCTCCAACAATCTGTGGTGAAGAATTAGCTTTTATTTTCATTCCATCACAGATCAATATTTTTAACACGATAAAAATAACAGAAAAAAACAATGACAAATAAGCCCATTTTATTACTAGATTTGTTTAGAAGGACTCAATTCATTTTCTATGAATTTTTAAAAATGTTTGCTGTCAGTTTCTGTACTTTTCTCATTGCTGTTGGCAACACAAGTTTCTGGAATCCACATGAGCCAGCACACCACTGCTTGGGAGCCCTACACTGGGAGATATTATATCTAAAAAGACAGAAAAGGAAATCACACACAGAGGAGAGTGACAGAAACGTCGAGGGCTGAGAACACTTCAATATGGAAATGAACGAGTATTTGGGGTAAGGAAGGAAAAATGAGGTTTGAAGAAAAGTTTTGGGGGCATCTTCTATGGAAAACAATTCTGTGTCTTAGGTTAAAAGATAGCATTGATATTCTCTAAGCAATACTAAATATGGAATACATCTCCATTCATCATTTTTGATTATTGATTTCTTTACTGAATTTGTGAGAAATGACAAATAGGCAAATACAGTGTGGTTAGCTCAATGTTTCATAAAGGGACTACCCAGTTCTATCAGATCAAAGAGGAGAATTGTCTGTCCTGAATTTGGGATCCGGCCTATCCCAGAAGGAAAAACTTAAAATATGAGACCAGAGAGCTACATTAGAGTTGTTGAAGAAAAAATGGTGACGAAAAAAAAAAGTTCTATAATTAGTGCATGAATGAAAGCAACCAACCCAGAAGTAAGAGGGAGAACTTCACAGTCAAGAGACTTGAACGTGGCTGAAACAACAGGGTGAAAATGGAATAACAGCTTTTTTTTTCCTTTAACTACCAATTAACTTGTATTTGCATCTTCTAGTCTCAAATGACCTGAGATGTCCTAAATATGGAGTACATATCCGTCCATCCATTCAATATCTGCTTGATGTTAGATACTATGGTTTATGTTAGAGATAAAATACCTGTAAATATTTATATCTCAAAGCATTTGGCTTCAATTTTTTACAATTTACTAGGACATATACCAAAGCCAATGTGACCAAAAGGAATTGCAAAAAGCAAATGAAATCTTTAATAAAAACAGAGTTGCATCGT
This sequence comes from Marmota marmota marmota, assembly GCF_001458135.2. NCBI lineage: Eukaryota > Metazoa > Chordata > Mammalia > Rodentia > Sciuridae > Marmota > Marmota marmota. The sequence goes on along the minus strand of NW_026000108.1, from coordinate 43,600,971 downwards.
GTATTTTTATTGTTAGTCAGGAGGAGAATGGTGATGGTTTTATTTTGCATTTTTTCTCCCATTCTTTACTCTGGCTGAAATCCTGTTGGGCATATAAATACAGAAATATTCCTACAAACTCTACATGAGATTGTTTTCAAGGAAGGAAGACAAATTTAGAAGCCATTTAACTAGTGAATGCAAAAACAACAAAAAATCTGGGTGACCACAGAAATGTAAAGAACTCTGACATGATGTTTATGTAGTTTCCTGAGATAAAACCCATCCCTAAGACACCTGGTTCTCTACCACAACTGTCTTTTGTTTTTCCCATCTGAAATTACTGGCTCACCACCATCACAGCAGCCCCAGACCCCCGGATCAGAGTCCATCATGCCATTCAAGACAATATAAAATCTATAGCTGAATAATTAAAATAGGTAAATATTTATGATATAATCTTCATTAACTTATATTTCAGTATTTTCAGACATAAAAGTGCCTAATTCTGCTTTAAGAGAGAGTTAAGAAGCACTGCAGTGGAACTGAACTCTATTGATTCATTGGGTTAGATTCCTAAGACTGTTCTTGCCCAAATTACATATGCTGTTCTCTGTGAGTCAATTTCTATTCCTGAGATAAATGTTACAGAAAATCTCTTTTTGTCCAGATTTTTCTGTTCCCTTAAATTAATGTTGTGCACCAACATACTAATCTCACATCCACAGCACAAGTATTACTATATAATACTTATACAACTTAGTAATATTATTACTATCATTACTAAACTGAAAATAAATACCTGAAGACATTTTGCATGAAGCCCATTGGTGCATATTGTAAAAATATACCAAATACGATTTTTTTATAGTATGAAATGGAACCAAAATGTTAAAAACTTAATAGAAAGTACTAACTAGGAAAACAACTTCTAAGAGTATGTGAATTCTTTGATTTTAAAAGCACCAATAATATGCTGATACTTTGGTTCATACTCAGGAGACATGGCAATTAACAGCAATAGGAATCAAAGCAATTCTAAGACAAAAAACAATACTAGAGGCATCACAATTTCTGACTTCAAATTATACTACTGAGCTATACTAAAGAAAAATAACCTGCATGGCAGTGGCATATAAACAGACAAAATGGTATGGACTAGAAGAAACAAAGACAAACCTATACAGATCCAGTCACCTGATCCTTGACAAAAGTTCTAAAAACTTTGGAGAAAATACAGTCTTTTAAACAAATGATGCTGAGAAAACTGGTTATACATATGTAGAAGAATGAAACTAGACCCTTATCTCTCACCCTGCACAAAAATCAACACAAAATTGATCAAAGACTTTGGAATTAAGCCAGAATTGATGCAACTCCTAGGAGAAAATGAAGGTCCAAAATTTCAACATATATGCACAGGCAATGATTTTCTCAAAAGGACCACTACAGCTTAGGAATAATACCAATGATTGGAAGGCACTGAATAAAATGATTCCACACAGCAAAGGAAACAATTAATATAAAGATAGAACCTACAGAATGGGAGAGAGTCTTTGCTAGCTATTGTTCTGACACAAGCTTAATATTCAGAATGCATAAAGAACTTGAAACACTGAACATCCAAAAGAAGACTCAAATAATAAATGGAAAATGAACTATACAGAAACTTCTCAAAAGAAGAAATACAAACGGCTGACAAATATATGAAAAAGTGTTCAACATCATTAGCATCTTTGGAGATCTATTTTTTGACATCTTTGGGGATCTATTTCATTCTGCCTTCTACAAGTCCTTTTTTAAATTTTAACTCTAAAACAAAGGAAGCACACTTAACCTCAGCATGACCAAACTGATTACAACTAAGAATTAATCACACATAGACTGCATAATTTGAAATTGTGTGTCTATTTCACAAATTATATTTATTAAATGGCAAGGAATTCATTTCATTTTATTCTCCAGGGTACTTTATTACCAACAATTAGAACTTTTGATTACCAGGAGGTAGCCAATGTTATTTTATTAAAATTAGTTGTCATGGAAGTGCATAATATTTGCTTTCATTTTTGTTTCTGTATCTTAAGATATCCAATAACTCTATGGAACACATAGATATTTTTGTTTCATGCTGAAATGTTCCTGAGCAACTCTACATTTTTTAAAAATTTTTCCTTTATAAATTTGAATCACACATTTCCTGATGATAAAGGAATGGAATATTTTTATTAGAAGAATAAAATCACTCCTCTCAGCCCTCCAGCAGACTTCCTGTCTGATTGATATGAGACATATCCTCAGCCTCTGTTGTGGTGAGTCAGTTCTGTCAACAAGGAAGAGGAAAGGAAGGAAGTGGCTGTTCTGTAGCAACCAATACCACTATGCTTGCAAAAAGAGTTTAATAATAAGAAAACTCTTTATTCACACTGCAATGAGTTTTGAATCTATTTTTGATGTTTGGTTATTAAAGCTTTTAAACCCTTCCTTCCCCTTTTCCCTTTCTTCCCTGCATTTGGACAAGCTCCTAGGAAATCTCAGGCACTATTTTGGGTACTTGTGGGAAGTTCAAACCATCCAAGTCTATGCCTGCATGGGACCATCTCCCTCGTCCCATCACACAAACATCATTTAGGACCCCAAGTCAGTCTCCTTACCTTGTTGCTCTCTCAAGGAACTTTTAACCAGACTGGGGAAAGTCTGCCTTTTTCTTCCCCAGAAAGCCTCATTATGTATTTCATAACTCTTGGTATATCCTTTTGGGGTGCGTGCGTGTGTGTGTGTGTGTGTGTGTGTGTTTGTGTGTGTGTACACGAATGATCATCAGTGTTGACACCCAAATTAGGGGAGGATGTCCATCCTTTATTATCTTCTTTCATCTTTACAATAATGTATTTAAGTGGCTTCAATTGTCATAGCAGTTACAAATCAGTCAACAGGGATTCCGAAAGATGAGTGACTTTCCCAAAGAGAGATGATGAATGACAAACCTAGGGCTTAAAAACTCCATTTCAGTTTGATTGCCACTGGAATACAGTACCTCTGATGCATACTCCAAATATGGCTTGGTAAAATGTCTTTATTCCAAGTGATTTAAAATTAATGATGTATGACACTTGCTAAAATTTCTACACCAATGGTAAAACAGAAAAGATTTATGTGTCAAACATTTATGTAATAAAGACAATAAAAAATATTGCTCCTTGAATAATAATTTTAAAAATGAACTGTTTTGTCAGCACAGGAAGTTCTAGTGATAGAGAACCAAAAACTGTTTTCATAAGCTAGTATTATGTATATGAATGTATGTCTAATTGCATGTGTTGCTTGTGTGTTTTCTGCCATTTTTGAGAATTTCCTAAGGGTCAGTCACTGCACTGCTTTAACGTCCATCAAGTCATTTGATCTTCGTAACAGCCTCAGAGGTAGATATTTTCCCAGTTTCACAGGTAAGAAAGCAGAGGTTAGAGATTTCAGGTAACTTGTTCAAGTTTAGAGACTTGGTATATTGTAGAACTGGGATTTGAACATGGACTATGTGGGTGCACATAAAGTCAGTACTCTCAAGAAGCATTTGATGCTGTATTGCTGATGATGATTCCTTCAAGATATTATCATGCTTTGAGAGAAAAATAATCAATATATTTTATAAGTTTTTAGCTGTACTTATTGTTACAATTCCAATATTTAAACATATCACTAATTCAGACTCACCAATTATTTTAATATCATGCTCAGAAAATATTATTTTCCATGTCCTAGGAGATAGCCTGATATCTTATGACATTTTAGATATTATTATTTTTAAAAATGAAAACACCTTCAAAATCAAATTTATATGCTGGTTATTCATTTTAAAAGTTCCCTGCATTTCTAGTTATTTTTACAGTTCTAAAATGCTTTCACATTCTCATTTGTTCTTCATAAACAACCCATCAAGGTAGGAGAAGAAAGCATTATTATTCTTATTTTATAGCCACAGCTGCCAGAGAAAGTTTATGCGTAATGTTTCAGGATCTGGTATAATGTTTTCAACCTAGAATAAACAAAAATGTTGAAAACACAATCTCTTTTGAAAGAAAGAATTTTATTTTTAAAGATATTTTAACATATCATGGTGTTCTCTTCTTCAGTAAATAGTTTATAAATTATACTTCCAATTTTAAAGTTGTGAGGAATCTTTTTTAATTTTTTGAAAAGTTTGTTTATATTATGCATGTAATATATTTGGGGTATGTGGCATTTTCTGCACAATGAAATATCAGATGAATAACAGAGACTTAAAAAGATTTTTTTTTTTTTTTTGGTGGTACACGCCAGTGATCCCAGCGTGTACGTAGGAGGATCACAAGTTCAAAGCCAGCCTCAGCAATTTAATGAGACCCTGTGTCAGAATAAAAAATAAAAAGGGATGGAGATGTGACTCAGTGGTGAAGTGCCCCTAGGTTCAATCCCTGGTACAAAAAAAAAGACTTTGAAATATTATTTTAAATTTGCTTTAATTACTTTCTTAGTTCACTGGCATATTTAGACTCTTTTGAATTAACACTTTAAACTTATGACATTAAAGAATAAGCTTTATTCAATTCACTCATTTAAGCTTTATTCAATTCACTCATTCAACATTTACTGAGTGCTAACCAAGATGGTTTTAATTCACCTGACCAAGACTGTTTTGCATTTGCCTCAGCCTGTCTTAGCTTCATACGGGGCTCTTTCCTGACTCTAGTCCATAACTCCCTCTTCTTTAGCAAATTTACTTTAAAAAAAATGTGTCATTATAAATTCTTTCAAAATCCTTTCTTCTTGTTTTTCTTTTTTTTTTTAAAGTACATCACATTTTGTTATCCGTGTTCATACTATTGTGCAATAGCACACCAGATTTCTTACTCCTATCTAAACAGCCCACCGCAGCCCTTAAAAACTTTCTAAGCCTTTGTTTTTGTTATAACTATGCAATTTATCTAAGAGCCCAAAGCACAATAAACTCCCAATCCCACATTGGCCCCTAGGTACCCAAACAATTCTGTGCTAGTGTGCCTGGCTGTGTTCCTATGTTTGTTTTTCCTACTCATTAATTAAAATTTCCCCAATGTATATGTGATTTCCTCACAAAACAAATTCCTGTCCTTCTATTTCAATGTTAAAAAATAAAGTAAACCAATTGGTTCTAATGTAGTAAAAGTTAGTAAATTCAAGCCCTTTGAATGGGGATCCCAGTGCTTGGTGAGGGAACTTCACAGTTTGTCTGGGTCAATGACCTTCTAATGTTTGAAACTGGCTCAGGAGACACATATACAGAAACTAAACCTTGCCTTCATTCACTTCCTGGATGCCAGTTAGGTGCCTTTCCCTATGCATGCTTCATTTCTAGGGCTGAAAAATGAAAGTGATAACTTTCTTTATTCTATAGGATTTTGGAAGACTAGCAATGTCTGCCCAATAATGATTGGCCCCTAGATATTAATAACTAATTCCTTTCTGCCAATCACTGATCTAGTAACTGGCAACAAAGCAACAAACCATCCTAAATACATTCCCCAGATGCTCATCAGACTTTTATTTGAAGACCTTCCATGATAAGAAAGAAACCCACTATGCAGCCAGTTTTGATTGTGAGAAAAAAATTGCCATAAATTCTATCAAAAACCAGTATCTCTGTGATTTCTATCCATTGTCACTATTTCTGCAAAACTATTGCTCTTTCTGTGTAAGTGTGGCATCTATTCATGCCTCATGTTTTTAAACATAATAAGGCAGTATGAATGTGCCTTGAGTTACCAAAGTTCTGTAAGTTTTCTGACCTTGAATGGGTCACTTTATCCATATCTACCTATTTGTTTTCATCAGTCTCCTTGAAAGAATCATATGTAAAGCTAGTTATGATACTTTCTCTTTTGAGATAATGTGCAAGGCTTTAGTAAAGTTTAAGCTCAAAGTAGATATACCAACAGCCACATGACAATAATAGTTTATACTGAGCTTCAGGTCAGCTGAAAACCTACCAGTAGAGACAGCATTCCACATCTTAAAACTGGTGAATTTTTTTCTTTTTTAATTGACATGCAGGAAGACTTATATTTTGTCTGCTTATATTTAATTTACCATAGCAATCTTTGACATCACTTTGTACATAGTTTTTACCGTGCAGCATTTGTGTTCTCTTTTGGTTTCGGATAACTTGCAAATTCAAACATGTTCTGCTCTCTTGACACATCAGTCATTGCTCTAAAATACAGACCATTTTCTATTAAATGGTGAGAGGCAAATTCATTGTTCCTGTGCTGAGAGTCTTCCTCTAGTGGGAAATTAAGCTATACATCATCACCATTTGGACATCATCAATTAGTTATAAATCAATCTAATAATTCCATTTTCTCAAGAACCATATTACTATGCTGAAAACAAGATATCCCCTTTTCTGGCATTTATCTTAGTCTTTATGGTTTCTAAAACCTCACCTAGAATTCTGACTACAGGTTGTCCCATAGAATAGAATTTAACCATGAATCAGAAACATAAAATGGTACTTTCAGAATTCAAATATTCCCTTACAATCTCTTCAACTTTGGGGATGTTTTTCCTTCTCTCTCAGACATCCTTTTCTTTGACTAAGTAGACTGTCGCAAAGAGAACTTAAAACGTATAGACTTTAGCTGAGTTTGAGCCTGTAATTATAACTACTCAGGAAGCTGAGGCAGGAGGGTAGAGAGTTCAAGCCTAACCTGGGCAACTTAGAGCAAGTCAAAGGAGGAGGGTAGGGAGGAGGGGGAAAAGGAAAGAAGGAAGGAATGGAGGGAGAGGGAGGAAGGGGGGATCTCTGTGCTCAATGCTCCTACCTTTAACTATAGGTTTCAAACCTTTCCTTCCTTCCTTCCTCCTTTCTTTCTTTCCTTCCTTCCTTCTTTGTTTTCTTATTTCTTTTCTTTCTTCCTTGTTCCCTTTATTTCCTTTCTTCCCTCTCCCCTTCTCTCCTTCCTCTCTTTCCTCCCTCTTTCCCTCCCTCTCTCTGCAAGGGCATGTCTCTTCTCCCCCCTTCACCTCCATCTGAGGTAAAATAAATGTAATAGAAATTTTTGTTCTCAATAGCTAGTATTAAGGACAAATTATATAATTCTATATAATTTGGATATTTGCTTAATTTTTCTAAATCTAGCTGAGCATGGTGGTAATGCTAGTAATCCCAGCAACTCTGGAGGTTGAGGCAAGAGAATCACAAATTCAAGGCCAGCCTCATCAACTTAGCAAGTCCCTCAGGAAGTTAGTGAGACCCTGTCTCAATATAAAAAATAAAAAGGGATGGAGATGTGGCTCAATGGTAAAGCACTTCTGGGTTAAGTCCCCAGTACTAAAATAAATAAATTAAAATTAAAATTAAAAAAATTCTAAAGCTACTATATTTTTTAATTTGTTCTAATTAGTCATACATGATGCATGATGGTAGAGTATATTTTGATATATTATACATATAAGGAGTATAATTTCCCATTCTTCTGGTTGTACATGGTGTGGAATTACATTGATCATATATTCATAAATGCACATAGGAAAGTAATGTCCAATTCATTCTGCTATCTTTCCTATTCTCATTCCCTCCCCCCTTCCCTTCATTCATCTTTGTCAAATCCAAAGTACTTCTAATATTCCCTACCTTCCCCTCTCTTTATTGCGACTCAACATCCTAATGTCAGAGAAAATATTTGACCTTTGATTCTTTGGGATTGGCTTTTTTTATTTAGCATGATAATCTCCAGTTCCAACCATTTATCAACAAATGCCATAATTTCACTTCTCTTTATGAGTGAGTGGTATTCTATTGTATAAATGTACCACATTTTCTTAATCATTTCATCTGTTGAAGGGCTTCTAGGTTGGTTCCATAGCTTAACTCTTGAGAATTGAGCTGCTATAAATATTGATGTGGCTGTGTCACTGTAGTATGCTGATTTTAAGTCCCTTGGGTATAAATCAAGGAGTGGGATAACTGGGTCGAATGGTGGTTCCATTCCACATTTTCTGAGGAATCTCCATACTGCTTTCCAGAGTGGTTGCACCAATTTGTAGTCCCACCAGCAATGTATGAGTATACTTTTACCCCACTTCCTCACCAGCATTTATTGTCACTTGTATTCTTGACAATTGCCATTTTGACTGGAGTGAGATGGAATCCCAATGTAGTTTTAATTTGCAATTCTCTAATTACTAGAGTTATTGAACACTTTTTCTTATATTCGTTAACCAATTGTATGTCTTCTTCTGTGAAGTGTCTTTCAGTTCCTTTGCTCATTTATTGTTTAGTTTATTTGGGTTTTTGGTGGTAAAGCTTTTGGGTTCTTTATATATCCTGGAGATTAATGCTCTACCTGGGGTGCAGGGGGCAAAGATGTTCTCCCATTCTATAGGCTATCTTTTCACCTTCTTGACTTTTTCTTTTGCTGTGAAGAAGCTTTTTAGTTTAATGCCATCCCATTTGTTTATTCTTGATTTTATTTGTTGCACTTTAGGAAGTTGGTTCCTAAGACATGATGTAGATTTGGGCCTACTTTTTTGTCTATTAGGTGTAGGGTCTCTGTTCTAGTGCCTAAGTCAATGATCTGCTTTGAGTTCAGTTTTGTGCAGGGTGAGAGGTAGGGGTTTAATTTTATATTGCTACATATGGATTTCTAATTTTCACAGCCCCATTTCTTAAAGAGGCTATTTTTTCTGAATGTATGTTTTGGGGACTTTTGTCTAGTATGAGATAACTGTATTTATGTTGGTTTGTCTCTGTGTCTTCTATTCTGTACCAGTTATCTTCATCTGTTTTGGTGCCATTGCCATACCTTTTTGTTACTATGGCTTTGTACTATAATTTAACATCTGGTATTATGATGTCTCCTGCTTTACCTTTCTTGCTAAGTATTGCTTTGGCTATTCTAGGTCTCTTATTTTTCCCAATGAATTTCATGACTGCTTTTCCTTTTTCTATAAATAATGCCTTTGGGATTTTAATAGGAATTGCATTAAATCAGTTTAGCACTTTGGGAAGTATAGCCATTTTGACAATACTAAGTTCTTCCATTTCTTTTTTTACTGTTCTGTCTTTTTCATTGTAGAGATCTTTCACCTCTTTTCTTAGATTGATTTCCAAATATTTTATTTCTTTCAGTTGGCTCATCACTGATGTATAGAAATGCAATTGATTTATGAATGTTAATTTTATATCTTTCATTTATGAGCTCTAGAAATTTTGTGGTGGAGTTTTTTGGGTCTTTGAAATACAGAATTGTGTCACTGGCAAATAGAGATAGTTTGAGTTTTTCTTTTCCTATCTGGATCCCTGTAATTTTTTCTTCTGTCTGATTGCTTGGGCTAGAGTTTCAAGGACAATGTTTAATAGAAGTGGTGAAAGAGGGCATCCTTGTCTTGTTTCAGTTTTTAGGGGGAATGTCTTCAATTTTTCTCCATTTAGAATGATGTTGGCCTTGTGTTTAAGCATATATAGCTTTCACAATGTTCAGGTAGGTCCCTACTATCCCTAGTTCTTCTAGTGTTTTGAAGATGAATGGATGCTTTATTTTGTCAAATGCTTTTTGTGCATCTATTAAGATAATCATATGATTCTTGTCTTTAAGTCTATTAATATGATGAATTATATTTATTGATTTCCATATGTTGAACCAGCCTTGCATCCCTGGGATGAACCCTACTTGGTTATGGAAAACCATCTTTTTAATATGTTTTTGTATGTACTTTGCTAGAAGTTTGTTGAGAATTTTTGCATCTATTTTCATCAGGGATATTAGTCTGAAGTGTTTTGTCCTTCATGTGTCTTTGTCTGGTTTTGGTATCAAGGTGACACTAGCTTCATAGAATAAATTTGGAATGGTTCCCTCTTTTTATATTTCATGGAATAATTTGAAGAGTATTGGTGCTAATTCTTCTTTGAAATAAAACCCTAAAAATAAAAAAAATCTAAATCTAATTTATATGTTTGTATAAACATTAAACAGATATAATGTTCTTGGAACATCTTAAGAACAGAACTTGTTAATGTAACATGGGTTTAAATTTATATTCTACAGATCAGATCGGTATAATGTGTCATTTTTGTTTTTATTAGAAGTGTATGAAATTTTGAGTTCCATTCCCAGTCAGTAGTGGAAAGAAAAGGAGCAATGTGGTGAGACCTTCAAGGTGGCACTGCAATGATCAACCCCAGTTTTAAAACAAGAATGTGATCTAACACAGTTTTGAGTTTTTTGTTATTTGGGAAGTACACAAAAATATAAACATCAGAATCCAACCTGAACTATTTTTCCTGTTTTTCTAAGGAAACTCCTCTCCTTTCCATGAAGTCCTCAGGCCACATGCTCATGGTCGTCACTGGCCCCAGTCCATTCACCAAGCATAATGCTTTCTCCCTCACCTAAGTCTGGTCACAGCTTAGTCACAGCTCTCCTGACTATGACTTATAACAAAACTCTATAATCTGAGTTCTCCTGAAAAGGGCCTTGAAGTGGAGAAGGCAGTATGTGAAATTGAAATGTTCAGTGAAATATTTTTTTAATCACATCTTTCTACAGAAAAAAAAGGAGGGAATGTTAATATATTTATTACTTCTTAGTAAAAATAAAGACAAAATCATTTTGTAAAAATGATTTAAATCAAAAAATATAAAATAACATGAATTGGAAACAGTTATACTCCATATATGTATAATATGTCAAAATGCACTCTACTGTCATGTATATCTATAAAGAACAAATAAATAAAAGCAAACAAAAGGAAGACTGGAAAAAATGTAAGAACCAATTTGAAATGCTAATTATAAATATTGACATTTAAATTCAGTAGACAATAATTCATAAGAAAAGTTTCAATACTTGTGTTCATAGAAATAAAAGTCCTTTTTAAGTTTTCATGTGTACTTGCTAAATATTTGCTTCCTACTTTTATAAAGATGGGTGGACTTAAACCCTGTGACATTGTAGACCTAAATAATTTTTTTATTTTGTTTTATTTCATTTATTCTACTTTGTTATATATGGCAGCAGAATGCAATTCAATTCATATTACACAAATAGAGCACAATTTTTTTCACATCTCTGCTTGTACACAAAGTATAGTCATACCATTCATGTTTTCATACATGTACTTAGGGTAATGATTTCCATCTCATTCCACTGTCTTTCCTAGCCCCATGCCCTCTCCCTTTCTTTCCCTCCCATTTGCTTTATCTAAAGTTTATCTATTCTTCCAATGCTCCTCCCATACCCATTATAAATCAGCATCCTTATATCAGAGGAAACATTCAACATATGTTTTTTGGGGATTGGCTTACTTCACTTAGCATTATATTCCCCAACTTTATCCATTTACCTGCAAATGCCATGATTTTATTCTGTTTTAATGCTAAGTAATATTCCATTGTAATAAACTTTTTCTTTATCCATTCATCTACTGAAGAGTATCTAGGTTGGTTCCACAGTTTAGCTATTGTGAATTGTGCTGCTATAAACATTGATGTGGTTGTGTCCCTGTAGTATGCTTATTTTAAGTCATTTGGGTATAAAATGAGGAGAGGGATAGCTGGGTCAAATGGTGTTTCCATTCCTAGCTTTCCAAGAAATCTCCTTACTGCTTTCCATATTGGCTGCACCAATTTGCAGTCCCAACAGCAATGTATGAATGTGCCTTTTTCTCCACATCCTCACAAACACTTATTGTTTGTCTGTATGCATAATAGCTGCCATTCTGACTGGAGTGAGATGAAATCCTAGAGTAGTTTTGATCTGCATTTTCTCTAATTGCTAGAGATCTTGAACACTTTTAAATATATTTGTTGATCAACTGTATATAATCTTCTGAGAAGTGTCTCTACAATTCCTTCACCCATTTGTTGATTTAGTTGTTGTTGTTGTTGTTTTGTTGATGTTAAAATTTTTGAGTTCTTTAAATATCCTAAAGATTAGTGCTCTATCTGATGTGCGTTTGGTAAAAATTTCCTCCCATTCCATAGGATCTCTACTCACTTCACTGATTGGTTCTTTTGCTGAGAATGAACTTTTGAGTTTGAATTCATAACATTTATTGATTTTTGATTTTAATTCTTGCACTATAGAAGTCTTATTAAGGAAGTTGGGGCCTAATCCGAAATGATGGAGATTTGAGTCTACTCTTTCTTCTACTAGGTGCAGGATTTTTGGTTTAATTCCTAGGTCCTTGATCCACTTTGAGTTGAGTTTTCTGTATAATGAGAGATAGGGGCTTAATTTCATTTTGTTGCCTATGGATTTCCAGTTTTCCAAGCACCATTTGTTGAAGAGGCTATCTTTTCTCCAATATAGGTTTTTGGCACCTTTATCTAAAATACTATATTTATGTTGGTTTGTGTCTATTCTGTACCATTGGTCTACAACTCTATTTTGGTGCCAATACCATGCCATTTTTGTTATATTGCTCTGTAGTATAGTTTAAGATCTGATATATTGACAAAACATGCTTCACTCTTTTTGCTCAGGATTGCTTCAGCTATTCTGGGTCTCTTATTTTTCCAGATGAATTTCATGACTTTTTTTCTATTTCTATGAGGAATGTCATTGGTATTTTTTATTGGAATTGCATTAAATCTGTATAGTGCTTTTGGTAGTGTAGTTATTTTGACAGTATTAATTCTGCCTATCTGAGAACAAAGGAAATCTTTCAATCTTCTAAGGTCTTCTTTAATTTCTTTCTTAATCATTCTGTAGTTTTCATTGCAGAGGTCTTTCACCTCTTTCATTAAGTTGACTCCCAAGTATTTTGGTTTTTTGAGGCTATTATAAATGGGGTAGTTTTCTTCATTTCTCTTTCAGAGAATTTGTCACTGATATACAGAAATGCCTTTGATTTGTGGGTGTTGATTTTATATCCTGCTAATTTGATGAATTCATTTATTAGTTATAGAAGTTTTCCGGTGGACATTTTTAGTCTTGTAGGTATATAATCATAGTGTCAGCAAATTGTGCTAATTTGAGATCTTCTTTTCCATCTGTATTCCTTTAATTTATCTTCTTTGTCTAATTGCTCTAGCTAGTGTTTCAAAAACCATGTTAAATAGAAGTGGTGAAAGAGAGCATCCCTGTCTTGTTCCAGTTTTTAGAGGAAATACTTTCGATTTTTCTCCATTTAGACTGATGTTGGCCTAGGGCTTAGCATAGATAGCTTTTATGATGTTGAGGTAAGTTCCTGTTATCCCTAGTTTTTCCAGTGTTTTGAACATAAAGGGATACTGTATTTTGTCAAAAAGATTTTTCTTCATCTATTTAGATGATCCTATGAGTCTTATCTTTAAGTCTATTGATGTGATGAGTTACATTTTTGAGTTCTGTATGTTGAACCAACCTTGCATCCCTGGAAAGAACTCCACTTGATCATAGTGCACTCTTTTTGATATATTTTCGTATTCAATTTGCCAGAATTTTATTGAGAATTTTTTAATCTATGTTCATTAGAGATATTGTTTTGAAGTTTTCTATCTTTGATATATCTTTGTCTGGTTTTGGAATCAGGGTGATATTGGCCTCATAGTTTGGAAGTGTTCTGTATTTTTCTATTTCGTGAAATAATTTGTGGAGTATTGGTATTAGCTCTTCTTTAAAGTTTTTGTAGAATTCAGCTGTGTATCCATCTGGTCCTGGGCTTTTCCTTGTTGGTAGACTTCTGATGGTGTCTTCTATTTCATTGCTTAAAATTGATCTGCTTAAATGGTGTATATCATCCTGGTTCAATTTGGGCAAATCATGTGGCTCTAGAAAATTTTCAATGCCTTGTATATTTTCCATTTTATTGGAGTACAAATTTTCAAAATAATTTCTAGTTATTCTAGTTATTTTATATTTCAAAATAATTTCTGTATTTCTGTAGTGTCTGTCCTGACATTTCCTTTTTCATCACTAAGATATTAGCAATTTGAGTTTTCTCTCTCCTTCTCTTCATTCGCATGTCTAAGGGTTTTATCACTTTTATTTATTTTTTCAAAGAGCCAACTTTTTGTTTCAATTTTTTAAATTGTTTCTTTTGTTTCAAGTTTGTTGATTTCAACTCTAATTTTCATTATTTTCTGTCTTCTACTGCTTTTGTTGTTGATTTGTTCTTTTTTTCTATAGGGCTTTGAGATGTAATTTTAGGTCACTTATATGTTGACTTTTTCTTCTTTTAAGGAATGAACTCCATGCAATGAACTTTCTTAGTACTACCTTCATAGAGTCCCAGAGATTTTGATATATTGTATTAGTGTTCTCATTTACCTCTAAGAATATTTAATCTCTTCTTTGATGTCTTTTGCAACCCATTGTTCACTTAATAGCATATTATTTAGTCTCCACGTGTTGGAGTAGCTTTTATTTTGTATTTTATCATTGATTTCTAATTCCATTCCATTTATGATCAGATAGAATGCAGGGTAGTATCTCTACTTTTTTGTATTTGCTAAGAGTTGCTTTGTGGCATAATATCTGGTCTATTTTAGAAAAGGATTCATGTGGTGCTAAGAGAGTGTATTTACTCATTGGTGAATGAAATACTCTATATATGTCAGTTAAGTCTAAGTTATTGATTGTTTTATTGAGTTGCATAGTTTCTTTGTTCAGCTTTTGTTTGGGAGATCTATCCAGTGGTGAAATAGGTGTGTTGAAGTCTTCCAGAATTACTGTGTTGTGGTCTATTTGACTCTTGAACTTGAGAAGAGTTTGATTAATGTAGATTCTCCATTGATTGGGGCATATATATTTATAATTGTTATGTATTGTTGATGTACAGTTCCCTTGAGCAGCATGAAATGTCCTTTTTTATCCCTTCTGATTAACTTTGGCTGGAAGTCTACTTTATTTGATATGAGGATGGAGACCCCTTCTTGTTTCCACAGTCTATGTGTGTCATATGTTTTTTCCAAACTTTCACCTTCAGTCTGTGGATGTCTTTTTCTATGCGATAAGTCTCTTGGAGGCAGCATGTTGTCAAGTCTTTTTCTTATTTATTGATTGATTGATTGATCCAATCTGCCAATCTATGTCTTTTGATTGGTGAGTTTGGGCCATTAACATTCAGGTTTATTATTGAGACATGGTTTGTATTCTCAGCCATCTTATTTATTTTTGGTATTTTACTGACTTTGTTTCTCCTTTAATTAGTTTTTCCTGTAGTGTAATACATTCCTCTCCTGATTTTTATTGCTGTTTTTCATTTCCTCCTCATGGAATATTTTGCTGAGGATGTTCTGTAGTGGAGGCTTTCTAGCTGTAAATCCTTTTAAGTTTTGTTTATCATGGAAGGTTTTTATTTCATCATAAATCTAAAGCTTAAATTTTCTGGATATAAGATTCTTGGTTGGCATTCAATTTCTTTCAGAGTTTGGTATATGTTGTTCCATGATCTTCTGGCTTTGAAGGTCTGGATGGAAAAATCTGCAGATATCCTAATTGGTTTCCCCCTATATGTAATTTGATTCCTTTCTCTCACAGGTTTTAAAATTCTCTCCCTTTTTTGTATTCTAGGCATTTTCATTATAATGTGCCTTGGTGTGGATCTGTTGTGATTTTGTACATTTGGCATCCTGTAAGCCTCTTGTATTTGGTTTTCCAATTCATTCTTCATGTTTGAAATCTTTTATGATATTATTTCATTGAATAGATTGTTCATTCCTTTGATTTGAAACTCTATACCTTCCTCTATCCCAATAACTCTTAAATTTGGTCTTTTTATGTTATCCCATATTTCTTGAATGTTCTGCTCATGGATTCTTACCATCTTCACTATGTGATTTACATTCTTTTCAAGATTATATATTTTGTCTTCATTGTATGAGGTCCTGTCTTCCAAGTAGACTAATCTGTCAGTGATTCTTTCTATTGAGCTTTTAATTTGGTTTATCATTTATTTCATTTCAAGAATTTCTGTTTGATTTTTTCAGGACATCCATCTCCTTATTGAAGTAATGTTTTGCTTCCTGTAATTGTTCTCTTCTATCATCCTTTAATTCATAGAACATTTTAATTATGTACATCCTGAACTCTTTCTCTGTAATTTCTTCTGTTGTGCTAGCCAATGGTTCTAAGAATGCAGTATCTTGATTGGTTAGGGCCACTTTTTTCCCTTATTTTTTCATGTTGTTCCTTTTTCTTCCTTCTAGCACTGTGGATTCAGGGCATTATTGTTTTTACCCTGTAGGCTTATAGTGTCCCTGCAGGGTTCCAATACCTGTCCTTTGAGGGGAAGAACAATGTTAACAGATCCTAATACAAACAATATACAAACTTAAATCAAATAGTTATTACTGCACTTAGAGTTTTGTCACAATACACAGAAATGGTAAGTTCAATTATTATCTACAATACAAACAATAGGTTTGTAAAGGGGTCTACAGTTTCTGATGGTGGACAAATAATTGGGGGTGAGGTATACGAGGAGATGTTGAGGGGGTAGAAGGTGAGGATATAGAGTTATTAGATCTTAGGAAGTATAAAAGAGGAATCTAAAGAAGACGGTTAGTAACAGGAGAAAAAAAGAGGAAGTTATTTGGAGGAGACATGTAAGTGTGGAAACAATAGAGTATATAAAACAAACACACATAAATGTTAAGAATAATAAAAAATGTAAAAATAGGAGATAAAAGAATATATAACACAATGTAATACACTATTCAGACATCCCAGTCCTCAGTATTCAAATTTATGCAAAGTGTTTGGTTTCACAAATGTTGGGAATGTGAGGGTGGGAGAACAGAGACAGAGGAAAAAAAGTCTAAAAGGAAGAAACAAGGATTGTTTTGGTTGGAGATCATTATCTTTCTTCCTTCTCTTCTCATCCAACAGGTGGGGTTGTCTGTTGTTTGCTGGTATCTCCACCCTCAGGATGGTAGAGGTTACCAGGGTGGGAGGGTTGGTCTTGGGTACAGGGCACCTGGAAGTGGGGTGTGTCACCAGTCGGTCCCCAATAAGAGGTTGCACCCCAAGGATCTCCTTTGGGGCCTTCCTGTGTGATGTGGCCGCCTGGTCTTTTCTCCTTATATCCACTGTAGACCTCATAGTTCCTGGTCTCTAGTCTCTAAACTGTATCTCACTCACCTTCTCCCTTTTTACTTCCTAATTGAAGACCTTTCTCACTGGAAGTCTTGTAGGTTGCACTCTGGGGACTCCATACCTGTCTTGGAGAACTATTTTGTTTGGGCAGTCACTGATCAGTAGTAGCAGCTGCCAAGGAAGAGGGCTGGGGACTATTAGTACCTGCCCAGCTGGTGTTCCAAGCTGAGAGTTGCCTCAACCAAAGATGGTGAGGAAGGTTTCCCCAGATAGACAGGGGCTCCTTTCAGTGATAGAGTGTCAGGTCAGATGGGGGGGGCAAGCAGTGGCATTGGACAATGTGTTCAAAGATGCAGCTCTGTTGTGGCATGCAGTGTTGTGGCTGTCAGCTGTCTCGGGACCCAGTGTGGGCTCCATAGGTGTCATTGGGGCTGATCTGGGGCTGCTCCACAAGTGTTGGTGGGGCTCAATCATTTGTAATACTTTCTTCCTTAGCAAATTTAATAATATTGAAGAGCAATAAAGCTATTTTTAAAGATAGCCAGAAAAATATCATGTGTCTGTACACATTGCAAAACTATAATGGAAGCTGTACTAGATTTTATATTATTTAGCCATTAGAGTACTTCAAGAATAGAGGTTTTATCAATAGTGCATTTCTTACAATGTACATCAGTCAATTTCATCAGTAAGTAAATATAACATTTATAACCTAAATTTTATTCTTTTAACATAGTATTTTTTGCTTAGAAAGAAATTGTATGTGACATGGAAAATTTTATTTAAAAATAAAATTTGAATAACAGATGTGCTAAGTGTGAGGTTCACAAAGAAAATTTTCTTTATTCTTTTTCTAATGTGTTTTAGAGAAATTATTATAGGTGTGCCTCTGTGCCCATTGACTTTACACTGACTTTTGTTCAAGAATTAATTTTGCTTAAATGATTAGCATAGATCAAGTAAATGTTAAAAGAATAAATTTTAAAAAATATTTCTTTGGTTTTCACTACAGAATCTATATCTTTATGAATACATCAACAGTTTCTAAAAGAGCATTAGAATAATATTCTTAATGACTGTCCTAAGGCAGGAAGGCATCACTTTGATTTTCCCATTGCCACTTTGACAATGGTTTCAAATTTATGCAGGTAAATGTATTTTTGGTATACTTTCAGCTAACAATTAAATTTTCAAAATGTATTAGAATTTACAAAATGTTTTGCCTCATTAAGTATCATCAAAATTAGAGAATGCACAGTGAAAGAAATGTAAAAACACATTAAAATACTTTGAGGGTCTTCTCTTTATTCTCTTTTTCAATCACATTTGCAATATTTTTGTATCTCTGACAAGTTATTTTTATGCTTACATTTAAGTTGGTTTTATTTTTCTTTAAATACTTCATTAACAAGCTAGATGATCCTTGTGTGATATGTCACATGGTCCAGTAAAATATTGAATAATGTAACCCAAAGTGTTTATTTTATGTACTTTCTTTAATAGAACTAATCTTACAACATAACATAGAACTTCTTGTGATTATTCCTTAAACACTAGAGTCATTGCCTTGGAAAAAACAACATTGTGTATAATTCTTTCAGGACTTGCCAATATTCTTTTCATTCTCATTTGCTCTGTTTAGAAAGCCTCAATAGTCTATCGGATTTCACTTTGAATACTTACCATTGTTTTCCCCACTCTTTTCACATTTGCAAGACTATTAGATAAAAGCTGCCTATGTTTTGTCCCTTCTCATTCTTCAGGTAAATATTTTTCCACTCTCACCTAATTCATAATTGAGTCAAAATACAGAACACATTGGTCTTTAATAAAGTTATTAGAATCTATTATATGTTTTACAATTTGGAAGAAATTATTAATGCTCTTGAAGTTTGTTCTACCACTAGGTCATCTAAGTTTTTCCATTGTGGAACATTCAAATTACAAGACCAGGCATCAGGTCTTTGGAAAATATATTTGAGCAATGAATTCTTCATGCATATGTTCTCTCAGTTTTCCTGAATTTTATCAATTTTATCAATTATAGTTAACATGGAGGTAGAATCTAAATTAACCTCCACATCCATCATGTTAGTGGTACATATAATTACATATAATTAATAGCTCTGAAAGCTTGTCCTTTTTATGGCATTCCATCTATTTTCTCAAAAAACATCTTTAGATTATGCAAAAAGGGTTTTTTATATATATTTCTCCAATGGCTTCTCCCTTTTATTTTCAAAAATCTATCTTCATATCCTGATGTATGGGGAAAATAATACACAAGGGCCAAGAAAACATTTTACAATGTGCAAGAATTTTAAAAATTAGAGCACTATAAAGTCATCAAATTTTAATAATAGGTAATAATTGTACTGATAAAATTTTCATAACCACAATGAAAAATTGCTGGATAATAAATGGCTGAAACAATTAGCTGATAATGTATAATGTTTATCTTGTGATTATTGATGATAAGAGATTATTATTTATTACATAGTGGTTCGTGTAATAATAAGATACAAGTCCATTTATATTTTGAATGCTATACCACTAAAATAAATGACAAATGATGTAAAGGACAATATTACATATCAACTTATTTGGCTCTTTTACAATAATTTATTCCTTTTAATTTCAAAAAATAAAGAATGTGTGTAGAAACAGCTTATTTTAAATTTAGTTAGATCAACAAGTTTAGGTATATTACTCATTCCTCCTTCATAAGTCAAAATGGAATGATATATCTGCTTATGAATGTTCTAAGAATAATATATTTACGTATTTGGGGAAATTCCTGTATGCTATGTACAGGAATTTTTCTTAATAAATACATAAATTGCTTAAATATGGTTTCAAACAAGTAAAAATATTATATTAGTTTCAATGCTATGAATTTTACATTTTGTACCTTACAACAATCAAATATTGGAAATTTAGTTCATTTCACCTAAAACAGTATTTTCAAAGACAGAAAGTTGTCAGTGTTATAAGTGGCACCCCTTGACCTCTGTTCCAGACCCAACCTGAATGAATGTATTGGTCAGATATGGTTTGGAGACAAGAAAACATTTATCAGTCTCAACAATCCCTGAGTTTCAACACTATGACATCATGAACTTCAGATTCTTAATTTGAAAATCAAAATGAGAAAATTTTCTTTTCCCTTCTCTTTTAATTTTTTCCCCTGAAACTCCTGTGTTTTCTGGGACAATTATTGCCTCCATCTGAAACAGAAAAAGAGGAAAGGCTATGAACAAGCAAGTACATAACATCAAAATAAATCCATATATTTCAAAATATTTCTCATTATATTATTTTTGTTCTTCTTATTTAGATTTTGATTAAGGATTTTTCTTCCCTGGCCTCGTACTTGCAGTTTTGTTCCCCTTGTATTTATATTCAATTATTTCCATTTTTACTCCATATTTTTGCAAAACTTGATCAGAAATCTGCATTCTTGAAATTTAAGATAGAATTTCTCATTTTTTTCCTTTTATAATCCTTGATATAATAACTTTACCCCAAGGTAATTATTAAACTTATTCTAACTACTAAACCTCTGTATTGGTAATAATAAACACATTAATAGTTATTACTGCTCTCATGACTTAGAAATGAATTGCCAGAGAAAGAGTTAAAAAGTTATGTAGTTTGCCTACAATAAGTTAATGCATACTCCTCATGTGCATCCTCTCCGGTGTTTCAGATGGATGCCTATATGGAAGACCTCACTACTCCAGCAGGGACAGTCCTCAAAAGTCCCCTAGTACTGCTTGACTTCAAATGTCAGTTTTCCATTCTCAGACTGGTAACAGCTACTCTTTATTATATTTCACATGGTCTTGCCCTTCGTATTCATAGCTAAGTTGCAAGTAACTTCCTAGAAATGTTACTTCCACCCCGTTTAGTTCCCTCTTTCTGAGTGTATTTCTTTCCTTCAAAATTCTTATCATTTCAATCTCCTTAAACTCTGATCTCTGCCTCTTTACCCTACCTGTGTGATGTTCACTGAGCCACATTGGACACACTGTCCCCAGGCAGAGCAAGGTAAATTGGGACCAACCTTACAAGCTTGTCTTCTCTCAGAGATGGTACAGCATGCTCTACAATGCCTGAGACAATTGCTTCAAACAACATGTACAGAGGGTTGGCTGTTTATGGCATAAATGCTAATCTTTCCATCATAGCCAAAGCAGAATTCTAGCCTGTTTAATCATAGTCTTATGATTCACAAGCCACACTGGTTTGATTAATAATTTATACAGGAAAATTAAGGCTAAGAACCTATACTCATTTTTTGTTTGTTTCTTAATCAAATATATTTTAGCAGTAAGACAAATGAAATTAAAAAATATGTAACATAATTATGAATATAGTAATGTCACATTGTTTTGTGAGACTGTTTTATGTTCTATTATATTTACTAATTCCAAGGGACAGTGCTCCATACATCATGGTATATCATCAGCCACTTGAAGAAATCATGTGCAGTTCATTCAGCCTCAGGTGGGTAAAAAATTTCTAATCAAGCTTTTAACCAGCTTCTCCTCAGGAATTACCAACTCCTGGCTACTGATGATACCTCCAGTCGAGACCTATGCCAAATGGACTAACATCATCATGGATCTGTAGTGGAAAGGAACCTTTGTTGATCTGGTTCCTGAAGTTATACCAGTCCTCTCTGCCCTCCTGTGGGGGCTCCTTATTTCCCTCCTCTCTGATTCTCCTATGCAGCCCTATCTCAGAGGAAGCAGCCAGAATGAGTCAATGCCCACTCTCATTTAATAACAAAGAGGGGTTAAAAGCTTGATTAGAAATTTTTTACCCACCTGAGTCTGAATGAACTTTATGATAAAGGGAAGGAGCAGGCACAGGGAGTTTTTATAGCCCAAATCTAATGGGGTCTCTGGGTCTGCAAGCTGCCTTGTTGGCACAAGGGGGGTTAAGTGTTCAGCCTTGAGTGGAGGGCTTGGGTGTTTGGGCTTGAAGCAAACAGGTGATAAAGAACCAAACAGAGGGTTTGAGAAGCCATGTCATCCTGCAGCTAACTTTGTTTGGCATGACCTGCAGACCAGCCTTTCCTGCACCTAACACCCTCAATTCCACTCTTCATTCCTAGTCCAATCAAACTCTGTCCTACCTGGGTGTCTCTGAAACCAGCTTGCTTCTCTCTTTACCTTTCTCTAGCCCTTGGATCCCAAAATATCTGTTCCCAGATTTCCCTAGTCTTGTCTCTCTTCACACCAAGAAAGCACAGGCTTTGTAATAAAGAAGGCAGCTTCTCCCACGCTCTGAATGAAGGTGGCCAAGGGAGGACGGTGGCCCATTGTTACCAGATACTGATGCTTGAAATTCTTACGAAACTGGGAGGGTAAACAAAACACACATGTTCCTCTTTAGGCCCAGAAGGCAACTGATAAAGTGCTCTCTTATGATAAAGGTAGTTCACACTTGCTCAGGGGTCACCATGCTCTGGACACCTAAGTGGTCTGTCAGAAGGACAACACACAACAGTCTCACTACTGGCCAAATCCAAGCAAGTAGGGGGTCTGTAAGGAGGAGAAGGGGGTCTAGCTGGAGGGGGCCCTTAGGGTCACTTGCCTTGAATATAGGGCAAAGAGAGGACCCAAAAGGGCCCAGAAATGAGGGGGAGCATTAGGTATTGGGCTAAGAACAGAGACACAGGAGAGGCGGAGCTTGAGGGGATCTTGTGGGGAGGGATGACAAGAGTAATGACAGATGACGATCGCTGGCTCTTCTGATGAAGATGTAGGAGCACAGGGCTAAAGCCTGGAAATATGAATCCATGTGGTAAGTTGGTTATTAGACAGATTGAGTTTGGCCGCCAAGGGAGTGCACATCACCTGAGCAGGACCCTCCCATTTTGGTTTAGAGGGGGCTTTTTCCCTGGTGGGCAATAGTAAACAAGTCCAGCAGGTGTTAAGGAGGTAGGGTTTTGAAAGAGACTGGGGTCAGGAAGGAGCCAGTCTTGATAGCACCAGAGTTCAGAGTGTAGATGGAAGAGGAGGGGCAGGGCATCTGTAGGCAATCCGAGAGGAACAAGGGGACGACCATACATGACTTTGAAAGTTGAGAGATGAGATGGTTAGCGGGGAGCCAAAGGTAAGCTTGTGTGCTTCTTTCTGGAGGTTATGGGCTACTGCTAGGGCTCTGAGGCATGGGGGCCAGCCCCTGATGGTGGGGTCGAGCTGTTTGAATAGGTAGGCCACTGGTGCAAATGTGGGGCCCTCCTGACCCAGTACGCCCAGACTTTGTCCCTGTTTTTACATAGAGGGTTAAGGGTTGGGAGAGGTCAGGGAGATGCAAGGCAGGTGCCCAGAGGAGGGCCTTTTTAAAGGGCTTCTCTACTGCTGAGAGTAGGGGTTCATCTTGGGGGTCCTTGGCCAGATTATATAGTGGCCTGGTGAGGAGGGAGAAATTAGGAATCCAGGCCCTGAAGTACCCAACCAAACCCAAGAAGGAGAGTATGTCATCTTTGGTCTTTGGTGTAGGTATAGACACAATAAGCTGTTTTCTGTCTACTGTAATGGCATTTTTCCCTTGAGAGATAGAGAACCCTAGATGCTATTTGGGCCTTTTTTGGAGAGGCCCGATATTCCTTTAAGGCCAAGAAAATAGGAGAACTGTGTCATCTTTTGAGCGCCCTTTGGACGGGCTAGAAGAATTTGTAGAGGTTTGCAAGAGGGACAGAGAGCAGGATTGGACTGGAGCAAGAAGAAAGCCTGGATATAAGCGATCTCTACCCATTTTTTTGAACGCTCACAGTAATTGTAGAGATCCCTTAGAATGAAGGGATCCAGGGACCCCAAAAGGGGCCATCTGCTTTGGTTGTCTAAGGGATAAGTGGGCCAGGCCTGGGTACTATATTTGATCCAAGAGGCATTGTAGGGGAGAGTCTACAGGCAGAGAGGACACATTAACCATGTAAGGAGGAGGAAAGAGGACGCAGAGAAGGAGGAAACTGATTTATTGGCAAAAGGAGCATCCCCGCTAGAGCCAAAAATCAGGAGTGCCTAAGTTGCAGGTTTGAGCTGCAGAGATTGATCGTCACAGAATCCTCATAGTCAAAGTTCTCATCCTGGATGGAGCTGGAGCCGTGGGAAACCTTGGCCAAGGCTTTTCGGGACCCCTACTGGAGAGTCTGGATTATTCCCAGGGCCAGAAAGAGGGGAGAGAGAGAGGCAGGGGATGAGAGAGGAAGGGGAGGGTAAGCGTCTCTCTAGTGGCCGAGTCTTAAAGGTGAGAGGACTAGGACTTTAGGAATCTGCCCAAGGGAGGAGTCCCTGAAGGCCCCCATAGCCTTAAAGGCTGTGGTGGGGTGCTTTCCTCCCTGCAGGTGGGCAAGGAGATTTGCGGACGATAATCAACATATTGCAAGGGGGTGGATTCGGGGCATTGGGGGTGAAAAGATTGGAGGTCAGAGGCCAAGGTTTGTCCAAAGAGGTGTGAACTATCTCGAGGTCCCTGAGGAAGGACAGTCCAGGTTAAAGGCAAAAAGATATCCTTTAAATCTATGACTGAGAAGTGGGTGGCAGTGTGGGGGATCTGAGACAGCAGGGTGTATGGGTTGGGAACCAAAGGATGTATGGGCCTAACGGAGGTGTTAATGAGTCATAGGTCCTGAACTAAGCGATAGGACCTGTTGGGCATTTTTACCGCTAGTATGGGAGTATTGAAAGGGGAATGAGCAGGACGGAGGTACCCCTTGCTAAGAAGGTCCTGAAAAATAGGTTGTAGGCCCAGAAGAGCTTTTGTGGACAGGGGGTATTGAGCCTGATTGGGGAAGGTGTTAGGATCTTTGAGATGAATGTTAACTGGTGGGCAGGAAACGGTGGAGGAGGTTTGGATATCCCATACAATCAGGTCAACCAGGTTCGTAGGTAAGTGGGGTTAGGGGTCCTTTTTAGTATGGTGTTTCATGTCAGCCTCACAAGTGGAGAAGAATGGCCAGTCTTCTGTCAAAAGGGCCAGAAAAGATGAACAGGCCAATTCTGAGGCCTGATGCCAGGAGCCCAGATGTTAATTGTTGTATTGAATTTAGAGAGAATATCTCGGCCGAGCAAAGGAACTGGACATTGAGGCATAACTAGGAAAGTCTGAGAGAATGGGAAGTTGTCTATGGAACAGAGTAATAGGGGAGTCTTTCTTGGGATAGATGGTCTTTCCTCCTACCCGACAATAGGAAAGGTGGACGGCACTGTTTGCCCCCAGAATTCTGTCAGGATTGAGAAGGTAGCCCCGGTGTCAAGGAGAAAGTCAACCTTGCACCAATCCACCTGAATCCGCACTCTGGGTTCCTGTCTATTGATCGTTACGGCCAGGGACAAGGACCCAAGGCTCTGTCAATTGATTGCCATGCCCAGAAGTCAGAGGGTTCCCTGGCCATAGGCCTCCTATGTGATCTAGGACAGTCAGAGCCCCAATGACCTTGTTGACATTTAGGGCATGGGGTACACAGAGTGCGTGGTGCGGGGCATGCCCTGGACCAATGTCCCTCCTTGCCACACTTGAAGCAGGCGCCTGGGGGGATTTTGACCTGTGGTGATGGGTGGTGACCTGAGGAAGCACCCTGCAGGGCCTAGGCTAGCATCTGAAATTTCCCAGTCAGTCTGAGGAGTGGCAGGGCTTTGTTTGAGCTTTTTTAGTTTGGCCCGGATGTCGGGGTAGCTCTGCAAGAGGAAATGTGTCATAAGGACATGACGGCCATCCTGGGTTTTGGCACCAATGAAAGAACGAACAAGGCTTGTTGTCAGAGAAAATGCCCATTTATTGAGGAACAGCTCTGCATATTTTTAGAGCTGGGGGTGGTTTGACAGTTATGACAGTTTAATGGTTGAACGGTTTGACAGTTGGCATGGGATGCTTTCTGATTGGTGGGTAAGGATCATGTGAGCCAGCAGGGCTAGTCTGATTGGTGGGTCAGGATCATATGAGCCAGCAGGGCTCACCATTGGACGGCTCTTCTCTGGGGATGGGGAAGTTAGTCTTTGGAGTCAGGGGGCTGCCAACAATCCTCACCTGCAGTAATCCTGAATGCTACTTTCTAACAGACTCACTATCACCATTCCTGAAGTCTCTAAATAAGGCCTTCACCAATTAGAATTGGAGCAGACCGTAAACCCTGCTCTTCATAACTTTGACAAGTCTGACATGATACCCAAACTGATACTACTTTCCAGAGGACCCATGAATCCACCACTCTTTCTGCTCTTATCTTCAATGCACCACTCCATCCCACTGCAGGCCCTAAGATTCCTTCCTATTCCTCACTCAATCCTAAGGGACTGCCATAGTTTTTACCACCACCATTGTTACTGGAAATACTGGTTTAAAGCAGCACAAGTGAAGTTGGCATATCTTCAGGTCTGACTATTGAGTCTCCTTCCTCCACTCAGTCCTGCCCAGATGTTCCTAAAACACTGTACAGAATGGGTGCTACATTGTGGGTGGCTTCTCCCTCTGAACGTTCCCCTTGTTAAGAATTCACAGAATGCTCCCTTATTGGTGAAATGTGGCTCATTGTGCTTTCCTTACTTACATCATCCCTGATTACAAACAGGACTTAGGAGAAACCATCTGATACACCCTATACCCTCACTTCAACTAATGGTCACTTCCTGTCCCTATGATGAATGCCTGTCTGCTAAAGAAATGAGAAAACCATTAGAATTATTGCCATCTTTTTTTTTTAATTTTCATTGTTAAAGTCATTGGAGGCATGAGATCCACAAAGGTTATATAACTTCTTAATATGGCACTTGGCCATTTAATATAGATCCTATTACCACATTAATTTTCTCCCTACAAAAATCCCTATTCTGTGAAACCCTAATGGGCCCTTGGGCTAAAATTTCAAAAACATGGACCTGATCCAATAATTCATTTTAAGGTGAAGAAACAGATTAAATGGAATTCAGCAACTTATCCAATTTACACAATGTATTTAGTTGCACAGCTGAAGGTCTTCAAGTACAGTATCCAATGTGGCTTCATGTTTCTTGTTATGACAAATTCATAAATTTATAACTCATAATAACAAGCATTGCTGATATTTATAAAGGAGCTCATTTTATTTGACCCAGATAATTACAAATCTGAATGATGAATTAATTTCCAACTCAGCTATTCTTCCCAGAATTCCAAGATACTTACTTTAGAATTTTGAAGCTTCTTTTCAGTATTGTCCCCAGTTGTCTGTTTTGGGAAGCAATGTGAGAACTCTTCACATTATGAAATAAGAGCCATTTTCAGAGAAGATTTTGACTATGAAAGATCTTCTAGAAAAATAAAAATTCTTACATAAAAATTGTACCAGAAACATAAAAATAGGTATGTCACAGTGAAAGAAAAAAGCTTTCCTTGCATAATAATAAATTAAGACAATCCTACAATGAGGCATAAATTCTATTGCCATATTCCAGAGTCCTATTTTGTTTCACATTGTGTTCTGAGTAAGAAGTGTCAGATTTCATTTTTCAAAACCCTCAGTTGTAATAAAAATGTATTTAAAAGCCCCAATACTTTCAAACTTGTTAGCACATTTTCAAAGATCACAAAAGATGTGTAGCCCCCAGTGGGAAACAACACACATATCAAACTACTGCACTTGAGAGAATAATAAGTCTGTGGTATGTTTTGTTTGCCCAGCTTTATAGTTAAAACAGAACTTTTAGGCATGAATTATTAACTGGAGCGAGGACAAGAGAAGAGTTTTATTGTTACCAGATTCGTTAATGACCATTCTTCAGTATACATTTGCCTCACAGACAGAGTTAACTAAAGCAATTTTCTTTTCTGTTCTAGGGCACTTGCTACTCTCTACCCCCAAACTCAAATTTGTAGCATCCTGGAACCTTGAAAGAAAAAAAAAAAGATACTTGTGACAAAGCTGAAGCTGCCTAGCTGTAAGACAAGTGAGCATTTAACTCAAAGGAGCAGGGTGACGTGTTTGCCTCGGTCCTGAGGGGAAGCCTCTCACTTGCCTGTTCTTCTGGCATCTTAAGTGCAGGCAGACGGACACCTCCTGATCATATCCCCAAATACACAGACACGGGGTCAAATGTCTCTAGACTTGATCATGCCTAAAAGCATCGATACCCTGAGGATCTGGAATTCATTTGACATCAGCAGCAGTGAATCTTTAACTAGACTTAATACTTTGTCACAATTTTTCTGTCTTTCATCGTGTTTTGTTGAGAAACAGAGAACTGAGGGAGATTACATGGGTCAAATTTCAGTTTTGAAACCACATCAGGTCACTACTGTCCCATTGTCTTTGAGCATCTATATTATTAATATTTTAAATTTTCTTCCTACAAGCATGCTGTTATGTTTCTTTAACCTTCGGTCATTGACAATCTTTGGTCATTTCCGTGGCAATAAAAGCCCACTGGTATATGTGCGTGTACAGAATGAAGCTTTATTTTTGTGATTTTTTTTTCATCTTCATTTTTTTAGAAGTTCTATCACAATCTGGATGTGGCTTCCTTTGAACTTTGTTTGAGTCTTACATTTAAAAAATCTCTACATTTCTAAAATCTCCAAATTTCTTTCTAAGGACACTAAGTAAGTGTCCCTCAGGAATGAGTTTGCAATTTTGGGTAGTATTTTATATTGTGGGTCATATCTTCAAGTTTTTTTTAATGTTATAGTATTTTATTTGACCAACAATATCTGATCTTAAGTGTAATGTACTTTTTAAAATATATGTTTGATAGAAATAAATAGTGTTCACCTAAGAGAGAGAAAGGTGTTGGTGTTGATTAGGAGGACACATTAGAACCTTCTTGGGCACAGTGTGTGGAAAGAGACTAATGCATGAGTGTAAATGAAAATTAGTTAAGTTATACAGTTCAGGTCAGTGCATTCTACATACTTCACTACACATAAATCATATCTTGATTAAAATCGTAAGACTTTTTGTTCATTTTATCCCTATCACAACAATGTTATTTATTATGTTCTTGAAATTCTACACAATTGAGCTTTAGGAAATAAAGGAATAGAATGCAATGGCAATATTGGGGGGAGGACTATACCTAGGATTGAACTAAGGGGCATTTGACCAATGACGCCACATACCCAGCCCTATTTTGTATTTTATTTAGAGACAGGATCTCACTAAGTTGC
This sequence comes from Marmota marmota marmota, assembly GCF_001458135.2. Taxonomy (NCBI): domain Eukaryota; kingdom Metazoa; phylum Chordata; class Mammalia; order Rodentia; family Sciuridae; genus Marmota; species Marmota marmota. Next base: position 43,571,803 of record NW_026000108.1, on the reverse strand, counting down.
ATAGTGCCTCACCTTTGCTAAGGCTGGCTTTGAACTTGCAATCCTCCTTTCTGAGCCTCCTGAACCTCTGGGATTACAGGCATGCATCACAGCACCTGGCTGCAATGGCAATATGCAATATTTAGCTGATTATTTCTTTAGCAGCATATTGTGGAGGCATCTATTCTGTGGAAAGAATAGTTGTCAATCAGAGCATATTCTCATGCTCATGTGTCAGCTTAGGTTCACTTCCCCAGGGTAGTAATCCTGTGGCTGGGGAAGCCACCATGTGTGGTTTTGATCTTGGTTTGTGTCTTTCACCTTGGTGGGATCCATGGTGATGGCCGAGTGTATAGTAATAGTGAAAGCCCACCTTAGGAGATGATGGCTGAATTTGATGTGTACTTACAGAAATCAAAATGTAAATTGTTACCTTTTTTTCAAATGACTCCAAAAAATGAGATTGAGATAAATTGGTACAGAAATCAATCAAAACATTACTTTTTTTATTTAATAAACACACGAGTCACACAAATTAAGTCCAACAAGAAGAGACCCTAAAAATTAATAGTTTCTGCAAAATATGTTTTCATTTGAATACAAGAAGTTCAAAGGCAAAGTAAATGTCAATTAAATTTCTGGAAGATGAGAACATCACCTGAAAATAGGGTTTTGGTAGAAGCCTTATTCTAGTGGGAGAGGATATGTTAGACAATAAGACCATTTGATCTTAAGTTTAACATGGTAGGATGAGGAGCACCCATGTCCAGTTAGGACTAGATTTTTTTTTAATATTTATTTTTTAGTTGCAGTTGGACACAACACCTTTGTTTTATTTATTTGTTTTTATGTGGTGCTGAGGATCAAACCCACGGCCTCGCATGTGCTAGGTGAGCGCTCTACCACTGAGCCACAACCCCACCCCATAGGACTAGAATTTTAAAATATGCATTAATTTCAAAAGAACACTCTGTCCCAAGTTATTGAAAATTTTCAGTATCAGTATAATTCTTCTCCAGTAACTTCTCTTTTTATCATTCATTTGGCTGACCTAGCACATCTGTCCTCATTCCCTAGCATCAGACTCAGATTCCAAAGAATCTACTCGCCTACTTCTAAAATGTCTCAGTCTACCCATGTTTCCAACCACATTTCTATTTCTTCTTCCCTGGTTCCAGTTACCCTATCTTGTCATCCAACATTCTTTCTCTAAATATTACACCCTTTTCTGTCCTGAAATTAAAAAGTGGAAATGGCTAAATAAAATAAAATTTCGTCCCTGGCTCACACAAAGCAGACGTTTTCACAGACACAGATGCTCCTGTGCGGCAGGGGTCTGTGTCAGCAGTCAGCCTCCTTCTGTCCCTCCTAGGGCCTGGAGTGTTCTGATGGATCTTCTACCAGCTGGAAAGTTGGGGAAGAGACCGTACAAAGGATCAGACAACTCATACATTTATGAGCTAGGACAGACAGTAGTTCAAGTCATTTGAGACTACACGGAGTATCTAAGATCCAGTCACCTTGCCACATCTAAATTAAAGGCAGGCTAGAGAATGCAGTCCAGCTGATCTTCTCAGGAAGAAAAGAAAATTATGTTGGTTAGTGGATGGCAGTCTCCACATTTGTTCACTATTTTTTGGCAGCCAATTGCCACTTATATCTGGGCTTCCTAGTATGCAGTTAACCGTCTATGGATTCCACAATTTACAGATTCAATCCTTCAAGAGTGGATTGAAAATCTATGAAATAAAATGCATCTACACTGAACATGTATAGTCATTTTTTCCTTGTCATTGTTACCTCAACTATATAGTATAACAGCTATTAATGTAGTATTTATATTATGTTGGAGGCATTATAAATAATCTAGAGATGATTTAAATTGTAAGAAACAATGTGTGTAGGTTTTGTTATGGTTTGGATATGAGGTGTCCCCTGAAAGCTCACATGTGAAACAACTCAAGGAGGTTTGGAGAAGAAATGATTGGGTCACAGCCTTAGCCTAATCAGTGAGTTAATCCCCAATGGGTATCAGGAGGGTGTGGCTGGAGGAGGTGGGAATTGGGGCGTGGTTTTGGTGTATATATTTGTATCCAGCAAGTGGAGTCTCTCTGCTTCCTGATCCCCGAGATGTAAGCTGCTTCTCTCTGCCACACTCTCCTTCGATGACGTTCTGCCTCACCTTGAGTCCCCAGGAATGGAGCTGGCCTTCTATGGACTAAGACCTCTGAAACCATGAAGTCTTATATAAACTTTTCCTCCTCTCTACAGTTTTGCTGGTGGGGTCATTTAGTTACAGCAGCAAAGAAGCTGACTAAAACAGGTTTTGTTCAAATACTGCACTTTATATGATGGAATTGGCCATCCTTGGACATTAGTATTGTTGAGGGTCCTCGAACCAATCTCTTGCTGATACCAGGAGACAACAGTAACAGCCAGATCTCTGCAGTCCCCACAGGTCCCCTGGGTTGACATGTGAATCTTGGCAGTATGAGATAATGAGGATTTATACATTGAGTATATCCTTATTGAGTGCCTTCTCTGTGATGGACACTGTTCTAAGTGTTGGGTAAAAGTGGTAAATACAGGGACCAAAATTGCCAGACTGTAATCACCTCCATTACCTTAGCACCTACTCACAGCCTGGGAGAAGAAAGAATAGCCACCTACCTATATTATAGAATAAGAGGGCATCCTGAAAATCTTTTTGAGTACAAAAGCTCCTTGATTCAGGTAGCTCTAAGAGAGATTTAGTCACTTGAGTTAATCCTCTATGTCACTTTTAAATATATTAATTCTTCTGGAAAGAATGATACATTAACTTACAAGAGCTTATGTGAAACTGTCAGATGCCTTTCTTTAAGACATGAAAATTCAGTGATAACTGGAGGATGAAAGAGCCCCCAGGAACACAGAGAAATACATAAATGGAAGAAAAAGTAAAGAGATAATTCCTGCCTTATAATTTAACTGCCAATATCTCTGTATTTTATATCATTTTGCATTCAGACCTATAAAACTTGAAGGATGTATATTATCAAAAGCCAAGATCTCACCCACAGTATTAGATAATGAATTTACTTTCAACCATTAAGCTAGTCAAATAAAATACTGAATCTCTAACTTATTGTAATATGGACCAATTTTGCATGTTCTGCAACCCCAATTAGTCTATGGTCTCTCAAACTCACATTATGTTTTTCTCCAAACTTTATGTAATCTTCTATTATCATGATTCAAGGAGAACTCTCTCTCCTCCTGTTCTGTTTCCTTGAAATAGTTGGAAATCTTAAATTCAGTAAGTGAATAAATGACAATTCAAATAATAATATTTGATATGAGAGATTTCTATGTATAGTATATTGTTGCTGTATAAATATAAGAGGAAATGGTTTGAATAAACCAAGTCCCTCTCAATTCCTATCAGAGGACTGCTGCCCTAGCCTAGAAATTCTGTATAAACTGAAAAAGTCAACATAGGATTGCAAGTGTTTTCAGTATACAAATATTTCATACCAAATTCTAAAATGATCTTTATGTAAATTGAGTTTGTATCCCTGATTATTACTATACCCTTTTTTTCTGGATAGTTAAACAAGTTCTGAACTTTTGTTAGCTATGTACAGCAGAGACACATAGATATTTTACAGTTACAAGAGGTTTGAACTTCATTTAGTTCTCATTCTCAGATAGTGGATGAGAACACTGAAACCTAGAAAGGTCATGGAAATAGATTACCAAGTCGAGGAAATTATACAAGGATACTCTCCCTTGAAGGCCTTGAAAAGGAAGAATAATGTAAGATTAAAGAACTGGATCGGATTCTTACTTCAGATCTGAATAGGGCAAATGGGTTTTGAATGAGTTCTGGACTAGATATCAAATAAAAATAAACAAGGGTCAAAATCTATTTTTTAACAAGGGCTTTAAGTTTCCACTAAGTATAGTTAATTACATATATTCGTGCAGGGCCAGTAGTCCAACCAAGCCCAGTGATTACTTAGAGAGGCAAATATTTTACTCTATTTTGAAAGTAGGTTTGTTCCTGTTAAATTAGATATCCTGCGGGAGGGCTAAACGAATTCAGGGCTTGTTTATCTATTCAGAGGGACACGTTCCCATTCTGCCTCCACTGCAGAAATTTGAAGAAACTCAGGTCCAAAGCATTAATGCTGAAACTTTAAATCTGTTCATTGACTCTTTACAGGATTAACTTTCTAAGTATGCTTAAATTCTGAGGTATTTGTTTGCAATGGAAGTCAGACTCCTTAAGCCTAATCAGGAGCTGTTGCTGCAGTTTATTTATAGTTCAGAAGGTCAAACTGATTCACTTAATTGGAAAACGCTGTTTCCTAGTCTATGTGCCTATTGATGTACTGTACATTTGACGCGATTAGTTACCAGGGTAAGATTCTAATATGACCTTTGTTAATAAGGTGCATTCTCCATAATGGGTTGTTTGCAGTTTCTAAGAGCCGTTTACATGATGTGCTTAGTAATCAGTTATACAGTGCAATTCCCATGGAGGAGAGAAAGATCCCCCTTAATTGGAATAACGCAGAAGGCTCAAATCTGAGAAAATTTTAGAAGTCTGTTGTTGATTATTTACAAAGTTCCACATATGCTTTTAAAGTGGAAAAGGCATGTTTGCACAACTTGCCTGACATTCCACACTTCATTTGGAATGTTGTAGTACAAGATATAAACATCATAAGGGAAAGAGTATATGAGTGACATAATGGAAAGATGATTTGTCCATTTAGACAAATATTGCTCATAGTGTTTTAGTCAGCTTTTTTTTGCAGCTATAACCAAAAGACCAGACAAGAACTAATTTAGAGGAGGAAGAGTTTATTTTGAGGCTCAGAGTTTCAGAGGTTCCAATTCATAGATGGCCATTGTTCTGGACCCAAGGTGAGGCAGAACATCATGGCAGAAGAGTATGATGAAGGAAAGTAGCTCAGAACATGGCCACCAGGAAGAAAAGAGAGAGAAAGTGTGTGTGGGGGGGGGGGAAGAGAGCTGTCCTCGTAATGACAAAATATAAGCTTCAAAGGCAGGCCCCAATGTCCCACCTTCTCCAGCCATACCCTACCTGCCTACAGTTACCTCCCAGTTAATCCCTATCAGGGGATCAATGCACCAAGTAGGTTAAGGATCTCATAACGCAATAATTTCACCTCTAAACTTTCTTCTGTTGCATTCTCCCACGTATGAGCTTCTGGGGGACATTTCATATCCAAACCATAACATGTAGCATTATCATTCCTCACTCACTAGCACCATAAATGTTGTAGGGACAGACGAGGCAAGGCACCGAAGATAGCAGGAAATAGTTTTATTTGGCTGCAGCCAGGTTTAGAGGGCACAGCTTTTGCTGTAATCAATCAACCCCCTGAACCCCAAGTTCAGGTAGTTTCAGAATTTTATAACCAGCAAGTAAGGGGAGGGGCTCAGAAGTTCACAGTCTGCAAAAGTTCACATAAAAGGCACTTTTTGTCTCACTGTTTTGGGCAAGTTAACCTTTCAAGGAAAACATTACAACACTTGAGAAGGGGAGAGCTTCTTCTCCCCTTTTTTCCCTTCCCCCTGCCAGCTGGTACCATGGAGCCCAATTGGTATCTTCTCTTATCTTAAAAATACAGACATCTCTGTGAAGCCCAGCTCAAGACTAGAGGCTTTGTCTGTATATTTCTACAAACTACTCTACTGGATACGTTTGTGAAAAACTAGTAAGGGGGTGTCCAGCACCTGGAGTGCTGATTTCTTCCCGACTAGTGGACACGTAAACAGGGCAACAAGAAAATAGGAAGTTTATATACATTGAACTCTTTTGCAGAGACTCTTTTGGTGACAGTTCCAAAATCAGCCATGGTGAAGATTTCTGAAGAAGCCCAGTTAAAACTTTTCTGTGGAGAAAGGGAGTGCCACTATAAGAACACACACACACACACACTCTCTACAATGATTCTTCATGCGTTCATTCATAGAATTTATATTAAAGATGATCTCTCACCATTTGCACACACAAAAAAAATATGCACAAAACTCAACTCAAAGTGGATCAAGGACCTTGGAATTAGACCAGACACCCTACACATAGTGGAGGAAAAAGTAGGCCCAAATCGCCATCATGTTGGATTAGGTCCTGACTTAACAAGACTCCTAAAGTGCAAGAAATAAAATAAAAATTTAATAAACGGGATGGACTCAAACTAAAAAGCTTCTTCTCAGCAAAAGAAACAACCAATAAGGTGAAGAGAGAGCTACATTTGGGGAGTAAATTTTTGCCACACACATGTCAGATAGAGCACTAATCTCCAGGATATATAAAAGAACACAAAAATTTAACACCAAAAAAAAAATATCAACCCAATCAATAAATGGGCTAAGGAGCTGAACAGACACTTCTCAGAAGAAGATATACATTCATTCAATAAATATATGAAAAAATGTTCAACATCTCTAGTAATTAGAGAAATGCAAATCATCTCACACCAAGCACAATGGCAATTATTAAGAATACAGACAATAATAAATGTTGGCAAGGATGTGGGGGGAAAGGCACACTCATACATTGCTGGTGGGACTACAAATTGGTACAACCAATCTGGAAAGCAGTATGGTGATTCGTTAGAAAACTTGGAATGGAACCACCATTTGATCCAGCTATCCCACTCCTCATTTTATACCCAAAGGACTTAAAATCAGCATACTAAAGGGACACAGCCACATCAATGTTCATAACAGCTCAATTCACAATAGCTAAACTATGGAAGCAACCTAGATACCCTTCAGTAGATGAGTGGATAAAGAAACTGTGTTATATAGACACAATGGAATATTACTCAGCATTAAAAGAGAATAAAATTATGGCATTTGCATGTAAATGAATGAAGCTGGAGAATATCATGCTAAGCAAAGTAAGCCAACACCAAAAAACCAAATGCCGAATGTTCTCACTTATAAATGGATGCTGATTCATAATGGGTGGGGGAATGTGAGAAAAACGGAGGAGCATTGATGGGACAAGGGGGGGTGAGGGAACAGGGGCAGGAAAAATTGTGAAATGAGATGGACATCATTACCCTAGGTACATGTATGACTGCACATATGGTGCGACACTACATCAGATACAACCAGAGAAATGAAAAATTGTGCTGCAATTGTGTCCAATGAAACAAAATTCATTCTGCTGTCATATATACCTAATTAAAATAAATTAATTAATTTTTAAAAAGAAAATAACGTGATATATAAAATTTATTATACTAAAAGCAAAAAAAAAAAAAGATTATCATGAAAAACACTCAACCAACCTGTTTTTAAAGAATATGATGTGTGGATTACCATGATGATTGATGTATAAAAGGAACAGAAGACAGGAATGTCCTTAGAAAATAAACAAAATACATTTTTCAAATGAGTAGCATATTATAGAATGTTTTTTGAATGTGAAGCCAAGAACCCTGGTATTAGTGTTGACTTTAGCACTTATTTGCTGTGTGATTTCGGTCAAATTAATTAGCCTCTTTGAGGATCTGTTCATTTATCTATGAAATTAGAAAAATAATGGATATTGCTTAGGTATGTGGGCATCAAATGAAGAAACATACAGACTGCTATAACAGAAGAGTCCCAAAAGAGAACTCAAAACACACAATTAAAATATCAATATAACAGTTTTATTTATATTTGTTTTATAATAAAATTAGTGGAGAAAAAGATTTAAGGACAAGGGAACTTGTGATATGGAAAAAATTATTTTTCCTGTAAAAATTTAAACAATAATATGCTTTCAAAACTGTAAATGCATAGCCATAAAAATGAAACATCAGATCTAGAAACTGAACCTCCATAGGACATCAGTCTTTGTTTCTTTTGTTTGCTCAAGATCAGTGGCTAGTCTTTCCCATGACCACAGTGATTCTTCCACATTCCTATCACTCAGTCATAGTCCCAACCAAACACAAAGTTACTAAAATAAACTCACTCTGCTCTTAAAATACTAGAATGATCTTTGTCACTATCAGTTATCATCAAAAGTGACCTGCATTTTTCAGAAAACTCAACACTTGTACACTTCAAAGAATCTCTTGGCAAGGTTCATCAGGACCCACATTCCAAACCGCATTCCAGACTTGCTGTATAGTAACTCTGTAATGGCACCATGGAAACTGTACTTTAACAAGCGCTCACATCTCTGATATAAGAGGTTTGCAGAAATCACTGAGACCCAATGGCAGAATGTACATCATGTTTTCAAATATAATTAGCATCCCTAATTATGTCATATCTAAATGGCTTATTAATTCTCAAGATTTAAGAGAAATGCTTATGTTGAAAATACAAAGCATAGGATTCAAGACACTGAGGATAGAATATTACCTTCATTATATGGTCTGGAACATGGTGTGCTTCTTGTCCTTTCCACTGGATAACTGATGTTCTTACATGGCCAAGTCAAAGGACAGCTCTGTCACAGAAGTTGACAGCTGTGATGTCACTCTTAGGCAACTTCCTGACAGTGGGTGCCTGAGGACAAACAATCCTCACATATCTCCTGTAGATACCTAAAACAATGGAGGAGGCTTAAAGGGTTTGCATTAGTCACTTTCATAATCATAAAAAAAAATTGTAACTGTGTTAGTGGAAAGGTAATTTCCTACCTAGGCTGGCCTGGCCTGAAAAGGAAAGCAATCTGAAGATTTTATAGCAGAGACTCTAATAAAGATCTATCTTACAGATCTTAAAAATTAATTTTAATATTAATAAATATGAGCACTAATTTACATTTCATAAGGGAATTTTTTAAAATTTCCTGATCTAAAGAATTGAAAGTACATAAGACAAATGTAGTCACTTCAGAAATGGCACAAAGAATTTTTGGCCAAGTAAATAATCATTCCTTAGTTTTTCCTTTATGAAGGTCCAGATTTCTAGATAGACAAACTTCTAAAAATTGAGACTCAACTATGTTTATTTTTAAACAACGCAGTTTGGAAAATATTACTTTTTCCTGGCCTGAGAAGAAATACGCATCAATAATGTTATATTTTCATAATTTAAATATATTGTTAAATCTTCCAAATAGTACTATGGTAATCAAACAGCTGAATTTATTCTGACTCATTTTCTATCCACACTGTTCCTTTACCCATTCCAAAAACAGATCCCAATAGAAGTACTACATAAACAAATACTATATAAGAAATTATGTTGATATTGCCCATGGAATATATTCAATAATATTTTACTTAATATTATACTTAAGTATAATATTAACTTTATCCTGAAAATTAATAATAGCATAACAATTGGATAATGTTTTATGATTTTGTTTTAAAAAGAGTGTTGTATAGGTTTGGGGTTGTAGCTCAGTGGTAGAGTGCTTGCCTTGCATGCATGGGTTTGATCCTCAGCACCACATAATAGTAAAAACAAATAAAAATAAAGATATTGTGTCCATCTACAACTAAAAACAAAAGAAGAGTGTTGTATCATGAAATATCAGCTCGTTGTACACAACTGATAATTCAGGCTCAATAATGTTATAATTGCAAAAATCTGCAACGAAATGGGTAGAAGTCTCAGAAGCCCTGTGTGCTTTGCCTGAAGACCCAGACCTTGGTTCAATTTCTAGGATATTTCTATTTTAAGGTTTTCATGTTCATCACACTAAAGATTTTTTTTTTAGATGTTGCACTCTTTATTTGATTTGGTAGACTAGCAGATGCTTTATGACTCATGTTTCCTCACCCTCCTTGTAAAGTGTATATTGCTTCTTTCTCTTTTCAAAAAAAAAATCATGTGTACAATTAAAACATTTCTCTCCATGGAAAACTAATTGATAAACCTCCTCTTCCGTAAGGAATGCTTGTGGGTTTTTGTTTATTTGTTTTACCCAGGATATGTTTCTGAGCAAGATGTCTCTATATTTTTCTGAAATTGAACATACACATGTTCTCAGCGTTGAACACATAACTTCCCAGATTTGAAAGTAGAACTACACTGACATATAGTTGGCCTGTTACCAACAAGCCTCCTCACTGGTGACAGCATGGCATTGGGTACAGACACTACTGCTGGCTCCATCCCTGTGGCATCAAAGTAAGAGAATACATATGTCCTGGGAACAATATGTAGATAAAAATGTGCTGAAATCAAACTTCCTGGATATTTCTGTAACTTCCTTGAGAAGGATCTCTATGCGAATGAATCACTTCATTAAAAGGTGTTATCCAAGTTACTTGCATGGATTAGATGGTTTTCTTGTAGTGTAGGAAGAAAACAGATGTTGAATTTAGAGTGCCAGATTCTCGTCACATCTACATTACTTATAAAGTTATGACCTTAGGCAGTCACATGATTTCTCTCAGCCTCCATACTACTATCTTTAAACTGAAAATCATACTATAGCTAACCACACTGGGAAGGAAGATTGCCCAAGATAAAATATGCGGGAAGGAATCAATAAATAGCCCTGTTTTCCTTCAGATTCTCCTATATATCTAAGTATTGTGCTAGTAGAAGAACCAGCCTTTTAACATAAAATAGTAGAAACTGCAGTCTTGCTTTATTTATATTTAGATAGAAAAGGTTCCTGGATCATTAAATCAAAATTCGACAAAGAACAACCCAGAGGGAAGCTTACAGTTTCAACACAAGTGCTGCAACCGACAGAAGAAAATGGACCTACAAGGTCAAGTGGGCCTGGTTCTTAATCTGTATCCTTATACTGACTTCCCTTAAGATGAAAACTAATAAAGTTTAAAAACAACATTTTCACCACATTTGCATTATTTTCCAGTTCTTTCTAACGTCCTATGTATTGATTGATTACCATGTCAGATTTTTTATGGCTCTGGAAATGGTGAAAAATTCAAATTCTTGAAGATTGGAAATGATAATATTATATTTAATGGGGTGACAGATCCGCTGAGCTTGGTCTCTCTGGAACCTTCTTCACTGGCATTTTTGCATTAGAAAAGGGAAAAATTATTTTCCAATAATTGCCATTTTTGCATTCCTGTAGATTCTAGAATGGGACCTGGTCATCATTACATAATCCAGGGGGAAAAAAAAAAAAAAAAACACTAGTGCTAGTGGCAAAGTAGGATATTCAACCCAGAAGCTGATTACTAGGTCCTGGTATCATGCTCCCATAGTTCTTGAGCTCTGGGTGATAGGTCTGTGTGGGTATCAGACGCTCAGAAAGCTCTTCCTCAGAACTTTCTATCCTGGTAAATTTCACCTGGAGGTCAGAAGCTGTTGATACCACTGAGTGTCTTTTGCATAAGAAAATTTTGCCAGCTAACTAACTGAACAACCCTACCCAAATATATTTGTGCATTCTCTATTAAGCCCTGCAGCCTTTAAATTTTTCTACAATAAAATATGATTTGTATAAGATTTTATGTTGTCACTTATCTGTATTAACTCATGACCTTGGTAAGATTAATTCTGGGTAATTCCTAATGTACCCAGGGGGATATGTCCCCAAACGTATCACCAAGAATCAGGATTTATATAAAGGATTTGATTATGACTTATTGATAATATTTATTGAAATATTAGGCCCTCACTCATTCGTCTTTCTAGCCCCATGTCTCAACCTATATTTTTCTGCAAATAAAAAAGAAAAACACATTCCTAGCATATTTCATTTTCTCAATAGTTTTACAAAAAAAAAAAAAAAGAAAGAAAGAAAGATGGTGTGCTATACCATTTGCTGTTTGTTTCTCTCTCTAACTCCAAGTTACCACTAGCTCTTCTTACTCACGATCCTCATTTACTTTAAATGACCTTCTTCATTATCTGCCTCACCTTGTTTCTCTGAAGCCCCATATGAGCTGAGTGGCTTTTATTTTCCTTGATTTCTCTAATTATAAAAAATGGCATTTTTCTTCTTTGATATTCTCTACATTTTAACATTTTCTCTAAATTATTCTCAAGTTCTCCTTCTTCAACCACAACTATAATTATGTGAGGAAGAACGTAGTTTACACACACATCTGTACTATTTGTTACAACATAAAATGAAAGAGAAAGCATGGGCATTTCTGCTCATGGGATCAAGTTTTTTAACTCATTTAGCCAGCAATATTAACACCACCTGGGAAAGATTGAAATATCAACAAAGGTCACATTTAGAAATAGAATATGGAAAATGTGAACCCCAAAGCTGATTTTGGTAATCCATGTTCATCAACATTCATACCCTGGCAGACATAAACAATCCAGTCACTAGAAAGATTCATTCTGTGAAGATATTTGGAACTCTTTCTTTGTCTGGAAATAAATGATCACTCCAGACTATTTGCCTTCTTAGTTGAATTTACACCAAAAGGCATTATAATTATTAAGTTCAAATGCCCACTGACTTTTCTATGGAGAAAGGAATCAGAGAATAAGCACTGTCTTGTCATCAAAGACAGAAATGTCTCATTATAAAGAAATTGCTTGGCATCCCAGGTTATACATCTCCGTGTTGACATATAAAACTCAGTTTAGGTGCTTATCAAGCTGATTCCCCAAATCTGTACCACCATAGGAATATCACCCTATGAACCTCATCATGTCTAGCCAAATGACAATAAATGCCCCTAAGCCTTTCTACCTTATGAATTTTAATATCAACAAAACAAGAAAAATATTTTTTTCACAAAAAAGTAAAGGGAAAATTACTTTTCCAAACCTTTGACCATCTCTATATTTAACTGCTCTCCAAATTGTATTCAGTTATAAATTCAAGTAATTATATCCAATGTGTATATAATTTTTTTATGATGCACATATTTATTTATTCAAGATATTGAAATTGAATTCCCTGATGGTCATGTCCCACTGCTTCTTGCTAGCTAATTTTCTTCAAAATTTCTGAGTAAATAGCCCCCCCAGGGTAATCACAATTGTTTTAAGCTAGTCATAGTCACCCTAACCCCTTTTCCCAGATATCAACTTTGCCAAATTATTCACAGCAAGATATGAGCCAACCCACTGCTCTGGCCAATGAGAAAAAAGGTAAGTATTCTGTGGTATAGGAAAATTTTAAAAATATGCATACATGAAGAAAGTTTAATTCTTATCACCTCTTCTGATTCTTGCCTTGAAACACGTTGTGAGGATGTAATGCTTAGAAGTGCATAGTCCTCTGTGACCCCAAGAAGAGCTATCAACACGTCAGGTGCATGTATTGAGAACTACCAACAACAGCCTGTTTTTTGCCTTCATGATTTGGCAACAAAACCATATCCCCCTTTCAAGTGATGAAAACAAGGCCAGAATTGTTTCTATGCCTTTATTCTGAATCTACAAAAAATACAGCGATCTGGTTTTCTGTTCCAGGAAACCTGGAGGAACTGTGCATGTATGCCTGAGTTATTACTGTGTCTTTTCCTCTCTGGCATGTATTAACCAATCCCAATATATATGCATGTGTACATCTAGTCTGCACTATATACTAGATACATCGTTTTTGTTCAATAGTTCACTTATTTTCCATAAAAGCACAATCTTGTTGAACATAACAGAACTTTGACCAATACCAAAAAGTTTCCTTGCCCAGCACGGATACCCAGTCTCACTCTTAAGATAAATATTTTGAATAGGTAACTTGGGATTTTACCAGTAATACTTTCATAGAAACAGTATTCATTAAGCATGAAAAGCTAACAAAACTTTTGTGTATGCTCATACATAAATTTTGAAATAAACTATAACACATGTCAGCTATTATCTCATGTACCATTACTCATTGGATCTTTAACCCTTGAGGCCTTACAATGTCCTTTTCATCCTGAAAAGATGGGCATATTCCTATTCCATTCTGCTGCATATGAGAAACAACAACAAACACTCTATAAATTAGCTTGGTACAAGAAATTGTCAATTAAAATATACACATTCAAAAATAATAAATAATCTCATCTTTGCAAAAAATAAAAAGCCTCAAAGATTATTTGTATGTAAGAGTTTCAACAAACACTTTAGACCCAAAATTCAATATCTAATTTTCTCTTGAATTACAAAAAAAAACTTAATAGCCTGACAATAAAATTAATCTTCAGATCAAGCATTCAACAACACAGAAAGTTGTGATGTGGTTATGTATACATTTGTTTAAATGAGATAATTATCTCCTTCATTCTAAAAACCAATTCTCCATTTGTAACATCTTCATTAAAATTCCGGTCAAGTCAGATAGTGTAACATAAATAGACGTTATGCTGCCCACATAATCAGAAAACATTTGTAATAGATTATTTGCAAAGTACCAACTAAAGGAAACTGATACTTTTAATGTCAGGCCTTCCAGGAATCAATTGTGGAGGGAGATGCATTTTTGAAAGGCAAAGATGAGGAAAGCAGTTTCTCAGGAAAATTATAGGAAAAAAAGAAAAATAAGAGATAAAACATATAAGGCACATTTTGAGATTGCACAGTTAGGTTGCAACTCTAGGGATATGAGTGTGAGTGATATAAAATAAGGCTGCAAAGGGAAATAGACCCCAAACCACAGAGCCTTGAATGGCATGTTCAATACCAATAATCAATGTGGATACTACTGAAGTCTGTTTATTTAATATTTTAGCTATCTCTTATGCATTGTATAAGAAAAAAAAATGAACACTTTTCCTGTGTTATCCCCTGTGATTCTAGGATGTTTGTGACAGTTCACAGAAATTCTTTGTATTTGTGAATCAACTGGCATTCTATGAATGATCAGTCCCCAAAGGCCTTCTGCATGAAAGGCAAGCACTCCACCACTGGGCCATAGCCCCAGCACATCCTTACAGTCTTTTAAAGAAACATTGTCCATTTATTCAGTTAAACTTTCTGAGCACTTCTACTCCACTTACCACCCAAGATATTGGAAACAGAATAGTGACCACAGAGAGACATAATCTCTGTCTTCACAGAGTTCCAGTAAGCTGGAAGAATTGTAAAAAAAAAAAAAAAAAAAAAAAAACCACAATAAAGCATATAAACTTAATTATAAGTGAGGAAGGGCTACAAATGATACAAATGACCATATTAAAGCAATGAAAGCTCTTCAGAGAAATCAGTGAAGAAGTCTCTGAGATAGTAGCAGTTAAGCTGAGACATGAACTATCCAGAAAAAGTCCCAGAATGGAAAATAAAATGGAAAAAATATTATAAGATCCTAAAATGACAAGTATTGCAAAATCAAACAAAAAAAATGGGAAAAAGCTGAAGAAATTAGCTTGATAAGGGAGAAAAAAAACAACAGAGGTTATAGAATCTGAGAGACATGTTTAGGACATTTGTTTATGGCCTAAGTTAATGGAAAGTTACTGAAAATCTTAAAACAGCAGAATTATTCCATCAGCAGTATGGACCATATTTCAGGAGACCAGAATGGAACAGTAGTAAGGTAAAATAATCAAAATAGCTTTTCTGGTATTCCAGACAAGAGATTTCATTTGAACCAGGTTGGGGGAAAGATTAAGAATTTTTTTCTTTTATCTCATTAGTCTTAATGTATGCTGTTATAATTTTAACACCCTCCCCCCAGGATGCCTTCAATTACTTGCTACCTATAGCCAAAGTCCTTAAATAAATTAGCAATACAAGCAGTGTTCACATCCTCACTTCCTATTGTGTATACAAACTGCAGAATTTCACACTGATCACTGAAACAGAGTGGGTTAGAGTCACAGGATAGCTCTATAGTGGAAAATCCTGTCAATTATATTCTGTCACCTTATTTCACATCTAAACTACGTTTCACCAAGGTTTATTCAACAAATACATTTTTCTCACTCAGCAACTACATATTGGATTGCTATTGTGTAGCATTCACCCTATGTTTTCACTAGGTTAACAAAAAAAGGTTTGCGTGTAGAGGTTTAAATATACAGTAATCAAAGTATTATACAGATAATCGTAAAATTTCAATTAAGATTAATTTTGTGAAAGTTACCAGAATTCATTTAATCAGAGAAGCAACACATTCATCTCTTGATTATCATTACATCATAGTCATCTATATCTATGGATGTTCTTCATAAATAAATATGACAGATGATAGATAGATGATAAATAACAAATATATAGATAGATAGGTAGATGGGTACACATGGACAAGTAGATAAAAATACTTAAAAGACTGCCACAAAAGAAGATTATGTTTACAATGGGTAGAACTAAAGTGCCAATATGGTTGAACTGGATAGACAGGCTTTGCGAGATACATATATTAAAAGATGGATATTCCATGGCAATGAATGATAAAAATAGGAGAGAGTGAGAATACACTTCTCTTGGGAAAGAAAAAAAGAAACTGATGACATAGTTAAAAAGTCTAAAAAATCAGAAAAATTTATTAATGAACTGAGAAAAAAAGACAGGAGTAAGAGAGAAATTGAAGAAGCAAGAAAATGTAGCCTATATTTATCAGAATAAAGATATAAAAGAGAAAAGAGAATACTAAGAAGGGCAGACATGAATCAATGATATGTTTTAGAAACAAAAAATATTTCACATTCTGAATAAAAACCAAAAGTACTAGATTTTTCTGTTCTAGTATGGTATTTTTCTGTTATAGTATTTACATAATATGGCATGCCTGCAATGTGTCCATTCAGTTATTAAAATTTATGTTTTCTTAAAACATTTTATTATTTCTATAATATTCCATCATATCTATATTATCTTTCATTTGTATATATTTGTTATATAGATATTACCCTTGCCTATTTTGTGTTTATCATTTCCTTTTCTTGTTTTGTATAGGTGATACCTGTTGAATTTTACTTATAGTAAAAAAATACTTATTCCCTTAGTAAAATTCAAAAAAAAATTAGAGGAAATTTCTAAATATTTTCCTTGAAAATGTTTGATTTATTTGATTTGAGATTTTCTCCCCTAGAACCTCTAGATTTTCTTCTCCTTCTCCCTATCCTTCTCTTTCTTCATTTCTTTTCCTCTACCTTGAACAAGAGAGAAATCTACTGGACTTGAATTTTCCTCTCTGAGTGTGTGTTATATAGAGAGATTATTATGATCTCACTTGAAGAATAGTTAATATTATAACTCCACTTTAAACATGTATAATTTCAGTTTATTTCTAAGAGTATTCATATATTGTAGCTCTGTTTGTTGACATGTAATACCTCCAGTCCCCAAAATCAAATTCTCTTATACATGAGAAAATCAAATGTGGCTTTCTTATTGACCAAGTACAACACATAAAAAACAGTATCTCCTTACTTTTAAATACCAAGAATGATCCCTCCATCTCTGTCTCATCTTCCTCCCAGTGCCATGTACAATACATTTACTTAGATAACCACAAATCTCTAAAAATACAGTTGTTATTATCTTCACCCCTATCTATACATGCTGCCCATCTCAAGTAGATATATAAAGAACTTGGAAATGAGATTGGATTGTGCTGACAGATTGGCTTAAACGAGTAGCATCTTTATTGCTAAGATTTCAATACTATCAAAAGTTTTGTGTTTTTTGACAACTTATGGGTATTTTATTTTGCTTGAGATAAAAGGAAGGATCCTGCTGTGAATCAGAATCACAAGAGTTAGAGATCTACCCTATTGTTTTTCTTTAAATGGGAGTTACCTCCCAAGAGCTCATGTGGGTTACAATGCAAGTTTACAGGTGCAATGATTGGGTTATGAGAATCTTAATCTAATCAGTGTATTAATCTTCTCACACGAATTAACAGGGTGGTAACTGTGGGCAGATAGAGTGTGACTGGAGGAGATAGATCACTGGGAGTATGCATTTGGGATTTGTATTTTATCCTGTTCCTCTCTCTCCCTCTCTCTCTCCCCCCCCCCTCTCTCTTTCTCTCGATTGCAGCATCCTGATCTGCTTTCTTCCTGCATACCTTCCACCATTATGTTCTACCTCATCTCAGCCCAGAGCTATGCAATATATCATCTATGGACTAAGACCCTTGAAGCCTTGAGCGCCAAATAAACTTTTCCTCTTCTGAAATGTTTCTTGTTGGTTTTTTTGGTAACAGTGGCAAAAAGGCTAACTAAAACACTCACTATCAACTAGTACTAATAGTTTCGAAAATACAAATAATCATGGGAACACATAAGGCAGCAAGAACCATGGGGCTTCCAACCCAACTACTTGGGATGGGACGTTTTTACCAGCACCAAGCCCAGGTTAACAGACAGGGTTTCTAATTAAAGTGTGTCATCACCTCACTGGGTCATGAAACATCTCTATTGTATACACAATTTATGACCAGAGAACCATGTCCCCTTAATCCATAGGTTTCAGGGACATTTTTTTCCCTGAAAAATTATAGACAAATAGGTTCATACTATAAAAAACATTACAAGATAGGTGACTCTGCAGATGATGATGATGATGATATTTTTGCAAAAAAAAAATGTTATTAGCTTGCTTATAAGAAGAAAAGACATAGTTCTTTGCCTTCTCCATGCTTCTTACCCTAAAAATGTCCTACCTTGATCATTTCCCATTTGCCAAATTGATTGGATTACACACTTGTTTAACCATTCACTTCCACGACATTAAGGATCCTTGGGGATAGGCAAAGCTTCTCTATATATTACCATAATGTTGACTTTTTAAATCATGTTTCTTATTGTGTATACACTTACTTATTGGGCCATCATAAAACAGTAAAATCAAACTCCCAGGATGTGACATCCATGACTGTCTACAGACTATCTCTACTTGCCCTAAGTAAGCTCAACTGTGCATCCCTCAAGCACATTGGTTTTGCTACTATGAACTTCCAGTTCCTAACCCAACACTTCCATGTATTTTCACTTGTCTCTTCTCTCTGGCCTTTACACACAGTAGGTCTCAGTAAAAACTAGCTCTCTTTAATGTGGTAGGGCAGGAACTACCAGGAACTATATACTCATTGACTAAGCAGGAGAAATAAAACAATATCCTAAAGAGGTACAAAGAACTAGAACACACTCTTAATAAGCCTGAAATATTATCCAAGTTACCTTGTTAGTAACTGGAAGAAAAGAGAATTAAGCCAATCACTTTAATTGAAAATGAAATCACACCAAATCTAATTATACTGTGGCACAACACAGACCCTCCATACAGTGAAAGCATTCCTTTCCTGTTGCAGATGTTATAAATACTGCCAGTACTCTGGCAATGCCTCATTTCCTTCTGGCTTCTTCCAAATACAGCAGAATTTATTGTTGTATAGTGAGGTCAACTAATGACTTTTCAAGGTAATTTGCAAATAGGAGCAAGTTATTTCTTTTCATTCCTCCTAGATGTCTGCATAATGGGTTACTTCTGCTGAATTCATTAACTTTTTCATCATGCTGTAAACCAATTGTCTTCTGCCTGTGTTCATTATAATCTAGATTTATATAACTGAAATTAGATGCTCACAGCAGTCCAATGATGTTGCCTAACTGACCCCTATAATAGCTTTTAGAAGAAAACAGAAAATGATATGAATCCCCCTATTATTCTCAAGGCTGCCGAGTTGTGGTTACATTTGCTTCAGGTCTATAAGGTAAATCCAAGATCCAAGTTCCAGACAGACTTCACTACTTTTCTACCTGGATCTGAAGTTTTGCATTCCCATATACAGAATATTTTTTTTCTTGAGTTTTCTTCTTCTTGGTAACTACAAGGAAAAAAAATCAAGGAGAATCACATTGTGTCTGTAATGTGTAAGCATACTAGACAACGCTGAAAGGAAAATGTTGCTTTTTGAAGTCCAATCTTTCTAGGCAAGTTATTCCAGACACTTATTTTTACCAGACACTTGGCCTCTCTCTAGATTTAGTTCCATTGTCCCTTCTCTACAGCTGTCTCTTTCACTGCTGTAAGTCAGATTACTATGAAAAATACAAAACTATGAGATAGATTTGGGATCATTTTTGCAAGTAATTTAACAAATATACATTCTGTATTAAATAAGAAGATGGACCTTATAACAAATAAATCAGAGAATTGAAATCAGTATTATTCCAAGTATTAAAAATCTAGAATTCTTGATCTTCATTACATTATTCTTTTTATGTAATGTCTAAGCTCAGACACAAAATCTGAGCTTATATAAATTGTCCCTTATGGTACATATTGTGTTATCCAATGTATTTTAGAGAAAGCAAAGAGTTTTTAAAGTAAATATAATCAGTAATGGTCTTTCTGCATACTTCATGACCTATCCCTCCCGTGAAAACTATTTTATATTTCATTTTATATTCATTGTTATGTTTATTTTTTTTGACCACAGAGAATAATACCAACTGTCTCACCTGAAAGGAGCTAGTGTGAAAACTAACTCATGGCACACCTAGGGAGACAGGGAATGATCAGGTTCTAAAGGAGAAACACAGGCCTTAGGTTTGTTGTGCAGGGTAGAATCCCAAAGCTGTGGAAAATAAAAAGGCTTCATTACAATCAATTTTATAGTTTTCTGGAGACCTCTGAGGAAGACATACCTTACATGATTTATAGGCTACAATTTGCCTGATCTATTGCATATAATGTCAGGTTAAAGAAAGGAGAAGAGATGGAAGATGAATACATTTTAGACTTTTTCTTTATATTATTTTTAATTAATCAATTTTAATTAGGTATATATGACAGCATAATTCATTTTGATTCATTGTACACAATTGCAACACAACTTTTCATTTCTCTGGTTGTACATGATGTAGTGTCCCACCATATGTGCAGTCATAGAAGTACCTAAAGTAATGATATCCACCTCATTCCACCATCTTTCCTGCCCCCATGCCACCTTTCTACCCCACCCTCCCCTTTGCCCAACAAAAGCTCCTCCAATTTCTCATGTCCTCCCCATTATGTATCAGCATCTACTTATAAGAGAGAACATTTGGCATTTGGTTTTTTGGTATTGGCTTACTTTGCTTACCATGATATTCTCCAACTCCATCCATTTACCTTCAAATACCATAATTTTATTCTCTTTTAATGCTGAGTAATATTCCATTGTGTATATATACCACAATTTCTTTTCCATTCATCTATTGAAGGGCATCTAGGTTGATTTCACAGTTTAGCTATTGTGAATTAAGCTACTATAAACATTTATGTGGCTACATTACTATAGTATGCTGATTTTAAATCCTTTGGGTATAGACCGAGGAGTGGGAGAGCAGGGTCAAATGGTGTTTCCATTCATAGTTTTTTAAGAAATCTCCATGCTGTTTTCCAGACTGGTTCCACCAATTTGCAGTCCCACCAACACATGGTAAGAAAATAGGTTATGTCTATGAAAGACATGACTCACGTTGATTTAGATCTGGGGAACTTTTTCATCTAAATAGTCACATGGTTTGTACCTTGAAACATTAGATTCTGGTTGGTGGAGAGTCTAGACCAGAACATTTTCATATTAATGTAACTTATTCAGATCATAGTGCCCTGCTTCAGGAACCCACATTTGGTTTATTGCACTGTTTCTATCTTTAAATACTTAATAAGTTTTGAAAAATGGGCCTTAAATTTTTACTTTTCATCAGGTCCATAAATTATATATCCGATCTTGAATGTAGCATGGCCTTGAAGGGAAATAACAAGGTTTATGGTTTGAGACATACTTTACATATTGGGAAGGCTCTTCCTTCTCTGATGCTCTGCATATCTTCAATGTTTTTCTCCAAAACCAACAAAAAATATAACTATGTAAAAGTCATATCATGATCTCAGGTTTTTTCTAGTTTAATGCTAAACACATTTTATAATAAGCAAACCATCCATGATGAAATTTTGGATAAGATACTTCTACTAATACTTCAAGAAACTTTTATAATTTATACAATAGCTAAAATAATTAAGGAAAAATGTTAAAATAACTATGTGCATTGGCCTTTCATCTTTTTAAGTTTTATACCTAAAATATCATCTCATCTTCTACTTTCTTTAATGATATATCAATTCTCAAAATATTATAATTCTAAATAACTCAAATACTTATTTAAAATTCTAAACAGGACTTTGAAAAAAAATGTAATAATTAGAAATAACAATTTTAACAATGAAACACCCTGAATAAATGTTAGAAGTCCTAAATCAATAAACAGGAGCTGAAAATAAATCTTTATCTAATACTGATTGTAAAGCATTGATTTCATTCAGAGTATTGACTATACTGTGTAAAGTGTATTCTTACTTCGTTTTCTATGAACTACATCCAGAAAATTGCACAGATTGAGAATACTGATCTCAGCCTCAAAGAGAATAGGTTTGGTCTCGAATATAAACTCTGGCTTACCTTGCCTCATCAAAAAGATTGGAGCTTAAAGGTTTTGTTCAAATAACACCTTCATGTCTATTTAAAATACAGCATCTGGTTTCTGAGCTCTAGGTTAACCAAATAACCATCTGTTAAAAATTGTCAACATGAAAATGTTAAAATCCTCATCTTACTTGCAAAGTCGCCTAGAAATTAACAGTATCCTGGTTATTGTGACTTTTATGTAATTATAACTTAGGTTCATTAGCATTACTTTGAAAATTCAACACAAAAACATTAACAAGGCCCATTTTCTAACCTCTTGCTCTCTCCCACTACATTCAAGACTCTAAATCTTTCTCATTCTTTTCTCCTCAGTCTGTTCCACCCACACTGGAGTCCTTGCCTGTCTTCAAATACAGACATGGACCAAATAATGTTTCAGTCAACTCTGTAGCATATGCTATGGTAGTTCCATAAGATCACATAGAAGCTGAGAAATCCTATTGTCTAGTGAGGTTGTAATATAACACATTCACATATTTGGGGGAGATGTTGGTGTAAACAAACCTACTATGCTTCCAGAGGTGTAAAAGCATAGCACATGCAATTTTGTAGAGTTTGTAACTCTTGATAATGATGATGAATTATTTACTGATTTATGTGTTTACTATAATGTGCATTTTATTGTGATTTTGAAGTATGCAATTTATGCTTACAAAAAAGTTTGTGTGTATATGTGTCTTTACCATGTAATTTAAAACTGAATGTATGCAGCAGACCACCTAGGTTTGTGCAAGTATACTCTATGATTGTCATAAAACAAAATTGCAAAACGATACATTTCTCAATATACATCTCTACTGTGAAGTGAGGAATTACTGTACTCTTGCTGTTTCCTGTGTCTGAGACTTTCTTCATCCAGATCTATATGGCTGGTCTTCAAGCTCCTTCAGCAGTTTGCTAAAATAGTCCCTTCCATTGATGACTTCTCTGGTCACCATATTTAAAACTGAGCCCTATCCTCAATATCTTCATCTGTACTACTTGTTAACGTCTATGTACTATGTAGATCTTCTTGCTTGATTCATTGTTTATACACCTAATGATCATGTATAATGTAAATTCTGAAAGGGCATGGATTTGGGCTCACTGTGTGAGCTTCAGTGTGCGGGATCATGTTTGGCATATTATAGGCTCTCCATAAATATTAACAAGTGAATGGATATAGTTATATGGACTCTTTGTTCTGAGCCTTCCTTTGTCCTAGAGATCAAAACTGAATTTGCCTTTAAATCTAAACCCAAGAAATTACACTGATAATCACAAGGGAAAGTCCGATGTCATTCACATACAAGTTTTCAGCCAAACTCTGGAACCCACATAAGTAAGTCCTATTTTATGTTTGCCCCCACAATGACTGCATACATTATTAGCAGGGAAAATATTATGTTTAAGATGCCATGAACTTCCTTGGCCAACTGGAGCTGTCATATGCTTTTCCCCACAGTTCTATAGGCAGGAAGTTCAAGCTCAAAGCGCCAGCCTGGTCAGTTTCTGGTGAGAACTTTCTTCCTGGCTTGTAGATGGTCCTCTTCTTCCTGTGCTGCTACACTGATGGGGAGAAAGAAACCCCATTGTCTAGCATTTCATTTGTAGAGGCAATAATCCCATCATGAAAGATATTCCTTCATGAACCCATATAAATCTAATCACCTGCTAAAGCCTCCATCTCCAAATACCATCACTTTGGGAGTCAGGGCTTCAGCATCTGAATTTTATAGACATGCAACTCAGTCCATACCATTAACTCACAGAGTACTGAAAATGGTACAAAACGTTGCATAACTTGTTCCATCAAATTCTTTTAAAGTTGACTTCAAATGGGTATCCATCTCAATTCCTCTCCTCCACCATTCTCTCTCTTCCTTCCTTCCTTCCTTTCTTTGTTGCTTTCTGTCTTTTGTACCCTCCACATATAAAGTTGCTTGGGATTTTGATTTTGTTATCTTATAGAACTGTTCTACTCTCATCCATCCTAGCTTCTTTCCCTCAGGTCAAGGTTATGAAAATCTTTATACATCTTCCATCCTGGAAATGGTGACATGGATTTCTAATGGTTTAAGGTTTTCTGTCTTGGAGTGAAGAGTCAAAACAAAGTTTTCTTGGACAAATATTGTTCTCTCGCATACTAGAGCTTGATTGGCTACCAGGCTGATAAAATCTCTGCCTTTTTACCTGGTTTTATTAAAATGACATCCTGCTTAAATGGATAAGTGGGTGTTCTGTAACAATTTGGACCCAGTATGATAGAATTGATTTCAAGATGCCAGGAGAGCAAAAAGAAGCAGACAGATCCAGGATTGCACAGAAAGAAATGTGCTCAGAGAATTACTGATAGAGGTGTGGACCTAGGAGTGGGATGCAGCAAGACCAACTGGATATCTGCAATATGAATGCTTATAAAGTGGTCAGGACAAAAATGATTTCATTCAAGCTGGATTGTACCTGGCTTATATCAAGCTAATATCAGTGAGTCAGGTGAATTTCTGGCACTGGGTTCCAGGTCATAAAGTTCCATATGCCATTCTAGCAGTTTTGTCTATTTATAGTATGCTGGGAAACTATACAGTAAAAACCAACCAGGATTACTCTGGGTCTACCATGTGGTTATCACTCAAGGTGGCTGCAGTATACAGAGGGAAATGAATGTGAGGGATTAGAGAAGAAAACACATTATCTTGTTATACATGTTTGAATTACCTGTTCATAGATCTTAAATTTAAAGATCAGAGAATAAAAAATCTGATATTGTTAAAATAAGACCCAAGTTCTGTGTGCCCAGTCCCTTTCTGGAAATCTACGAAATTATATAAATCATTTATCTTTCTTTTTCTGTTCAACAATTCTCTGCTGCCAAGATACAAATCATACACTGTACTACATTTAAAACAAGATAAGTACTTCAAAGAATTGAAAAAATTAGCAATATATTAGAATGTATTATGTAACTTCTTTGAATTGTTAGGCTCACATACAGCTTTGGTTATCTACCATGTAGTAAGTTGTGGTTTTGCTGCTCCAAAAACTAGTTCATGCAGCAAATGGTTTAGTTTCTGTAATATATAATGATTGTTTCCAGGTATTAGTTAAGCAGTGATTATAAGAAGTAGTGTATCAGATTTATTGTCCTGACTATGCTGATTATTTTTTACTTTTATAAGTCATTTTGAGGATCATATGAAGTCAAAACTTTCCATACCTGATGCCATTTATTATTAATCAAAACCACAGACAGATGAATACTAGAAGAAGAAGGAGGAGGAGGAGGAGGAGG
>NW_026000108.1:43514099-43544474 GCF_001458135.2 Marmota marmota marmota | reverse complement strand
TATATATATATATAGTTATTTTAGTACATCCACTTATCATTTACTGGTTTCACCAAAGTCAGATTCATTTAAATTTGTTCTTTCTGTGTGTCATAGAAATTAAAGGAACAGGTATAGGATTCAGGCTCAGGGTAGGCTAAGATCCATCCTGCCACCTGCAGACATCCACAGGAGCTCAGGCTGGCCTAGATCTGCCTCCTCCCAACTGCGCTGGACCCAGACTCAGGGAAGGCCCAGGTCCACTCCAACACCAGCAGACACTGGCAGGATCTCAGGCTCTTACACAGTAACACCTCCTCTGACCAGTAGACCCCTGCTGGAGCTCAGACCAGGCCAGATCCTCCTACGCAGATATATCCGGGACCCAGGCCCAGGGTAGGTCTGAGTCCACCTTCTCCCCCCAACCTTGGAGCCCAGGCCTAACCTAATTTTGGGACACTGCAGACATTGCCATTGCCTTCCCCATGCAATAGCCTCTACCTTTCAACAAGAGACATGGCCTAGAAGCAACTTCACCTTGAAGCAGGCATCCCAAAGACTGGGTAAGGCTCACCCTTTCAGCCCCATTTCTGAAAGACATTGCATCCATCCTGGGGAACCTCCCCTGCTCTTTCGAGTTACCACTATTGCCACCACTATATTTAGTTGCAGTAGCATACATTGAGGAACACCTGCAGGGTCTGGAAGCCCAACATCAAGGTGAGGAACAGATAATCTGCATGAATACTACAAGATTATAGGGTAGAAACTGTGATATCTAAGATCCACACTGCAAGAAAGGAAGACACATAGATGACAAATGAAAAAAACAAGGGAGAAAAGTGCCCCAAACAAGCCAGGATACTATAATAATAGAACCTATGGACAGTGAAGTTGATAAACTTTCAGAGAAGGAGCTCAAAATATTCATAATTAAAATGATCTGTGAATTAAAGAGTGAGCAAATAGAGGCAAAAATTGATCACTCCAACAAAGAGAAAAGAAAGCAAATATAGGTAGCAAAAGATTTCTTCAAGAGAGAGATGGAGACTCTGAAAAAAAAAACAGTCAGAAATCCTTGAACTAAAGGATACAATAAACCAAATAAAAGACTCAATAGAAAGCATAAGCAACAGACGAGATCTCTTGGAAAAAAGAACGTCAGATAATAAAGACAAAGTATACAATCTGAAAAATAAAGATGACCACTGAGTGAAGATAGTAAGAAACCATGAACAGAATATCCAAGAATTATGGGATAGCATCAAAAGACCAAATATAAGAATTATTGGGATAGAGGAAGGCACAGAGTTTCAAAACAAAGGAATGCACAATCTCTTCAATGAGATAATATCAGAAAATTTCCCCAAAATGAAGAATGAATTGGAAAACCAAATACAAGAGGCTTACAGGTCACCAAATGTACAAAATTACAACACATCTACACCAAGGCACATTGTAATGAAAATGCCTAGCATATAGAATAAGGATAGAATCTTAAAGGCCCCAAGAGAGAGGTTTCAGATCACATATAGGGGGAGACCAATTCGTATCTCAGCAGATTTTTCAACCCAGACTCTCAATGCCAGGAGATCGTGGAACAACATATACCAAGCTCTGAAAGAAAATGGATGTCAATCAAAAATCTTATATTCAGCAAAATTAAGCTTTAGATTTGATGAAGAAATAATAAAAAACCTTCCATGATAAACAAAACTTAAAAGATTTTACAACTAGAAAGCCTTCACTACAGAACATACTCAGCAAAATAGTCCATGAAGAGGAAATGAAAAACAATAATGAAAATGAGCAGAGGGATGTATTACACTAAGGGAAAAACTAATTAAAGGAGAAACCAAGTCAAGTTAAATACCAAAAATAAACAAAAGTGGCTGGGAATACAATTCATGTCTCAATTATAATAACCCTGAATGTTAATGACCTAAACTCACCAATCAAAAGACATAGACTAGCAGATTAGATCAAAAAAAAAAAAAGACCCAACAATATGCTGCCCCCAAGAGACTTATCTCATAGAAAAAGACATTCACAGACTGAAGGTGAAAGTTTAGAAAAAAACATATCACACACATGTACTGTGGAAATCAAAAGGGGTCTCCATCCTCATATCAAATAAAGTAGACTTCAAGCTAAAGTTAATCAAAAAGGATAAAGAAGGACATTATATACTGCTCAAGGGAACCATACACCAACAAGACATATCAAGTATAAATATATATGCCCCAACAATGGAGGATCTATGTTCATCCAACAAACTCTTGTCAAGTTCAAGAGTTAAATAGGGAGCTAGGGTGGTGGCTCAGTGGTAGAGCACTTGCCTAGCATGTGCCAGGAGGCCCTGGATTCAATCTTCAGAACCACATAAAAATAAACAAATAAATGAAATAAATGTGTCCAACTATTTCTAAAAAAATAAATATTAAACAAAAGAGTCAAATAGACCACAACATAATAATTCTGGGTGACTTTAACACACTGCTTTCACCACTGAATAGATGTTCCAGTCAAAAGCTGAGCAAAGAAACTATAGAACTCAATAATACAATCAATGACTTAGACTTAACTGACATATATAGAATATTTCATCCATCAATGAGTAAACACACTTTCTTCTCAGCAGCACATGGCTCCTTCTCTAAAATAGACCATATATTATGCCACAAAGCAACTCTTAGCAAATACAAAAAAGTAGAAATATTACCCTGCATTCTATCATATCATAATTGACAGAAACTAGAAAACAATGATAAAATGAAAAATAAAAACTACCCCAACATCTGGAGACAATAATATGTTACTGAATAAACATGGATTGCAAAAGACATCAAAGAAGAAGTTAAAAATTCTTAGAAGTAAATGAGAACACTAGTACAACATGGCAAAATCTCTGGGACACTATGAAGGCAGTACTAAGAGGAAAGTTCATTGCATGGAGTTCACTCCTTAAAAGAAGAAAAAGTCAACAAATAAATGACCTAACATTTCACCTCAAAACCCTAGGGAAAAAAAAAAAAGAACAAACCAACATCAAAATTAGTAGAGGACAGGAAATAATTGAAATCAGAGCTGAAATAAATGAAATTGAAACAAAAGAAACAATTGAAAAAAACAAATAGTTGGTTCTTTGAAAAAATAATAAATAAAATTGACAAACTCTTAGCCATGCTAACAAAGAGGAGGAGAAAGAAAACTCAAATTACTAACATCTGTGATGAAAAAGAAAATATTACAACAGATACTACAGAAATACAGAAGATAACAAGAAATTATTTTGAAAGTTTGTACTCCAATAAAATAGAAAACATCGAAGGAATCAACAAATTTCTAGAGTCATATGATTTGCCCAAATTGAATCAGGATGATATACACCATTTAAACAGATCGATTTCAAGCAATAGAAGATGCCATCCAAAGCCTACCAACCAAGATAAGCCCAGAACCAGATGGATACACAGCTAGTTCTACACAACCTTTAATAAAAAACTAATATCAATACTCCTCAAATTACTTCATGAAAAGAAAAAAATAGCACTTTCAAACTCATTCTATAGGTTAGTATCACCCTGAGTCCAAAACCAGGCAAGGACACATCAAAGAAAGAAATTTCAGACAAATTTCAGACAAATATTTCTAATGAATATAGATGCAAAATTCTCAATAAAACTCTGGCAAATCAAATAAAAAGCCATATCAAAAAATTGGTGTATCATGATCAAGTAGTATTCATCCCAGGAATGCAAGTTTGGTTCAACATATGGAAATCAATACATGCAATTCATCACATCAATAGACTTAAAGATAAGAATCATATGATCATCCCAATAGATGCAGAAAAAGCATTCAACAAAATACAGCACCCCTTCATGTTCAAAAAACTAGAAAAAGTAGGGATGACAGTAACATATCTCAACATTGTAAAAGCTATCTGTGCTAAACCCCAGGCCAACATCATTCTAAATGGAGACAAATTGAAAGCATTCCCTCTAAAAACTGGAACAAGAGAGGTATGCCCTCTTTCACCACTTCTATTTAACATAGTTCTTGAAATACTGACCAGAGCAATTAGACAGACCAAAGAAATTAAAGGGATACATATAGGAAAAGAAAAACTCAAATTAGCACTATTTGCTAAAATATGGGTTTATACCTAGAAGACCCAAAAAATTCCACCAGAAAACTTCTAGAACTAATAAATAAATTCTGCAAAGTAGCAGGATATAAAATCAACATCCACAAATCAAAAGCATTTCTGTATATCAGTGAGAAATCCTCTGAAAGGGAAATAAGGAAAACTAACCCATGTACAATAGCCTCAAAAAATACTAGGGAATCAAACTAACAAAATAGGTGAAAGACCTCTGCAACAAAGACTAAAGAAAGCTAAAGAAAAAATTTAAAAAGACCTTAGAAGATGGAAAGATCTCCCTTGTTCTTGGATAGGCAGAATTAATATTGTCAAAATGACCATACTACCAAAAGCACTATACAGATACAATGTCAATCAAAATCCAAATGACAGTCATAGAAATAGAAAACGGAGTCATGAAATTCATCTGGAAAAATAAGAGACCTAGAATAACTAAAGCAATCTTTAGCAAGAAGAATGAAGTAGGTATCATCAGTATACCAGACCTTAGACAATACTACAGAGCAATCATAACAAAAACAGCACAGTATTGGCACCAAAATAGACTTTTAGACCAATGGTATAGAATAGAGGACACATAGACAAATCCACATAATTACAGTTCTTATATTAGACAAAGGCAGCAAAAACATACATTGAAGAAAAGACAGCCTCTTTAACAAAAGGTGCTGGGAAGACTGGAAATCCATAAAATGAAATTAAATCACTATCTTTCACCATTCACAAAACTCAACTCAAAGTGAATCAAGGACCTATGAATTAAACCAGAGACACTGCGTCTAATATAAGAAAAAAAAATAGGTACAAATCTCCATCATGTTGGATTAGGCCCCAACTTCCTTAATAAGACTCCGATTAGCACAAGAATTAAAATCAAGAATCAATAAGTGGGATTGATTCAAACTAGCAATCAGTGAGGTGAATAGAGAGCCTACATTTTGGGAGCAAATTTTTACCACACGCACATCAGATAGAGTACTAAACTCTAGGATATATAAATAACTCAAAAATTTTAACACCAAAAAAACAGTTAACCCAATCAATAAGTGGACCAAAGACCTGAACAGACAATTCTCAGAAGATTATATACAATCAGTCAACAAATCTATGAAAAAATGTTCAACATCTCCTAGCAATTAGAGAAATGCAAATCAATACTCTAAGATTTCATCTCACTCCAGTCAGAATGCCAACTATTAAGAATACAAGCAACAATAAGTGTTGGCAAGGATATGGGAGGAAAGGCACACTCATACACTGCTGGTGGAACTGCACATTGGTGCAGCCAATATGGAAAGCAGTATGGAGATTCCTTGGAAAACTAGGAATGGAACTACCATTTGACCCAGCTATCCCAGTCTTCAGTCTATATCCAAAGGACTTTTAAAAAAGCATACTACAGGGACTTAGCCACATCAATGTTTATAGGAGCACAATTGACAATAGCTAAACTGTGGAGCCAACCCAAATGTCCTTCAGTGGATGAATGGATAAAAAAAAAGTGGCATTTATACACAATGGAATATTACTCAGCATTAAAAAAGAACAAAATCATGGCATTTTCAGGCAAATGCATGGAACTGGAGAATATAATGCTAAGTGAAGTTAAACAGTCTCAGAAAAACAAATGCCAAATGTTTTCTCTGATATAAGGATGCTGATTCATAATGGGGTTGCAGGGGGAGCATAGGTGAATTAGACAAATTCTAGATAAAGCAAAGGGGAGGGAAAAGAGGAGGCATGGGGGGTGGGGAAAGTTGGTGGAATGAGTTGGACATCATGACCCTAAGTACATGTATGAAGACACAAATAGTATGACTCTACTTTGTGTACAACCGAAGATATGAAAAATTATTCTCTATATGTGTTGAATGAATTGTAATGCATTCTGCTGTCACACCTAACAAATTAGAAAAAAAATAAAAGAAATTAAAGGAACATCTTAAGTGAGGTGGTAGACAGTTTTTAGTATGGCACCTTACAATTAGTACTTTCTGGCATTCATCTCCTTTTGTTTTCTTATTTTTACTAAAATTTTTTCATTGGTGCATTCTCATTATTCTTAGCAGTGGCCTTTTCCCCCTACATATTTATACTTGCACACAATATAACAATATAATTTGTTTCCAGTATGTCTTTCTCTTGACTTCTTTTACCCATCTCCTTCCTCTAACTCCTCTTGTCTCTCTTCTATTTTTTTTTGAGATCCCTTCACTACCTTGTTTATTTTTCTTTATTCTTTTTGACTTTTAAATATGAGAGAAAATATATGACCCTTGACTTTCTGCGTTTGACTTATTTCACTTACCATAATACTCTCAGGTTTTATACATTTTATTCACATTTTTTAATAATCTCCTGCCATTGAATCCCCTCCCTAGATTTAGTGACTCTCTTGGAATAAATAGAATATAGCAAAACTCATCAAATGCCACCCCTAAAAATAGATTGAAAAATTATAATGGCATCAAATTTCCTTGCTGCAGGCATCTCCCCATAGTAGATCTTATTTTTAAGGTGGCATTATAAGAGCAAATAAGCAAGAAACCAAGGGAAAGAATAGGAATGTGAAATGAAAGCCATCGTCATTTTGTTCACACAAGCAAGGACTGACACCTTCAGTCCAACAGTCCCATGAGGAGCTCAATCCTGCCAACAACCGGGTGAGTGAGCTTAAAAGTAGGTCCTCCCTCATCCAAGCCTTCAGATAGAATTGCAACCCATCCCAACATCTGATGGCAGGCTTCTGAAAGTCTTTGAGTCACAAGCATTCAGTTGAGCTATACCCAGATTCCTAATACACAAAAACTGTGAGAGAACGAGTGTTTGTTGTCTTAAACTTCTATTTGAGGTAATTTGTTACATAGCAACAGATAAGAAAAACAAAAACAAAATTTTGAAATACTGTCACTGTTCCAAGATTTAAAATTTGATTCCAATTGCATCTTAAACTAAATCAAGCTGTCTAAAATATAAATGGGATACTTTTTCCAATTTGATTGAAAATAACAATAAAGTCAGGTTAAATTAGAAAATAGTTACCCATAAAACTGTTCATCCTTAAATAACTAGTTACTATCTAATACAGACTACTTTATAAAGCATTTGTAACAATATATGAAATTACATCCTTAGAGGATTAAATGATATCTTTTGCATCTCTAATCAGATTTTATAGGATTATTTGAAGCTCAGTGATACCTCTAAAAAGCAAGCATATATACCTTCAAATTTCTAAGTTACTGCTTTGATTTTAATTTGTAAATCTGTTAAATTTGTCATATCGTTACTATAATTGCATAGAATTCTGTAAGATTTTGCAAACATTTAGTTAGCATTATGCAGCTATCTATCTTATATACATGAAAATAATGTCAAATAAATATTTGAGAGGTTTATAATAGCTTACATTTTGGGGATTTAAAAAGTAATGCTTCTTAGACTAACACATTACTCTTAAGCTCATATCTATTACTCAGTGTGGGAACTTCTACACTTCCCAATACAGAGATTGATTCAGTAAATTATAATTATGATATTATAAAATGATTTAAAACCACATACTATTATATTTTTGTGCAAAACCACCAATTCATATCAACATTTTTGGAAATCTGAAGAGTGGTAAGCAATTCGATTTTTAAAAAATCATGTTGAAAGTTACAATTATGTGGAAGCAAAATAAAAAATAAATAAGGACTTCCATCAACTAAAGATAAGGCACAGAGATATTATATAATTTTTTTTTCAAATTATTAAGAACTAATAATAAAGGATAGCAAAAAAGGCTATCAGCAGCAGAAGCTGACATGGCTACTGGATGTCAAAAAGACATAAACAAAATATCATTTTAGGAAACATTTGGACAAGGTAACAACCTAAAAATTTTATATATTTCAAAGTATACTCCCACTAGTATAATGTACAAAATGTAACTGGTAGAACTGCTCCATCCCTCTGTGCTTAAGTGGATATGTTTCACATGTATCTTTATTTCCTTTTGGAAGTGTCAGTGTTGGGAGCAATTCAGAAGGCTGACCAAAGTCAATCGCCTTGAGATTTGGCATAGCTCATAAAATCTTTCATGTAAGTATATCCATTTGTTACATGACATTTCATAATGCAGTGAAATGATTCAATTAACTCAGATGTGAACAAATTTACTGAGAGACAATGTATAAGGTCCAGTAACTAGGCAGATGCTGTGGTGATGTGATATCACTTATGATTTTAAAGATAAAGGTACATACAATGTCTGTGCAGCAAAGGGCTCATTGTGCTAAGTAGTTATGAAACTACTGGTTCTTAAAGACAGGTCTCAGGACTTTATAAGAGTCTACCTATATCTTTAATTCACATATTTTGGTTTAGTATTATAAGGCATGCCAGCATATTTTTTAATGAAATGTCTTTTGCATCTGCTAAAAAAATGTAGAATGAGGATAAATATAAATTTTTTTCTCTTTTTTAACCACACTAAAATGTAATGGGGTAATTCATTTATTTCTCATCCTAGTTCTTACAGTTTTCGTTTAATGTATTTTGAAACTGTCAAAGCCTTTGATGAATTGACCCTTTTATCATTCTGTCATCTCTCTCCCTTTTCCTAATAATATTATTGTGTGAATTCTACTCTGTTTATGTTAATGTAAATACTGGAGCTTGTTTAAATTTCTATTTTTATATTGTATTTTATTTTATCTTTATTCTTTCAGTGTATTTACATAATTAAAATGGTATTCTTTTTATTGTATGTATTTATGATGTATAACATGATGTTTTGATACATGCAATGAAATAATTATTATAGTCAAGAATGTATTTGTGGCCTTCCACATTTGTCTTGTATATATGTACAAGGTAGATGTGTACACATATATGTGTCTGTGTACAAGAGAGCACAACTCTACCCTCTTGACAAATTTTCAATGTACAATATTATTATACATTGCTATTATATATTATTATAATAGCTGTGCACTTTTATCTCTAGACTTATATTATTATTCATGCTGTGCACTTTTATCTCTAGACTTAAACGCCTAAATTTCTGAAAGTTTATACTCTGACTAATATCTCTGTATTGCCACTACCACCTAGGCCCTGGCAACAATCTTATTCTCTGCATTTATGAGTTTGGCTTTTGTTGGTTTTAGATTCCACATATAAATGAGATTATGCTGTATTTGTCTTGTGTGCCTGGCATATTTCATTTACCATAACGTTCTCCAGGAACAACCATATTGTCACAAATGACAACATCTCATTCCATTTAAAAGCTGAATGAAAAATTAAAATTAACTAAAAAATTAAAGACTTTAAAACTTCTTACTCATCAGCAGATAAAAAAAAACAATAGAGTAAATCAATAAGGACATAGAAAGCAAGGCTTCTCTTTTCCTAGTTGATATTTGTAGAATATTTTATGTAGAACTAATAGGATAGACACTATTTTCAGGTGTACATGGAACATTTAGCAAGATAAGCCATGAACTGGACCACAAAGCAGTATTTAAAAATATAAATGATAGGAATGACAGGAAGTATGCTCTGTGACCATAAATGAATTAAATTAGAAATCAATAAGAAAATGGTATGTGTAAAATCTTCAAAAATTTTGAGATTAGTCAATAAACTACTAAATTATCAATGGATCAAGAGGAAATTACAAAGAATTTTAGAATGTAGTTTGAATTTGATGAAAAAGCACAGCATATCAAAATACATTTTAGGATATAGCTAAAGTACTACCTAGGATAAAAAAAAATATGTGGAATACTAATATTATTAAAGAATATTTGCCAAATCAATTATCTAAGCATCCAATTTAAGATGCTGGAAAATAACAACAAATTAAAGAAAAAAACTGAAGAATAAAATAAATGAGACAGATGAATAAAACTGAAAAGAAAATAATAGATAAACTCAGACAAACCAAAATCTCATTTCTTGAAAACAAAGTAAATTCATAAATGTCTAACCACACTGACCAAGGAAAATTAAGAGAAAAGATGCAAATTGTTAATATCTGGAGTAAAACAAAGGACATCATTGCAGTTACTACAGACAGTAAAAGGCTTATAAATGAATATCATGACAAGATTTATGTCCATAAATCCAACAGCATAGAAGAAATGGACAAGTTTCCTCAAAGACACAAGCTAATCTAGCTCACTCAAAAATAACTGAGTATGATTGAAAGTTCCTCAAGGATGGAGCATGCAACCAAAGTAGTGGAGTGCACAGAAAAAAATGAATTACAAGAATAATTTTATATGTATTAAATAAATTAATTTCATAGTGGAGAACCTTTTGGAAAGAAAGTTCAAGGCACGCATCCTTCATAAGCAAATTCTACCAAATATTTAAGGAAAAAAAATATATCATTGTTACATAAAATACTTCAGAAAGTAGAAATAACAAGAGCACTTCTTGACTCATTTTTATCTAAATAAATCTGGCCAAAATTCCCAGGATGTCAACATGAGACAAAGCATTGTAAGAAAACTACAGATCAATAGTTCTCATAATATAAATGAAGGAATGCCCAACAAAATATTAGCAAATTAACTCCAGAAATATATCAATGGGATAACACAGCACATATGAGCAGGGTTAAACTAGAAATACAAGCCTGTTTCAACATTCAAAACTCAGTATGTATTTATTTCCATAACAACAGACTAAAGAAGGCAATCATAAGATTATCACAGTAGATAGGAGAAGAAAGTTTGACCAAATGCAAACTTCAAGCAGGATGAAATACTCAGAAAACCAAGGTGAGAACAGAATTTTCTTAACCTATGTTATATTTTGTATTTTAGATTGAATTGAAACATTTGGTTTACATTTTACCCTACACTGGTGACCCTGCCAAAATAAATTATTTTCAAACTGTACCTTTGTGTAATTAAACAAGTTAAAATCCTTTATGGAATTATAGGATATGCCATAATCAGATTCTTTTTGATATCTGCCACAAGTAATTATTTTAATTTTTTACAGGTAATTGATCTTCATCAATTCTTTGTGATAACATCTAGGTAGAATAATAAATTATTCAGTAGTGTCATTTCTGGATCATAAATTTAAAAATTTGCTTTCTCTGTGATGGTCCATGTATGTAGATTGTACAGTTGAGCCAAAATGACTTTAAAATAAAATATTTATATAAAAGGCAAAGGGAAAAAGAAGTCAAAACAGAGGTGTGTTTATACTCTGAAATTATCTGCTCTATCATGAAAACATACCAGCTTGCCCTTATTGTCACAGAAGTATTAAGACACAATACTGCATAGACATTAGTCACTAAAACCTTTCCCCAAGTTACTGAAATTTAAGCCAAACTGGTTCTTACACAGGGTCAGAGCCACGGTGAAGTCCAAACAAGTCATAGTTCGCCACACACATTCCTCCATAGATTTAAGTCAATGTGATACTTGTGTGTGTCCAAGACAGGCTTCATGTTGGTTTAAATCTATTTTCCTCATGTAAAACATTGCACATAAAGATTTTTTAAAATATCTTTACAAAGAGAATATAAGGCCATGTTGATGATCGGTGATTGTTTTAAGAGAACAGAATCCAAATTCCCTTAACATTTTTATCTGCAAAAGTCCTGAGTTTGAAAAAGCCATAGAGATGTTCATAGCCAAATAATAATAAAAATTACAACCCAGCAGAAAAGACTTCTGAATAGGAAGCCAGTGTTTATGTCATGATGGCAGTATTTGTGTTTCTTATTACAGATAACTTTGTGAGAAAGTATTATAGACTGTGGACTATACCAGATACTTTATACACATTATCTGAAAGCTTCACTACAATCCAATGAAGTGGACATAGATGTCCTCATCTTGCTGATCAGAAAACTGTGCCTTAGAAAACTTAAGTATCTTGCCAAAAATTTACATGTTTTCAGACCTGGGATGCAAGTACCCCAAGTGCCAAGGCCAATATTCACTCCTCTCAAATACATTTTTCTGTGCACTCCACTACTTTGGTTGCATGCTCCATCCTTGAGGAACTTTCAATCATACTCATTTATTTATAAATAATAAGCATAATTATGTAAGTATAAGTTAGATACATATATAATGAAGCATACTAGAATAAAACTAAAATATGATATAAGATAAATTTAAGTAGAAATTCTCTATTATGCTGGAAATTATTAAGTGATCACCTGATGCACTCACCACACATAAGAGACCTACATTTTAGATAATCGAGTTCAAACTTGCACAGGGGAGGCCCTCTTTATACTCCAGCAGTACTG
Source organism: Marmota marmota marmota (assembly GCF_001458135.2). Classification (NCBI taxonomy): domain Eukaryota; kingdom Metazoa; phylum Chordata; class Mammalia; order Rodentia; family Sciuridae; genus Marmota; species Marmota marmota. Next base: position 43,532,049 of record NW_026000108.1, on the reverse strand, counting down.
AACACCCATGTTTATTACTCACATATTTTCCTCTTCCTGGAATGACCTTCCCTCCACATGGGAAAAGTCCATTCATCTTTTAAAATTAAGCCCATACACTAACATCCAAGTGATGAGGCTACCAAGAGAAGTGATCAGACGGTTTCTGTGGCCTATGCACCTGTACATCATTTGTTACGTTATTGCATTTATGCCTATTTGTACATCTGCCTGCTTCCACTTCCTTGAAAGTTTCTAAATGGAACTGTCTGCGCTGAAATGAAATAAAACCAAGTCTTGTCTCACTAGTACCTAGTGCAGTGCTTGGTAAATAAAAAGCAATCACTTGGGAATGAACAAATGAATAAAGCCATCTATTCCTTTGTCTCATGCAAATTATTATATTTATGCTCTATGTGCTTAAAACAATGAGTACACTAGGAAAATAAATAGAAATGGAACCTAATATTATCTCTACCTCTATCATCTGGGAGTAGATAAATACAGCTGGTATGTGCAGAACAGAAATAGAATCACAGAATCAAAGAACCTTGGACTTAAAAATGACTTAAGCCCATTCACTGCTAAAGTCAATAACAGGTCAAAGGAAATATGAGTTAGATAGAACCTAGAAGAGACATCGCAGCACTAAACAACAGACGCAATGGAAAACATCATTCAGTGTGCGAGTGCGTGTACATATGTGTGTACAATGCATGTGTCTGTGTGCATATGTGCATGAAAATGGACTCTTTGAGCCAAAACTTTGTTACATCATCCATAGATATCTGACAACTATGCACTAATACCCATTGTTATTGGGTAGGATACTCAGTATTAGCAGTATTTGCATATACTGTTTTCTTTTTCCTTCTAAAAATCAGAAATTGTGACATGTATTTTCTATTGATATCCTGTAGCAAATTAATTAAACTGCACTGCCTTATCAATGTGGCAATGTGGTTCTCAGTGTCACAGCAGATTCTTTTTTTTTTTTTTTTTTTTTTTTTGGTGCCGGGTATTGAATCCAAGGGTGCTTAACCACTGAGCCACATCCCCAGCCCTTTTTATATTTTATTTAGAGACAGGGTCTCACTAAGTTGGTTAGGGTCTCACTAAGTTTCTGAGGTTAACTTTGAACTTTTGATCCTCCTGCTTCTGCCTCCCAGGCCTCTGGGATTATAGGCGTGTGCCACCATGCCCCCAAATCACAGTAGCTTCTTCAAACTTTGTGCAGGATATGAAAATAAAGTTCACATGCTTGTAGTATACCCAGTAAAAAGCTGTCTTATGGAACCATTCAGCTATGTGTTTTTATAATTGACTATAAAACAAATTTCTAAATGGCCTAATTGTGAATTTATTTGTCCTTCTAGAAAAATAACTCATTGAAAAATCGTCTAGAATTACAGAAAGAGAATTGCTTAGAACTATCTTTTCCTGTGTAATTAAAAAGCAAAATCTGTCCAGTACATCATATCCCCCAAAGGATAACAAAAAGTAATTGCATTTCTTATATATGTGCAAATGGACATTAGCTTAAAGAAGACCTAATTATAGTACTTTATGAATGGCAAGAATATTATCTTTCCAACTGCAATGCAATATTAAAAGAGGATTTATTTATTCAGGAAAATAATACATCTATTATTGCCTCTAAACTATCTCTAACTCATTTAGTAATTCATGGAGTGTTTTAAGATTTTCATTGATCCCTACAATGAATCAATATTTTTAATAGTATATACTAAAAACTGCCCATGTAAAAATAAATAATCAAACATACAAATAAGGTTTCAAAGCAATTTTATTGCAAATTCTCCACATAAGCTTATTTGAATTAAAGCCTATACAAGTTGGAATTATATACAGTATTTTTTCCTTTCTATTTCTTGGTGCCATTAGGGCAGTGGTATGTGGTTAAATGAAACAGAATCCCAATGAAATAATTCTCTCTCTCTCTGCCTGTGATATAATCCCTACAGTAGAATCTAAGGCACACATATTTATATATAGCTTTTGAAGTTTTGATTGTTTCTTTTAAATGTTTAATTGAAGCTCCAGTGATTTTCACATATGTGAAAATAGAGAAACCAAATCCACATATTAGCACCAGGTAGTAAAATAAGAATCACTAAAATGTATTATGTACAACACACAATTTGTATTCAAGGTGAAGGAAAACAGGGCAGAGAAAAAATTTTAAGATGTATATTGATAAATAAGGTCAATAGTTTCTCATTAGCCTTTGGTACATAGAGGGAATATTTTATTCCTCTTGGTACAAGTTTCACATAAAATGTGCAAATTTAGAACAGGTAAAAGACAGACAGCCTTAGAGTCAAAACTTCCTGATTTAAGAAGTACAGCTATGCTGCAGTCATGTTGTATATCAGGCAGATACCAAAGACATTTCCTCTGGACCTGAGTTACCATATGCCTCTCCATGAAGGAAGCTCTGTGCACCAAGGGAAGATCTGTGTTTTCTCATTCTGTTTCTCAAAAAAAAAAATACATAAACTATCACAGGAATTCAACTTGTATTTAAGTAACAAAGTAATAACAATAACTAATATGTATGCACCTGGTGCTTTTCCAGACACACATGTGTAATATCTTATTAAATTCTCAGCATCACCACCTCTGGAAGGTACTATTTGTATAGAGTTGAGAAAGCACAGATACTCCGAGGTCTTATATATTGGCTATATCTACAATAGTAACAATTAGAAGAACCAGCTATATGTGCAAAATTCCTTAAAATGAGAAAGCAAAGTCAGATTTTAGTAACTTACCTAAGCTAACATATAAGAAAATATTAAAGATTTGGGTCATACACAGTTCTTTCCTTTCAAAAAAAATGTTACCACATCAGTTTCTGTAAATACACTCACCCTAATATCCCACACATTCTTAGTTATTATAATCCCTTTAGGAAGTAGTACTTTAATAATAAAGGGTTTCTAAAGAAGTAATTTCAGTACATTATATCTGATATACTTTATCCAAGTCAAAAACTAATTCTATTTGAAAATATGTGTATTGGGTTCCAAGCTATACTAAATTCTTCTGGAGACACTTTCTATTATCATTAGCCTTAAACTAATTTGTTATGTACATACCTATCCTATAGTATGTAAATGCTTTTAGCAGTGAATTCATAAAAATGTATGCATTTGTACATCTTATTTTTTCTTTGTATATCGTCAATGAATCCTAAACTATCAATAGTTAATATAATACATTTTAGTCAGATGTGGTAGTGCATTTCTGTAAATCCCAGGTATTCAAGAGGCTGAAAGTTTGAGTCTAGCCTGCACAACTTAACAAGACCCTGTCACACACACACACGCACACAGACACACACACACAAAACAAATAAATAAATAAAAAGCACTGGGGATGAAACTCAGTGGTAAAATGCCCCTGGGTTCAATCCACAACACTGCAAAAAAAGCACTTTAAAATATTCATCTACTCTAGCCATTAGTCAAGTGCATATGAGAAAAAATTTAATTTCTTTTTCTCTCAAATCTTCTACCCCCTTAATTTGAGCAACAGACTTTCTTTGTCTTTAAATTTCTGAGATGCTGATTTAAGTAGAGCTTAGAGAAAAAAAAGGCACAAAATCACTTCAAAGATACCAACAGAGTCTAGAGAACAAAGCAACTTTTCTTGTCATATGACTCAAAGTATATTTGTACCAAGAAGTCATTGAATTTAAGAGAGTTTGCCAAGTCTTTTCAGCCCTCAAACTTTGGTCATGTGACATGTTTTCCTAAAGAAAAAGAATGGCTGGTTATTTTTAATTGAGAAATGTGAACACCATGAAGACCATATAGAAAGATATATTATTTGGAGGTTTTCTTCCTTTTCTTATCTCTAAACTTTTCCATATACCATTATCAGAAGAATCTCTCTAAGTTAATGTCAGGGCATGCTAACATAATCATCAGAATCTTTTGTGAGCAGCATCTAGTTAGTATAATCTGCAAAAGACATCCCTCTCCATATGTGAACAAAACCAAGAGCTACCTCAGATTACTATCTCATCATCTTCTTGTTAGAAGGTCTCAACTGTAATATATTTTTGTTTTGTTCAACTCTTATCCCTATTTCTGTTCTATGTGCTATTTAATTCCTTGCCTCTGTTTTCTTTGTTCTTTGTTATTTCTTTGTATGTTCTTTGCCTCTCCATTCATATCTCTAATTTATAATATCTCACACTGTGTTTTTTAAGAAAATAAACAATAATTGAATGAACAAGGAAAAAAAGTAATTTTCAACAAAGATAACTAACCACTGAAAAAAAGAGGGCCCTACAGTTAGGATCTAGAGTGTCCTTCAAAGGCCTATGTATTAAAGGATTAGTCCTCAGCTTGCAGTACTTTGGGGATCTAAAGGTTCTACCATCCTAAAATTTACACCAGGTAAATTTGGAAATTTTAGGTCATTGGTGGAACATTCTTAAAGGGTATTTTGGGACCTGGTTTATATCTCTTTGCCTTTCATTCCAACGATAAGATGGACAATTTGTTTCTACCACGATGTGTTGCTTCCTCTCTAGAGGCCTAAAAGCAATTCATCCACTCTGAAAGCTCAAAATTGTGACCCAAAATGAACTTTTTCTCTTTTAAAAAAATTTTTTATTTGTTTTAATTATTTATACATGACAGTAGAATACATTTATGCACCTTGATATATCATACATAGATGGTATATAATTTCTCATTTTTCTGAGTGTACATGTTGCAGAATCATATTGGTCATGAAGTCACATATATACATACAATAATAATGTCTGTTTCATTCTACTATCTTTCCTATCCCCACATCCCCTCCCCTCCCATCCCCTCCCATTATTTTCCTCTACCTAATCTAAGGTAACACCATTCTTCCCTAGTGACCGCCCCCCGGCTTATTGTGAATTAGCATCCACATATTAGAGAAAACATTCGGCCTTTGGTTTTGTGGGATTGGCTTATTTCACTTAGCATGATATTCTCCAACTCCAACCATTTACTGTTGGCAAGGCTGTGGTGAAAAAGGTACACTCACACATTGCTGGTGGAACTTTTTATCTTAATAAGCTGATTTATCTTTTAGGATAAGACAATCTGCAGTTTAATAACAGAAAGCTAATTAACACAGTGGGAAAGCTTCAGGCCTTCCCCTTCAGATTCAGTGGACTTTATTGACATGGAAGCCTGAATCTATGCAATACTTTCAAAGGTATTGTGTATTTTGAGCTTTGGCTTGGAAATAAACATGGTTAAAATGATAATGCTCAGAATAACTGAAAACAACTAGTGGCATTTGATACTTTATTGTGCTATATTCACTGGAACTATTGGAATTCTTTAACCCAAGAATTGGGAATTAATTCAGTAGCATTTAACCATACTCTCATTCAAATCTAAAAGATTAATATATTTAACAAATAAACACTAATTTAAAGGACTGTTTCTTCCTTTTACAAAAAGTCCTGCCAGTGCAAAACTTGTATGTTCACATTATGAAATGTGATCCAAAAGAGATGGTAACAGGTATTTGTTTTTCACCAGAACAAAAAAGAAAACCAATACAATTGATAGTGCATTTGAAAGCCAAGTTTCAAATGCACTATCAATTGTATTGCCTTCCATGATTTAACCCAAAGCTAATTGACTATGGTCATCTACATTATATACTTTGTTTCCTGTGGAGGGAATTTTTTTTTTGTATCTGCCAACTTGAAATGATTGAAAGGGTATGATGGGTAAAGCCTAGCTAAATTTGGATCTGCTAATAGGCAAGACAGAGTGGCAGTCCTTTGTTTAATCAGACACAATAATGGGTAATTGGATATGGAAATACAATCCCAAGAAAAAAAAGTTCAGGGAAGTGAGTTAAATAAGCTGAGGGAAATTCAACAGAAAAGGAGAGATGGGGTTTTGAGCAATCTGGCAAAACCAAAACATAAAAAGCTACAAAGAGAGACAAAAGAGGAAACTATGAGTTAGGCGACATGGTAAAAGTCCAAAGCCCAGGAACCAAGGACAGTAAAATATTCCCAGTAGCAAAGTGGCCAACTGATTTTTTTTTTTGTAGGATAAAATAACTTGCAGAGATTCAACACAGAATTCCTTCCATTGTCCTAAAATATCAGAAAAAAACTATGACACACATGAATAATTTGTCTTTGTGGATTGTGGAAAATTAAAAAAGAAAGATTAAGAAATTCAGTGTGATGTGGACCAAAAGGGAATAGAAATATGGGTAAGAGTTCTGTGTAAGGGGGATTCAGGATCAGCCAGAGCCATGCCTTAGAAATTCATAGAAATTTAGGGAGAATTTCCTTAGAATCTGGGATAGTAGCTCCTGACAACATGATCTCACTCATGAGTGGGAGTTTAAGCAAGTAGATCCCATAGAAGTTAAGAGCAGAATGGTGGATATCATAAGCCGAAGAAAGCAGTGTAGACTGTGGGGTGGGGGTGTGTGTGGGGTGTGGAAAGGCTAATCAGTTTTCAAGTGGTGTTACAGTTAGACTGGAGCAAGAAGTTCTGGTGTGCATTGTGTAGTAGTGAAACTATGAATAACAACAATAATGCACTGTATATTTCAAAAAACTACAAGAAATCATTTTGAATGTTTTCACCATAAAAATGAGAAATATTTAGAAGACATATGCTGAACCTGATTTAAACACTATACAACATATACACGTATTAAAATATTACCTCATTAATATGTACTATTTTCATATTTTTATGCTCCAGTTAAATCTCAACCAACTGTATGAATTCAACTGGCATGTGCTTTATTTAAAAAAAAAAAAACTTTAAAAATTATATTTTAAGCAGAGGGCATGTAAAGCTTTTTAAAAAGATGGAGTGATAGTTTGAAGCTTCTACACATACTATAAAGTCTGTCTTCCCTGAAGACAGTCAGCTAAAAAATATCCACTTGCTATCCATTTCCAGCCCCAAGCTTCTAAGAGAAAATTCAATGATTTTCAACTTGAATCAGAAAGATTTTATTAAGATTACCATTTGAAATATTTTCACAGTTTCCACAAACAATCAGACTTTTCATGACAGTGGGAAATGTGAGCTCTGAATGCTGGAGTCTGGGAGCCTGATTTCCATGGTGATGCAATGCCTCAGGTTTGAGAGCCTGCTCCTTGTCAGGAACCTGATGCTAACATATCCCAGGTAATAAAACACATATTACCTGTCGCCATGGAAAACTGACGTACATTCCCATAAAATATGAAGGTGTCCCAGTCACACATTTTGCAACAGTTGCCATTGCTACTCCACTTTATTAGGATTCTTAAGAAGCAGGTCAATATTAGAAAATTGGACATCAGCCCAATCATTGCGTTTGGTTGACAGCTTAGCTGCGCCAGAACTTGAATCTCACTTCCTCACATTTAACAGACAGAATAGATTTCTGTTTCCAATAAGCTCTCCACAAAAAAGGATCTATGAGGTCTGCCTGTTAACAGAGGTATATGCACTGTAAGGAGAAGAATGTGAGAGTATCTGACAAAATGCAGACCCTCTGAACGTGTTCTTCACATGGGATTTCATTACACTTCCTGGCTAAAGCAAGAATATGAAAAGGAGCACAGATTTAGGAATCTTGATGAGGAGTTATTCTGGATGCAAATGTTAATTCTCAGGTAGTGTTTATGTTTCCAACTTTCTGGCTTTTCTTAAGATCTGTATAAGCTGTCAGCTAAGTATGTATCAAGTGTGTATTTATTTATCCTAGAGAAGAAAGCCACATTTCTATTTCCATGTTGTGTCTAGACTGGCTGTGGATACCATGTAAGGTCAAATTAGAGGCGTCAAATTTATGGAAGCATTATTATCTTTTAGAACTAAGGAGAAATTAATTACATTCTAACAAAGTTTTGATACAATGTGTTTACTGTTACGCCATGAAAATAGTATTTTTTAGTCAATATTCTTTCTTTCTTGGTTTATACTCTCAATTCTCAGACTTCTAAACTACTGAGATGCACAATGTCTATAGACATTTAGATGTAAGAGGTAAGAGAAATCTCCTCTGGATTGTACAATGTCTGCCTTATTTTTATCAAACTCATATACTTGAGTAAGCCTATTGAGAGTACAGAAGAAAGTGTGGATTCTATTTGAATGATAGCAACAAAAGTACTCATTTATTCATTGTCTTTCTTTTTGGATATTGAAATAAGGTCATAATCAGACTTAAAGATACCATTTAAAAATATTTCTTCCTTAATAGTCTATCAAAATTTCATGTTTCTTAAACATAGAATAATATTTAAGTTGATACTGCTCTCCAATTATTTGGACTTCTTAGAATGCATGATCAGGAATCTGAAATTTTATAAAACTGGGTAAATTGAACCAAGTTCAGAGATTTCTAGAAATAGGATACAAACATAGTAAATGAGAATACAAAACATATGGTACCAATTTTTAAATGAAATTCTTTCTCACTCAGTGTTTTTCTAAATCCCCAAGACAAATTAATAAGAGGTAATTACTCCCACATTCCAAACTGAGATTGTTAGACTATCCAAGCAAGATGTGCAAGGGAGATGTATTATTTTGCTAGAGCTTCCATAATGGATTGGGTGACATAAACAGAAATTTATCTTCTCACTGGGGTGCAAAGATCAAAAACCAAGGTTTCTATAGGATAAGTTTCTTCAGAGCCCCTCTCTTTGGTTTTAAATGGCCATCTTCTCCGTGCATCTTCACATCATTCCTTCTATATATTTCTGTGACAGAATTTCCTCTTATTAGAACACTAATCATGTTGGATCAGATCCCACTCTGGAGATTTCATTTTGCCTTTGTAATGATCCTATTTCTAAAATAGTCACATTCCAAGGTATTGAGGGTTAGGACTTCAACATGAATTTGGGGGGGGGGGGGGGACACACAGTTCAGCCCATAACAAGAAGCAATCAAAAATGGCCTTAGCACCAAAAAAACAAACTAACCCAACGTCAAAANGGGGGGGGGGGGGGGGGGGGGGGGGGGGGGGGGGGGGGGGGGGGGGGGGGGGGGGGGGGGGGGGGGGGGGGGGGGGGGGGGGGGGGGGGGGGGGGGGGGGGGGGGGGGGGGGGGGGGGGGGGGGGGGGGGGGGGGGGGGGGGGGGGGGGGGGGGGGGGGGGGGGGGGGGGGGGGGGGGGGGGGGGGGGGGGGGGGGGGGGGGGGGGGGGGGGGGGGGGGGGGGGGGGGGGGGGGGGGGGGGGGGGGGGGGGGGGGGGGGGGGGGGGGGGGGGGGGGGGGGGGGGGGGGGGGGGGGGGGGGGGGGGGGGGGGGGGGGGGGGGGGGGGGGGGGGGGGGGGGGGGGGGGGGGGGGGGGGGGGGGGGGGGGGGGGGGGGGGGGGGGGGGGGGGGGGGGGGGGGGGGGGGGGGGGGGGGGGGGGGGGGGGGGGGGGGGGGGGGGGGGGGGGGGGGGGGGGGGGGGGGGGGGGGGGGGGGGGGGGGGGGGGGGGGGGGGGGGGGGGGGGGGGGGGGGGGGGGGGGGGGGGGGGGGGGGGGGGGGGGGGGGGGGGGGGGGGGGGGGGGGGGGGGGGGGGGGGGGGGGGGGGGGGGGGGGGGGGGGGGGGGGGGGGGGGGGGGGGGGGGGGGGGGGGGGGGGGGGGGGGGGGGGGGGGGGGGGGGGGGGGGGGGGGGGGGGGGGGGGGGGGGGGGGGGGGGGGGGGGGGGGGGGGGGGGGGGGGGGGGGGGGGGGGGGGGGGGGGGGGGGGGGGGGGGGGGGGGGGGGGGGGGGGGGGGGGGGGGGGGGGGGGGGGGGGGGGGGGGGGGGGGGGGGGGGGGGGGGGGGGGGGGGGGGGGGGGGGGGGGGGGGGGGGGGGGGGGGGGGGGGGGGGGGGGGGGGGGGGGGGGGGGGGGGGGGGGGGGGGGGGGGGGGGGGGGGGGGGGGGGGGGGGGGGGGGGGGGGGGGGGGGGGGGGGGGGGGGGGGGGGGGGGGGGGGGGGGGGGGGGGGGGGGGGGGGGGGGGGGGGGGGGGGGGGGGGGGGGGGGGGGGGGGGGGGGGGGGGGGGGGGGGGGGGGGGGGGGGGGGGGGGGGGGGGGGGGGGGGGGGGGGGGGGGGGGGGGGGGGGGGGGGGGGGGGGGGGGGGGGGGGGGGGGGGGGGGGGGGGGGGGGGGGGGGGGGGGGGGGGGGGGGGGGGGGGGGGGGGGGGGGGGGGGGGGGGGGGGGGGGGGGGGGGGGGGGGGGGGGGGGGGGGGGGGGGGGGGGGGGGGGGGGGGGGGGGGGGGGGGGGGGGGGGGGGGGGGGGGGGGGGGGGGGGGGGGGGGGGGGGGGGGGGGGGGGGGGGGGGGGGGGGGGGGGGGGGGGGGGGGGGGGGGGGGGGGGGGGGGGGGGGGGGGGGGGGGGGGGGGGGGGGGGGGGGGGGGGGGGGGGGGGGGGGGGGGGGGGGGGGGGGGGGGGGGGGGGGGGGGGGGGGGGGGGGGGGGGGGGGGGGGGGGGGGGGGGGGGGGGGGGGGGGGGGGGGGGGGGGGGGGGGGGGGGGGGGGGGGGGGGGGGGGGGGGGGGGGGGGGGGGGGGGGGGGGGGGGGGGGGGGGGGGGGGGGGGGGGGGGGGGGGGGGGGGGGGGGGGGGGGGGGGGGGGGGGGGGGGGGGGGGGGGGGGGGGGGGGGGGGGGGGGGGGGGGGGGGGGGGGGGGGGGGGGGGGGGGGGGGGGGGGGGGGGGGGGGGGGGGGGGGGGGGGGGGGGGGGGGGGGGGGGGGGGGGGGGGGGGGGGGGGGGGGGGGGGGGGGGGGGGGGGGGGGGGGGGGGGGGGGGGGGGGGGGGGGGGGGGGGGGGGGGGGGGGGGGGGGGGGGGGGGGGGGGGGGGGGGGGGGGGGGGGGGGGGGGGGGGGGGGGGGGGGGGGGGGGGGGGGGGGGGGGGGGGGGGGGGGGGGGGGGGGGGGGGGGGGGGGGGGGGGGGGGGGGGGGGGGGGGGGGGGGGGGGGGGGGGGGGGGGGGGGGGGGGGGGGGGGGGGGGGGGGGGGGGGGGGGGGGGGGGGGGGGGGGGGGGGGGGGGGGGGGGGGGGGGGGGGGGGGGGGGGGGGGGGGGGGGGGGGGGGGGGGGGGGGGGGGGGGGGGGGGGGGGGGGGGGGGGGGGGGGGGGGGGGGGGGGGGGGGGGGGGGGGGGGGGGGGGGGGGGGGGGGGGGGGGGGGGGGGGGGGGGGGGGGGGGGGGGGGGGGGGGGGGGGGGGGGGGGGGGGGGGGGGGGGGGGGGGGGGGGGGGGGGGGGGGGGGGGGGGGGGGGGGGGGGGGGGGGGGGGGGGGGGGGGGGGGGGGGGGGGGGGGGGGGGGGGGGGGGGGGGGGGGGGGGGGGGGGGGGGGGGGGGGGGGGGGGGGGGGGGGGGGGGGGGGGGGGGGGGGGGGGGGGGGGGGGGGGGGGGGGGGGGGGGGGGGGGGGGGGGGGGGGGGGGGGGGGGGGGGGGGGGGGGGGGGGGGGGGGGGGGGGGGGGGGGGGGGGGGGGGGGGGGGGGGGGGGGGGGGGGGGGGGGGGGGGGGGGGGGGGGGGGGGGGGGGGGGGGGGGGGGGGGGGGGGGGGGGGGGGGGGGGGGGGGGGGGGGGGGGGGGGGGGGGGGGGGGGGGGGGGGGGGGGGGGGGGGGGGGGGGGGGGGGGGGGGGGGGGGGGGGGGGGGGGGGGGGGGGGGGGGGGGGGGGGGGGGGGGGGGGGGGGGGGGGGGGGGGGGGGGGGGGGGGGGGGGGGGGGGGGGGGGGGGGGGGGGGGGGGGGGGGGGGGGGGGGGGGGCACACAGTTCAGCCCATAACAAGAAGCAATCAAAACCATGTGACCTGAAGCACAACAGAACTTTAACGGAATTAAAAAAAAAAAAAAAGAAAGAAAGAAAGAGAGAGAAAAAAATTAACCTAAGGATCTGGAAGGGAAATTTTTCTAGTTAATTTTTTTTAAGTTTTGCAGTATTTTTCCAATTCATTCCATCAAGAAGGATAGATAGATATATCACCTTCATTCCATGTCAAGTGAAAAAAAAAAAAAGCCTTAAAAGAACCTTTTGAACAGCTTGACAAGGATTTCCTAAAGCAAGAGACCAGGGTTTGACTTATGCTTGAGAAATTTAAAGTAAAAATATAGCTAATGCAATGGATGATTTTAGGTGTTAATTTGATTAAACTACCAGGTGCCCAGATGTTTACTCAAACATGATTCTGGGTGTGTCTGTCAGAGTGCTTCTGAATGAAATTAACATTTAGATAGATAGATTGAATAAAGCAGATTTGCCTTCCTAATGAGGGTGTGCCTCATCCAATCAATTGAGAATCTGAAGAGTACAAAACTGATTCTTCTCCTATCAGAAAGAACCCCTCCAACCTGACTGCTGAACTGAGATAATGGTCTTTTCCTGGCACCAATACAATGTGAAATTTTGACTCTTTTTGTCACAAGTCTGCAATTTTTGTACTGGATCTTATACAACTGGCTGACTTTCAGGCATTTAGACAAATGCTGAAACTACACATAAGCTTGCCTAGGTCTCCAGCTTGTTGACTATGAGTCTGGGAGCTTTCAGTACCAAAATCTGGATGGGTAAGTAGGTAGGTAGGGGATAGATACATCCTGTTGGTTCTGTTTCTCTGGAGATTCTTCACTAATACAGCTAAAGCCATCAAGAAATAGCTATACTGGGAACAGAGGCTGTACTGTCTCTGCTAACAGAGTAGAAGAGCGTTTTCCATGGTCTGTATGTGATCATGTAAGAGGACACTGCTCTCCAAATCACTTTTTTAAAAAAGAGAATCTGTCAAAGATATCTTCAATAGCTGAAAGATACTGGAGGTACAGTGTTGGATAAATGAGAAAATAATACAGTTCCCAACAGAGAAGAGTCATTGCCTGATACAAGACAGGCTACAATCACTGAAATCATCAACATCTCTCAGGAAAAAAATATTTGGTGTTGAACTAGAGCATGCACATACTCCAAATAAAATAATATTTCTGAAATTGGGTTGTCTTGCCCTTTACCTCTTTCAATCCTACAGTGGTCATAGAACAAGTAAGAGATAGGAATAGAAACAGTTTACCAAATTGACCTTGTTCACTCCCTCAATTCACTACAAACGTCCCAGGCTAAAGCCAATTATGTTCAAAGTGTTTGTCTGGGCTTACTGGATTCTATATTTTTTGCTAGTAGGTGTGCAAAGATATCTATAAAGAGATAGAATCGTGCTTTGTGATTTCACTTGATTAAGTTCCATCTTATCCATATATATGTTAATAGTGACTTGTCAAATTGGTATTTGGGCATAAAAATATGTGCATAAATCCTACTATTTTAGAAGTATTCTTGTTATTTTTTCAAACAATTTACTTGGGATTTACAAATATTGAAATATTATACAATCAGAAAATACTGTATTATATTGCAAATATACAAAAATAAGACAAGTTTACTAAGAGAGATACGAGTTGAACGTAGCTGAGAAACACATGAAATACGATTCCATGTAATGCATTCGTTGCTCTGATAGAGGCAGGCAGAGAACCTTACAAGACTGTGCAGAAGCCACAAACACAATCAAATATCACCATGAAGTGACTTGCACAGAGCTTCCAATGCAAGTGAGATGCATGTGTAGATAGAATCAGCAGTAAGAAGAATCCATAATTTGGTCATTTTGGGTTTTCATGGTAAGCTCTCCTGGAAGTCCTTCCCACAAGAATGCTTTGTATGTGGGAGGGGATCCTACCAGAATTTTCAAGAAAAAAAGGAACATTATTAAAACTATAGCTTTACCACTGCTGTGGACCTGTCCCACCCACCACCCTCCTGTCAATTACTTCCTATAATGAGAAACGAAAATGTTGGGAATGTTGGTAGATGTGAACTGGTGTAAAAATAGCTTACTTTTGAAGCTGAGAATCTAATCCCAAATTTTCTACTACTACATAGTGTGTGATGGAAATCTCTTTAAAAAACTGTACTAAAATAGAAAGTAAAGAAGGACTTAGTTGTGGCTTTCTTCAATCACTGAGAAGAGAAAACTGGACCAAAGGATAAGCAGTTGTATCCAGAAGGGTGAGTACACAGACAAGAAAAGAGATAGACCACAGCAGCAATGACAGGTAAAGTAATAGCTATATTAAAAAAAAATAAAAACTGCCTTGATATGGTTAGCTCCAGTCCTGGATTCCAGTATTTTCTCTTCCACTGACCTCAGTCACTTTGGGAAAAATCACTGTGAGATCATTGCCCTACAGGAACTCCAAAGTTTTCCTTTTCAGTTAGAATTTTTCATGCAAATATTCTGAAGCCTGAAGAATATTTTATCATTTTTTCTTCCAGTTTTCTGCATTATCTTTCAGAGCCATCATTTTTTTTCCAGAACTCATCAATTCAGTGATGAATTTTTATTTCAACATTTGCCAGTGAAGAAATATTGCCAGACTTCTGTAAGCTCATTCAAGCCACACTCTTGATGCTAAGGAACATTTCTGATGTAAGTATACTTTACATGGAGTACTGAAAATTGGGTTAGTTAGTATAGCTGGTCTTGTTATAATTTTTATTTAGAGATTTTTGCAAGTAAGAGAATAAAAAGAATAAGATTAATTAGGGGATTCCAAATTAGCATAGCCTAGCAGGGCATGTGAAACCATGAGCTATTTGGATATAACCTGCCCTTTCACCTCATCTCATTCTACTCCTTCCTATGCATTCTGGTCATTTTCATGATCAATAGACACATGCCTTCTATTGTTTTTCTTCCTCTGCTACTTGGTGAAATGCTTGTTATTCCTGAAGATTCTCCCAGAAAGTCTCTAAATTCGTTGATATTCTCCCTTGTGAAAGTTGCCCAAATCTCTCAGAGTGTCACTCCCAAATATTTCCATTCATAGCACATATTTTACAGTTCTTTTTGAACACTTCACATATCACATAATGATTGGTAATGGGTCTCACTGGGAAACAATCTGATTAAGGAAGAGGAGGACAGGAACAAATGTGAGTTTGGTTATACACATCTTTCTTCTTCCCCACCCTAAACCCTTACCTAGTAGTTGATCTAGTGCTTATAACACAGAAAAATGGAAAGTCACCCCATAGTATTGCCACAGTCTGGCTGGGCACAATCAGGAGCCACTTGTCAAATGAAACTAACATTATTTTTAGAACCACACACGCCAAACAAAACAGCTCCTCAGGAAAAACCCTCAGAGCCCCAACTGCCACCACTGGCTTCTCACAAGCCTCTCTCTCAACCACCAGCCTCACCACCTCCCCCCATCCTCCTGCTCTTGAGGCCATTGGCTGGGTCGCGTGGGCGGAGCCAAAAAAGTCCCCCAATGAGCAGCTCCGTGGTCTGAAAGGGCAGGGAAACAGCCCAATGAGCATCACCGCAGAGGAGCCAATCAGCTAGATGTTGCTGAGGCCACTGTGAGCCAATCATCAGCTGGCAGTCTGAAAGGGTGGGGAAACAGCTCAATGAGCATCTCCAATGAGCATCACCGCAGAGGAGCCAATCAGCTATATGTTGCTGGGGCCGCTGTGAGCCAATCATCAGCCGGCAGCTGGAAGTTTGCTGGGGCCCCTTCGGCTGTGGCTCTCAACATAGTATCACTTGCTAAGAGCTTCTCCAGTCATTTAGGAGTTAGTAGAACTTGAAGTTCTACTAGAGTTGATCTAGAATGCAACAAAGGGAAGAATGGCCTAATATACAAGTAAATAGATTGCCTCTTCCTTTTGTAGACATACCATACTGTTGATACATTAGAACTGAATTCCCAGCAATAAACACTAGAACTTGTGCCTGAATGAAGCATATGTCCACTACATATCAATGTCCTATTGGACTTAGGAATACTAGTTGATAGGTAGGTTTGAGAGATCGATTTTCAACAGCAAAATCGTCAACAAAAAGTCTCCAAATGTGTACAATGTAGTATCGAATGGATGGCTGGGAGGACAATTGTTTACAATATAACAGATGAAACCAGAAAATATAGCACATTTTCAGTTTTTTTTCTGCCATTCTTCAACTGTCCATGAACAACTGAAAAAGTACCATGAATTTTGTTAATAGGCAAATTCACCAGCACAGAATCAGCACATAAAATGGATCCACTCTATGTGATTTTCTGTACTTCAATTACACTTCAATAAAATTGTGAAGAAAAGCTTTTGTCCCACATTCTGATGAATGTATGAGTGAACTTAAGCAACTGCAAAACAAAACCTTCAATCATGGAGATATCCAACAGCTCCTCAGAGCATAGTCTTTTCTGGCCATGCTTCTGTGTCACTTGCAGAACAAAACTCTCATCTGACAATGGACAGTAGCACAGGCTGCTGACATGGTCACATTGATTGTGAACTGTGAAGGCTGCACTTCCTTGAATGAAGCATGTGGAAAAAATGGAGATGACTCTCCAACACGTGGAGTCCAACCTTCAACATGGTTTGTAAATGTGAGGAGGGAAACAGAACATTTTCTCTGTAGACACTTTGCAGTTAGACTTTCTACAGTTTTACTCCTTCCCACATTTCTAACAATCACTATGACCTAAAAGAAGTCTATAAATCTTTCTGGTATAAAATCAGCTCATTGAAGGTGTCACCAGAATGATTCTGTGCAGGTGATTTAGAAGCTATGGCTCACCCAGCCCAAAGCATGTCTCTTCTCAAGTCTTGTTAGCATGTAGGCCACCAAATGACTTGCAAAAAATCTTTCTTCAGCTCTCTAAATCCTAGGGTCTTCCCACAAACAACCAATATTGCCAATTATTTTGTACATGTGTCACTGGCCTCCTGCTGTTGCTAAGCTACCCCTCTTAACATGCTTTTTTCACATTCTCTTTTAAATTATTCCTCACTATTCTTGTTCACATGTCATCTTTATTTCAATGCAAACTTCTTTATCTATGTTTTAAACATCTAAACTTTAGCTCCTAATGACTTGCAGTTCAGGGAAAATAAAACAGTATGACTCACAAATAGCAAGACATTTAATACTCTGCTTTTGTAAGCTTGAGTGTTTCCGCCCCTGTCTTTTCTATTTTTATTTATTTTTTATTTTTTGCTTTGCTTCTGTTTTTCTGCTTGTATGTCTCTCTGTCATTCTACATTGCTATCTTCCTCCTTCTTGTCTCTGATTACTTTCATCCAGTGTCATTGTTGATTTTTGTAGGTCTATTTCTTAATCTGATAACCTTTCAGTTTCCATCATTCCAGGTTTTTTTTTCTTTTAATTTTTTTAAAATTTATTCTGCTATCTGGGAATAAATTATTAGTATAGAGGTGAAGAATTTTTTTCTCTGGATCCAGACTTCTCAGGTTTGAATTCTGATTTTGCCACTTATTTGCTATAATGTGACTAAATTGTCTGGCTCCCAGTTATCTCATATGTGAAGTGGAGACAAAAGTAATATCTTCCTCATTCAGACTTTGTGAGCTTTACATGATTCATCTTTGAGAATCACTTAGAAAAATGCCTATAGCAGAGGGACTACTATTGCTGTTTATTAAATGAATTCAACTTTAAGTGTAAATTATCATGCAAAATATTATGCTGGCACAGACAAAGCGGTACTGGAATAAGTGCAAACAAATACAGGATGAGGAGGGTCAAAGGGAAAAGATTTGGGGCAGGAAATCGTGGAAACTTGAGATGAGAACATTTTTTTCCATGCAGCCTGAGCCTTCCTGGACTTTCTCATTATACTCAGTTGCTGCATTTTAGTGTGAGGAACAGGTAGATGAATGTGTATAGCTAGATAGGAACAAGGAGTTCTTGTTTGCTATTGCAAAACAAGGTGACTTGCTATTGCAGGGTGACAATAAGGAACAATAATGTTCCTGAAATGATAAATGTTTGAGGAGATAGATAGGCTTAACCTGATTTAAACAGTGCATTATCTATATATGTGTCAAAATACCATGTTGCCCCATTAATATGTACAGTTTTATGTTTCTAGGTTTCGATTTAAAAACAATTTAATTTATATATATATATA
>NW_026000108.1:43497555-43514076 GCF_001458135.2 Marmota marmota marmota | reverse complement strand
TATATATATATATATATATATATATATATATATATATATATGAAATGAGAATTGGGATAGTCAATGCTCTTACAAGAAATGGCAAGGAACCAGGGAAAAGAGTGAGTGAGGATGGAAGGAGGGTGATGGTGATGGAAATGGAAAAGGGATGTAACAAGTCAAAGAGAAGAAGAAGGTTTTTAGGACAGGGTGTGAGAGGAGAACAAGTTAACCCAGGGCTTCATGAGGCCCAGGGTAGAACCCATTACACAGAAGTTTGAGTGAGGCAAATGTAGGCTCTGGAAAAGAAAAGGGCAGTGATTGCAATATGTTTTATACACATATTATATACTTTTTGCCGTTGCTCTGTGTGTGAACCACATTCCCCATGTATATTATTTTTTAAACAAAATGAGTTAAAAGGCACCAAAAGAATAAATGTTGAAAAGAATTTGCCTTGAAAATAAATCCTCTATTTATGTCGTCTCCTTTAAAGACTTTTGATAATCTGTAACTACTGGTTACAAAATAATTGTGGTAGTTGACTGTGCCTCTGGGGCTTCTCATTGATGTACTCAAAGTGCTACTCTAGCTTGTCTTTTGATCTGAATACTGGGCCACACCAAATAGATAATTTAAATTTTTTATGTAACTTGTCTCTTTCTGTTGTTCAAGTCCTGGTTTCAATGTTCATGTTTCAGGAAAAAAATCACTGCCTCAACCATCCTTTCAGTAAACCTATAATGAGCTTCCTCTATGGGCCAGACACAATTTTATGTACCAGCAACCAAAATAAGTGTGTCCATTTCCTGATGTTGCAAGTTCAAACCTAGTTCCAAAGATCCTCCCACCAATAAATAATTAAAACAGAATGCAGCGAGTATCAGTAAGTTCAGGTATGAGCAGTATAGACACAACAGACTAGCAATGCTTCTGAAATAAATAAAACTTTTATCCCTGTGACACAGTGCTATGTCACATGGTTTCTTACCAACTTATTATGCTGTACTTATTCACATGGTTCAAGTTGCTCAGAATCACACCGCTTCATTTTAAAATTCTTTTCATTTGTTGTGCTGACTTTGTACTACATTAACTGAGCTGAGTTCCAGAACTTACTTCAATATATGGTTCAGAGTTAGGATTTGCTATAAGAGGACCTTATTGGAAACTTGGATGTTGAATTTTACCTGAGTCCTGTGCTCCCAGAAAACAGAGATGGTTAAGAAATTCTTCTTCCCCTGACATACAACAAACACACTTTGGGGTTCTAGAAAGCAGCTTACGCACAAATACACCCACATAAGACCTAGTCGAGATTTATACATGACTCCGTATCTACCTATGACAAAGACACAAACCCTTCAAATCCCCTTTCTTTGATTTGTAAGTGATTAAATGAACTCCTCATCCTTATTGATAAATAGGAACAAAATGCTTGTGAACTGAACTTTGATTAAGTTTATTTCCTTTTCCTGACCTACATTCAACTTCATCTTAAAGCTCCACTTGGACATAGACTCTTCAGGGTGAAGTATTCTCTCATCTACTCTCTGCCATGCCTTCATCTCACTTTTTTCTAGCCTCATTCCCACCCCCACCCCACTTCCAGCCTTGTTTCATTCTGGAAACTGGACCTGGGGTCTTGCTAAATTATTTAGGTCTTTCGTAAATTGCTGAGAGTGACCTTGAACTTGTGATCCTCCTGCCTCAGCCACCTGAGTCACTGGGATTACAGGTGTGCACCACCACCCTGGCTCTTTGTTAATCCTCTCTATGAAAGCAAAGCCTTCATAGAGATGCTTGGATCTTATCAGCATAGCTTTCTCCCTATTACCATCATCCCTCAACATAAAGATTACACTGCACAAAATAAAATATTCATGGAAGCCTTTATTTAAGACTACTACAATAGGGGAGAGGATCTGAACTCAGTTCCACTGAATCAAAAGCCAGTTTTTAAGTACTGGGGGAGCTAGCGGAGTAGTGCTGGAGCGTGTGGGGTTGGTGGCTGAGTTGCTCCTGGATTTGGAATGTTTTCCATAATTGATTTTTCTGTGTTTGCTAACTGGTGCCCATGAAAATTAGATGCTTACCCTTCCACGTAGGCTAGGAGACAGGGATGCTGTGTCATTTGATATCTACATTTCAGAAAGATGATTCCTAGGTCCTTGAGAAAAATATTTTCTGGGTGATAAAACTGGAAGGAAGCTAAGAGGAGATTTACCTATAGTTCAAAGGAGCAGAGAAAGAATTTATAATTCTAAGTTGTCTAAATTGTCCTAAGAAAAGGGAGGTCAGGGGCCTATAGTCAGGAGAAAACCTACATGAAGATTATTCAAACTGAAGGGGAAATTTAAGGGCATTTTGGTCACTTTAAAGTTAATTCCCTTCTGACTGAATCTGAGTGTCTTTTCATTAGACTCTCTCTCTCTACTCGGGCTAGACCTCCTCCTCCCACTGTTCTGAATCCTGGGCCAGCTGAGTGAGCAGCACTGAGCTGGGGGGCTCCAGTTTGGGCTGAGGGTCATCCAAGATTGGAAGCAACTAGAGCCAGGTGTTAGCTGCATAGCCATTAATGACCCAGATGACGCATGATTAAAGATATACAGACCCTACCTAGTAATGAAACCCAAACAACTGGAGGCAAATGAAGCATAGAATGGGTCTTTAGCCCTTCAGTCTTTACTCTCAGTATGAGGAAGTTTTTATTGTCAATGTGAGGAAGTTTAAAAGTTAAAACAATTTGGAGCTTCGATTGTCATTGCAAGGAAGATGTCCTTAATTTCAGAGGGACTCAGTTTCAATGGGAAGTCCTCAGGTCATTGGGAACATGCATTTGAAATGGATTTGAGGACCTTGAGCCCTTACTCTTCTATTCTGCTTCCTGGCTCATGAAGTGAGTGGTGTGTTTTACCATGTAATTTTTGCCATGATGTTCAGTTTGACAGGGCTCTGAAACATTGGGGCTGTTCATCATGGACAGAAACTTTCAAACCATGAATCAAAATAAACCTTACATCTTTATAAGTTAATTTTCTCTGTTTTGTTGTTATAATAAAGAGAAGCTGACAAATACAGTGGGAAAGTAAAATTATAATATTGTTCTCTATACAGTGACAGATGTTGAGGGTCAGAAAAAAATGATATCACAAAATGTGCTTTGACATGCTGAGCTCAGGAACTAAGGTGTCTGAGAACTAAGGTGTCTCTGACCTTCTCACAGCCTCCCTGTGTCTTATGATCTTTGGTCTTTTTTTTTTTTTTCCTGAAGCACAGGGAAGGGCTTTCTCTGAAATTCTCTTATCTGCTGAGAAAACTTATTCCAAAAGAAATGTCTTAAATTCCCTCCTTAGGAACCTCATCAAATAACCCAGGAATATTAATCATCAGAGAATAGAACAGAATAAAAGTCATCACCACCCCTGGACAGATTTCTCGTCTATTCTTCTGAGGGTACTTCTGAGAGCTTACCTCAAGGACTTTATCTGGATGATAAGATAACCTTTATGTGCAGTGAGTTCCATCCTTACCTCCCCAAAAACCAGGAGGAACTTGGTCACAAACTACTCTCTGTGCTTTGGAGTAATTTGTGGAACCTAAAAATCATTCAATAACTCTTTGAATTGCATTCGTGTGCCTCTGCCCTCCCCTTATAAAGAAGATGTATCAGTTTCTGAATCTACCAGATAAAGAGCTATCATTCTGTTTTGATTCCCCTGTACCTAAGGACATTAGTGAATTTGGATGTTTCCTCTCCTGTTACTCCAGTAGCAGTTTATCAAATAGACTCACATCTTCATGAGCTTCAGGACAGGAGAAGCTCCCCCTCATTCCAACATGGGAAGAAGTGTGCCTTTCACCAGATGTGGGATCTCATAATGTGTTTATTGCAAGGCATTTACTTTGGTACTAAAACTAGCTGTGATAATCAGCATTGATTTTTCTGAAGTTCCTGACTTAGATGAACAATAGCATTCTCTGAGCTTCATTTCTCTTTCCTGCCAATATTTGTACATAATTCTCTAAATTAAATCCCTTCTTTCTTAAAATATATTAAATGATTTCTAGTTTCATAAACTAATCATGACTGACACCTTCTAGGAAGGAAAGAAAGCCTTTTGGTCTGGAAAGAATAGGGACCCTATCATCTTTGACGATAAAGCACTTTCTAGTGGGTGCGAGTGCTGTAGTGGAGGGCACTTCCACTGAGACATAAAGGATGAGAAGGCAGTCACGCTGGTTTCCTGAGGCTGCCAAAACAAGGAACCAAAAATTGAGTGACTTAAAACAACAGATATATATCCTCACAATTCTGCAGGTGGGAAATCCAAATCAAAGTGTCAGCAGGGCTCTCTTTGACTACTCTCAAAGACACCCCAGGCTTGCTTCTTCTAGATTCTAACATCTGCTGAGAATCCTTTGCATTCCTTGGTTTATGGAGGCACCATGTCAGTCACACCGCAGTCTTCTCCCTGTGTCCTTCACATAGTCACAAAGTGTATGTTTGTCTCTGTATCCAAATTTCTCCTTCCTGAAGGCAGTAGCAATATTGGATTAGGGCCTACCAAATGACCTCATTTTAACTTGATCAGACTTGTAAGGCCCTATTTTCAGATAATTTCACATTCTATGGTACTGGGGTTTGATAAAGCCTTAACCATATCTTTCAGGAGGAACTATTAAACCAATGACATGAACCAAGTAGAGCTGAGGGAAGAATAGCATTCCATGAAGAGGGGACAGAAAATAGAAAGCACTTAACAATGGAAGGAAATCTTTTCTCAAGATCAATAGCATGTTATTTTTATGAGTGGAGAAAAGAACTTTAGAAGAGCAGACCTATGTGAGATTTTCCAGAGTAGATAAGGTAGGACCATAGGAGTCATACCAAGATGTCTTTCATGGGAAGATAACCAAGGCTTTCAGGAGGACAAATGTCACGATCTGACCTCTAGTTTTGGAAGATCACTGAAGGTGCAAAGTGTAGGATGAATTGCAAGGGGTGGTGTATTTCACAATTTAAATAGAAAAACTTTTTTTTAAAAAGAGAAGCTATAAATAACCAAAGGAGACATGGCAAACAAAACTAAAATTCAAATAAGACAGGGGAAAATATTTACAGCATGTATAAAAGACAGAGTAATTACACTGACATATATACAAGTCCTAAAATCGATTGGAACAAAATGAACAATCTAATGGAAATAAGTAAGGAGTATGAATAAGCAATTCACAGGTGACATATGCAATGGTCAATCACATATGAAAGCAGGTTCAGCCTTACGAGGAGTTGGGAATATATAAACATTGAATTACAAATTTTCATTCATCAAATTTAAAAATGTTTGACAATGGAGCTGGAGATATAGCTCAGTTGGTAGAGCACCTTCCTCTCATGCACAAGGCCCTGGGTTCAATCCCCAACACCACACACACACACACACACACACACACACACACAAATTGATAATATTAAAAAATTGATGAATATAGGTTAAATAAAATATTTTTATGAACTATTATTGGGGATATAATTAAGTATAAGCACTGTATAATTAAATCTAGAAATTCTAAATTAAACATAGAATTAAAAATTCACTTTCTTAGAATCTATCCCATAGGGTAGAAATGATCACAAAGAATAATGTACAATGTATTTAGCAAAGTACACATAGCTTATGTGTTATAGATGTTAAAAGATACACAAACAATAGTATGTGCTTTCTGTAAGGGTATATTCATTGACACAGAAAAGCATAATAAAAAATCTAGCGAAATATACATCAAAGCAGTCAGAATAGTTATCTCTGGTATGTAAGTGAAAAGAAGAATTTAATTCTTTTTTTATAAAGAATGCAAATATATTCCTTATAGACAAAATGTAATAGAGTAATTAGAAGTATAGACATTAGAGCTGTAATGCCTGACTTAATATATGTGACCTTGAACAAGTTACTTAATTTCTCTTTTCCTCAGAGTTTTGATCTAAAAAATGAAGAACTGACTCTATTTATACATTTTTTGACTATATTTAGTAACTAATTGTGTACATATGTGTATTTATATATAATATATATACATGTGTATTTATTTAATACATATAAGTATGTTTTTAATACATATAATATATGCATGTTAGCTTTCAATCTCTGTGACAAAATAATTGAGATAAGTAAACGTAAAGAGGAAAGATTTATTTTTTTCTCAGCATTTCAGCAGTTCTAGTCCATGGTCCCTTGGCCATATCACTTTAGGCCTGAATCCATGGTGGACATCATGGTGGAGAGCATGTGGCGGAGCTGTTCACCTCATGGCAGCCAGGAAGCAAAGAGAGAGAGAAAGAGTGAGAATAAGGAGCCAGAAACAAATATACTGCTTCCTTTCCAGGTTAACCCTTAGTGACCTATTTCCTCCAGCTAGGCCCCATCTCCAAAATGACCACCACCTTCCAACAGACCAAGAAGTTACTGACTCATCACTGGATTAAATCACTGATGAGGTCAGAGCCCTCATGACCCAATCATTTCCCTAAAGCCTCACCACAGAACACGGCTGCCAACCCTGGGACCAAGCCTTTAACATATGAGGTTTTGGGATGCAAGTTAAGAACATAATTATAACTATAATAATATACAGGGTTCAGTATAATCCTAATAACATATATAATTTTTAATATTTCAAAAATTCAGTATAATTCTAAAGAAAGGGCTCACTGCCATTTTTGCAAAATGCATACAGTGGAATGAATACAAATACAAATCTATTATTTCAGAGGGAGTTACCTTGTCTTGTATAAATGATAGAAACTTTAACAGAATGGAGGAGTTTAATCTCATAGCTGAATGGGCTTATGGGAGGAAACATGGCGCATCACTGAAGAGAACATTCCTGTTGGATTAAGAAGGTCACTACAAGATGTTGTAGAATAAAAGTATGAAGCATGAAAGGCTTTGAGTTCTCTGTTTAGGGATTTGAACTTTATCTCTGTAGTGAAGAAGAATCTATGGTGCTTTTTGAGCATGGAAATAATGTTAGATATTTGGGGTTGGCTTTTCTATTCCAAATTATTGAATTAACTGTAGAGGTAAAACTAAAGCAAGCAGATCTCTCATGCCTAAGTAATAGTTGTGGTGATAAGGAAGTAAACTAAAATCATTAGAGGGAAAGAAAAGGAAGATCAATAATACCCAAGAATCTCCTGCTATCTAGAAATACTTTGACTTAACCCCCACTGAAGTGCCAGATTTAGAAAATAAAGTCATAGTGAACACAATTATATTTGAATTTTAGATGAGTTACAAAAAAAACTAAGAATATTCCACTGAATGCATCTGGTTCAATGTACAGAAACACAGTCCTCATCAGGTTCAGATGCAGGATCCATTGATCTCATAACCGAAAAGCAAAAGGTCATGTTTACTCCTCCCCACCCCTAACAGCCAGTGGGACATGATGTTCATTGTACATGAAACATTCCCCAAGACTTATTATCTAATTCCATGAAAACAAGTCTCTATAAATTAAAACAATAAATTAAATAAGCAATAAAAAAAGACAATTGGAAAATTCTCAAATATTTGAATATAAGAAACATACATGAAAGTAAGCTAAAAATAAAAGAAAAAAGAAGAAGAAAACATTTTGAACTGAAGGAAAATGAAAACAATGTAGAAAAAAATAAGCATTGTTTACAGGGAACTTTATAGCACATAACACCTACATTAAAAAAGAAAAAAGCTCTTAAGGCAAAAAAAAGAAAAATCTCATCTTTCACCTTAATACACTGGAAACGAAAATTACATCTGAAATATGGAGAAGGAAAAAAAAGAACGATAAAAGCAGAAACCGATGAAATAGAAAATATACAAATAATAGATATAACTAATGAAGACATTCAATGGTTCTTTAAAATTAGGAAATATAATAGATAACCATTTATCTGAAGATTAAAATATGCAAGTTGCCAATATCCAGAATGAAAGAGAGAAAACATAACTGCAGATATTATAGACATTGCAAGGGAAACAAAAAGAATATGACAAAGGACTTTGTACTCAGTGAACTACTAAACAACCGCTAGGACACTTTTCTGTTGCTCTACATTGCATCATGATTTTACAGTCTGTTGAAAGAAGGGGAGGAAGTTTGTACTCCAAACACCAAGTTAAAACTGCCTGTATGTAACCTTAAGAAAAGGGATGAAATTAATTTATGTCATCTGTATGCCAGGACTATAGTTAAATACCTCCTTATATTCTCAAAATCTAAAATGTTAAATGTTCAGGGATTATAATTTTGTCATAATGTTGTATGACAGAGGGCAGAAAGGAAAGAATCTGATTCACATTAGTTAACCACTCCATGCAAGGCTCAAGAACTAGTTACAAGGATATTAGGTTGAAACCTTAGAAATTATGTCAAACAGTTAGGATAAATTCCTGTATTTTTCTTAGAGTTTTCCCTTAGAAACAAACATGGAAAAGACAGCATTTATGTTTAAGAGCTGACATGAACTCAGCAGAACCCTAGAAAAACCAGGAGATGTTCTGGTTGAAGAGAATGAGATGGGAATCACTGGGAAGGGTCGGTTGTCTTTTTTGTTGGTTTTGTTTTGTTTTCATTTTAATTCAAAACCCTATTATACCAAGTGTTTGTTCCATAGACCAAACAGGAAGTCCAAAATTAAATGTACAATACTTCACAGTTTATTGAGTCCTGTGAAACTACTGGACAATTGCTTCCATTAAATATTCTTGTGGAGTCTAAAAAGATGAGATTTTTTTTTTTCTATCTCAAGCAGCCTCTCTGGCCACAGCTGTTTCCAAATTTAGAATTCCAAGTGTTTCCTATCTTAACTGTGCTAACTTACTGTTTTCTTTGATCCCTGACCATGTGAACTTCATGTCCTTATCTTACATCTGCTAATCATAATTTCTGGAAACCTTTCTGTAAGTCTTCACTTTGTTTGCGTCTGCTTTGAATCTACCAATACTCTGATGCTCAGTCCTAAGGGAACACAACTTCACTCAACCATACTTATTAATGCACTTGCCACTTTGCAAAGCTCCTTCTTTCCATACCTAAAAATTTATTTTAGTGGATGGCTTTATTTTATTATTGCATCATCTCGGTCTCTTTTAGTTCACTCTGAATTCTTTCGATTATTCACTGTTCATTTCTTAAATTCACCTTTTAGCTCCTCATCTCAGTCATTGAAATTATGCACCAAATTTTCTCAACTACTTAATAATATCTTCTGTAGATTACACAACATCTACTGTATTAAATTTGTGTCATTCTGTTCTGTCTTAAACCTGTTCTTTGATTTTCTATATTATTATCCTTACTCTTGTTTTTGTTAATTACTATTATTATTTTAGCTCTTTGTCACTCTTTACAAAGGAATTTCTGACAATCTTTACTCAATCTCCTTTATTTTTATCTGCCAATAATTTACCAAAATGCTTCATTTGGTGTTTTGAAAGTTGAATAATTATTTTGATGATAAAAAATTGATACTGATTCACTTTAATTTTAAAGAGATTTTAGAAGATGTTAGTTTAAAAGGCTGTAGAAAGGGAAACGTTTCCAAAAGTTTGTCAGGTTAATGTGTTAGTATTTACATATTTTTACAGCATTTTCAGATTTTCATTTGATTAATCATTTCTGACTCAAATATGTACTTTTTTTAAGATAATTTCCAACTATACATGTTTTTCAATAGGATTCTTACACTAATACATGATATTTGCTTATCAAGCATTCTTATAAATGCAATTCCTCTGCTTTATCTGGAATGTAGCTTTAAAATTTACTCATCTTCCCTTCTGCATGACTGTGATTTCCTTCTGTGGATTGCTCATTTTTATTTTTGCATCAGTTTCTTTACTTTTTGTGATTTTGGCATGGACATAAATTCTCATCTTCTATTTCTTCCAACTAGAACAAAATAAATGCATATTTCAATACATAGTCTCTCATCCTTCAAAGTTATCCACACAAAACCCATAAATTTTGTAAAAAATTCAAATCTTGTGTGGGTCTGTATGTGTTTAATAGTGATAGCTTCAGATAAAAATATTTTTGTTGCTAAGCTTCTGATCATTGAGAAGAGAGAATTACCTAAGGAAATTTGACCCTAGGAAGCATATTATTAAAATTTACCATTCTAGAGTGGTACAATAGAGACAAATTGAGGATACTGAGGGTTAACTTGAACTCTATCCAACCATGCTTTTAAAATTAAACTGGAAGTACTCTAAAATTCAATGACAGCTTTCATGAGAAATAATAAAGTTTATCCTACCAAGGTAGAGACTCCTTCTGGAAACATTTGACATTTGAGAGATAAATCTTGACATTCAAGAGATAACGAATCTTGATTCCTTCACAAATGTGGAAGGAACCAAATCCTTCTTCTCAAATCCTATTTCTAAGCAAAACAAATATATTTCTCATATATTTGTTTTTTATCTATTTCTTCATAAAGTATAAAATGTTTGGGACCTCAAGTCATTTATTTTGAAAGTGACAATGAGTAGAAGCCCAGAGATGACTTGAGACCCAGTTGGCTAAGTGCCAGCTTAGAACACACCCATGTCTCACCACATGGACCTCAGATTTCTGCTTTGTCCAAATGATGGTCCCAATATTTATGGGCATGAAAAATTGCTGAAACCTCAAATACTAGATTCACTAATGCCAAAGACTATTTAAAACAATCTTCCCTAATGTATAAGTGTTGTACCACCATTATGTTGCAAATCAAATCAGTGGAACAATGTTTAGGAACTAACAAAACTGATTTCTAATTAAAATAGGAATTGGAAAATACTGAGCAAGATGAAAATTTCTACTTTATCCTCTCTTGGTTCTGAACACTACCATGAATCATTTTCTAGGACTGTGCATTACACAAGTGGAAATACTTTAAGGAACAAATTTGCAAATTCACTTTCTTCAGCTTTCCAACTATATCAAACCTATTGATTTTAGATTTTTAGGACAGAAAATTAAGAAATAGGAATATTTAGAAATAAATAAGTTTGGCACTCAATCATATGTTTGTGACTCTTTCTCAACAGAGAAATATCCTGTTCTCACACCAACTATAATATATGTTTTGCTTGTGGTCATGTATATCCGGATTGATTAATGGTCACTGTCATAGTAAACACCACTCTTAGCTGCCTTTTCTGTCATTGCTAACACTTTGTTAGACACTTTGAAGACTGCAGTAGAAAAACATTTATTGAACTTCTAACTTACACAAATATAGTTGGGAGCCAGGAAATGGTTTCAGAGTTAAATCTAGTATTTCAAAGGAGAAGAAAGACCTTCGTGTGAAATAAAACCTCTCTCTCTCACCCCACCTTTATTTCTTTGTGAGTCAACTCTGTGAAGTTTGGTTAAGGTAGTCCTGGTATTCTTGCATAATAGCTCTAAGTAATGTGCTCCTACACTTTCTTCTAAAAGTTGGCCTATTACATGAAGCACTGTATAATACAAGAGTAATGGAAGCTTTTGAAAGTAATTTGGGATTTAAGTTAAGAAATATTAAAATTAAGATTCAAAAAATTATACATTCTTAATATACATTTTTAACTCAATTTTCTGGTCATGAGACTTTCCTCTGCTTTTAAAAGAAAAGCACATGTTGAGGAAAGATACATATAAGAAGCAAATTGAGTTTTACAGGGCCTTCTACTATACTTTGAAATATAGTCTAGTGCAGAAATCAGTGCATAAAATAATTATACCCAAGTGCCATTATATTCATTTCAGTCCCAAGATTACTGCTTCTTTTCACATCCTATTTTATTTTAAAAAAGAATGACTGAAACTTCCCTGCCCCTGTAGTTTGATTAGGAAGAGAATGGTGATGCTTTGAGTGGCGATTATCTGAAATAATTAATTTCCTTGAGTTATCATTGTATCCTTAACAACTGTCTCATATATGAAGAAAAGTCAGACTTACTATCTCATTACTTTAAAATCTGGTAATTCGAAATCCATATGAAAACATGAACCATTGGGAAATTCTTTAAAAAATGCAGATTTTGATTCCCAACCCAAACATTCTAATCATGTTAAGGAATGAGGTGTTCTCATTTGCACTAAGTTACAATCTCCTCTAAATGATCCTGATGTTCAGCAAGGTTTAAAAACCACTTGACTAGAAGATATTGGACTAAAATTTGCAGAGCTATTATCTTTTTTTCCCACAGTAATAAACATTCAGTATTAAGATATTATGTTTAATCATTTTAATATGAACAAATTCTTTGAGATGCTTAAGTGAAAACCATTTTATTCCTTATTTGTGATCATGTTTGCATTAAAAACTTATTAAAGTGAGTTTTAAATAGTTCTGATCTAATAAGTAAACTATGGTCTCTGAAATAGGAGTGCAAACATAGGTTCAATGTGTGTAGGAACATATGCTATGAACAATAAGAGTCCCAATTAAAATGGAAAATATTACCCCAAGCTAGTGCCTTTTAGAGCACTAATTCTTATTTTAATCAAATGCATTCTTTTTTAAAAAAGCTTTTTAGAAAAGAATATTATGGGTTATGTATGTGTATGTGTTTTGGAAGCATTTCATGGAGTTTTAATAGCTTCTAAAAGAGATATTGTGTTATAATTTCTTGCATAAATTTTCAGAATATTTGAAGGAGGGGTTCTTCATAAACCTTAACTGTTATATCTGAATTGTTCTTGAGACTTACTGAACATAAGGCTTGTAGGGCCTTTTTTTTTTTTTAGTTTTGGGGGTTGCCTTTCAGGTCCTGCAAGACAAGCATAGTGCATATGTTCTTTCTTATCTATGTATCAAGAAACATGTACAGACCATATTGAGGAACTCTGCTTTTTTGCTGGGGATAGGGTGCAAATAACTCAGTGATACCCTCCCCAGCAGTTTTCTACCTTGTGGGAAAGATAAACATTACATAAGAAATAATGAGTAAAATAAATTCTCCTAAGGAGAAATGGCAAGTGTGTCAAGAAAGATCTCTCTACATATTTGCTGTCAAAGGAAAATTCCATATGATGGATAGGGGTTATCTAGGACTGTGCAGAAAGAGTTCAAGGATAGAAAGCAGCACACAGCAGGTTGAGGAGGGTCCAGCCTGCCTACTCTGTTGAAATGCTCTTACATTATAGGTGGTGGTGTAAATTTGGGGGGACTCTGAAAGCAGAGAACTGTACAAATGTTTTCCTAAACGTAATTCTGCCACCACTACCCTGACATATATTTGGATAGACTAATTAATCTCTAAAAATTTTCTCATTTGTTCAGTGGAATTTATTAAAGGTTTGA
Source organism: Marmota marmota marmota (assembly GCF_001458135.2). Taxonomy (NCBI): domain Eukaryota; kingdom Metazoa; phylum Chordata; class Mammalia; order Rodentia; family Sciuridae; genus Marmota; species Marmota marmota. Next base: position 43,500,770 of record NW_026000108.1, on the reverse strand, counting down.
GTGAGGACAAAAGAATTACATAATAGCCAGTGATTATATAAAATAATACCAAATACTTGCTTAATATACATTGATAGAAAACCTCATCTTACTTAAGCCATACATTCCTCACTTGGTTCCTAACTGAAGAGTTGAGTTCCAAATCCAGTGCTTTCTATACAAAACTGCATTGTAAGGAATTACAGGCTCCTCCAGAAAAGTTTATAAACATGTTATTGCTATTCATGATTTGACAGGAGAAAATTAAATGTGAATACTGAAAAAATCCCAGAATCTTTGTATTTTATGTTCAGAAATGTTGCACAGTGCTTATTAGAAAATAAAAAAAAACTGCCTGAGAATTTTAAAATTTACTTTACATTTAAATAAAGAAGGCAGCAGGAACAAAAGCAATTAATTTGAATAAATGGCTCAGTGGGTATTGGCAAAAATTGTCTTAATTGTTTTTATGCACAGGTTATCATTGAGATAAATATCAAAATTAGATTTTAAAGTGATTGGATTATTTTATGAGCTTCAAAAGCACTTACAGGTAGCCAGCTTGGGCAATAACTTTTTAATCAAACTTCTTGAAGCAGGAAGTAAACTGATCATTCAGAGGTCAGAATGACATTTAGGAGTTTAAGAGCTTCTTTTCAGTCTCTGAAACTGGCTGAGTGGGCACCACCAGAGGTAGAATTTGAGTAGAAGGATTTATCACCCAATATGGAACACAGTCCTTACATCATTAACTAATCATTAGGGGCAAAGAAGATCCTTTCTGATACTATTTCAAATTTCTTAATAATTGTCAGAAGAATCTGATGTAGATTAATGGATAGTTATGACTAAACACCCCCAAAATTTAAAAAAAAATTGATTCTTATCACTACCCCTACTTATATCCAGACCTTTATTATATATGCTCTCAGCCATACATTTTGTTAAACACTAGGATCTGTTAGGGGTTGTCCCCCTGCAAAATTCCTGTGTTGAAGACCTAACCCTAGAATCTCATAATTTGACACGACTAAATTAGTCAGGGTCACTCCAGGTGAATTGGGTTGGCACTGAATAATCACACAGAGACAGAGAACATACCTTTTTCTTGGGGTTCAGCAATGGTCCCTTGGCCCCAGCTCCCACATGGGAAGCAAGAGAGGCAGACAAAAGAGAGATGGAGCATGTGTGAAGCCCTACTTGTTGAGAGGAAGACACTCGAGAAACTTCCACCCAAATGAGGCAAGGGATTGGGTTTTAGGGAGGGTGTAGCCCAGTCTCATTGTGTGACAACCACTCTTAGAGCATCATTCTCCTGCCAGCAGAGGTGAGGTCCACCTGTTCTCGCGCTTCCAGCAGAAGCCAGTCCCACACATGGACCCTTTGCTCAAGACTAAGGGTCCATGCTCACTCCTATGTGAAAGCTCCAAACACTAGCCCCTAGGGACTTTATACTTTCTTATCGTTACCTTTACCTTCCTCTCACTTTGTAAATAATTCAATTCATGTACTCTCTCGAATGACTTCTTGCTCAATTCTTCAGCTGCATAACAAACACTCAGCTCTTGACCAAGTTCCTTCCAAGACTCTACATTTACGGCTCCCTCCTGGAGGAAACAGAAGTTTTAACAACAAATTTCAAAAACTGCACCAGCTGTTCCTTCTTCACTGGGCTGCACTTTGGTTTCTTAAGCAATGTAACACAGAGCTCTCTTTCTTTATGATGTCCTTCTTTAGAATTAGACTGTCCCATGCTTTCCACCCAGCTATATATCAACTCAATCCTCCCCTTCCTCTAATCTATCCAGGAAGTCCAGCTCACCTTAGCAAATTAGAGTTCCTGTGAGTGCTTGGGTCCCCGTTCCAAGGAGTCAACTATCACTTCCAGCACATCTACTCAGTTTCCCTAAACCAAGGTGATGAGGGGATTGGAAAAAAAGATGAACAAACACAAAAATAGAGAAAATAGAAAAAGCAGGACCAGTGATTCAGCAGACCTCTGATGGAGGAAGACTGACAATGAGCAGGCTCCGCACATTTATTACATAGGTTTTTACATCAAAGGGATTTGTTGTGAGAAAGTTACTTTAAAACAGAACTGAGATCAAAAGTTTGGACAGCTCAATTACTCATCAGCTTGTGCTCACAATTCTCCACCCCCGGTGCCTGGTGCCTGAACCTTAGGTCATGAACTGATAAACTCCATGGCAACCATGAAATTTCCCTTTGCACAGAGCATCACCATACAACTGGATAGTTTTCTTGGTGCTGAGATTCCCAAGGGAGGTGTCAGCCTCTTTCTCTGGGTAGTTCAAAGACCCACAATTAATTTACTGCTCCTAACAACTTCTTTTTAAGTACATCAATAATTTCTTACCAAAACTATCAATGACAAAACATTTTTCCAGGAATATCACCAAGATATAGATCCTCAAATTTGGATTTCATTATTGATGTGTCATATGTCTGATGAATGCACAGATAAGCTCTTTGCTAGGGGGCAAAATGACACCTGTGCCCATACCTCCAGTGTATGGTATTTCTCAAATGATCTCCGGTGACATTGGATAGAGCGCAGTGGAAAGAGGCTTTGGGAAATAAATTTGCTATGGTTTTCAGTTTCTAGGTTGCTGTTGAGTGAAAAAGCTAAAATAAATCCCTGTCTGGATGTGGGGAGAAAGATACAATCACACATCATTAGTGGGACTGCAAAGTAATACAACCACTTTGGAAAGCAATATGGAGATTCCTCAAAAGACTAGGAAGGGAAACACCTTTTACCCCCTAGCCGGCTCCTTTGTATTTGTCCAAAATAAATAAAATCAGACACATCAGTGTTTGTGGCAGCACAATTTACAGGAGCTAAATTATGGAACCAGCCTAGGTGTCCATCAACAGATAAATGAATTAAGAAAATGTGGAAGATGAAGTTTTACTCAATCAGTGAAAAATGAAATTATGGCACTTGATGGTAAATGGATGGAACTGGGGAGCATCTCACTAAGTAAAAGACACCAGAATCAGAAAGCACAGGTTCAACTGTTTTCTCTCACCCATGGAAGCTAGAGCAAAATAAGTGAAAAAGTGGGGGGGGGTCCATGAAAATAAGAGGGAAAGCAGTAGAATAGAGGAGGGAAGTTCAGTAGCAGGAAGGAGGGATTGGGAAGGGGGGATTGTGGAATGAAATTGGCCAAACTCTGCGCTCGCTCTCTCTCTCTCTCTCTCTCTCTCTCTCT
>NW_026000108.1:43486461-43495612 GCF_001458135.2 Marmota marmota marmota | reverse complement strand
AACCTATGCCATGGGGACACACTTTACAGTGAAAATTATGTAGCAATGGCTTTTCTTCAAGAGGTTCTCTATTCCCCAAAGAGCGAGTGTTTGGCAAAGTGGTGAACTGGCTGAAAACCATTCAGTAATATCACTGGAGAAGCAAAGAAACCCTTGAGTCTGTGATGCTTTTCTACAAGCGCAGAATATGCCTTTAAAAAAACTAGCAGACTATAAAAAGTGACATCTTCTTTGTAGGTAGAATTAATAAGTGTGCGTGGAAAATGAGGTAGGTATGTGAAAATAACCTCTTTTACTATTGTACAAATAGTACCACAGAAATTACCTCAGTGTGTTTAAAAAGTGAATGCCCAAAGACTAACTGCTTCCACCAGTGAATGCAGCCATGATTCCATTAAAATAGAAATTATGACTTACCTTGAACTAACTTGGGCTTCTTATTTTTATGAACTAGGCACAGAAAGGGATCAGTATAATGGTTTGAATTATTAATTTGATTGCCAATAATATTTTAGTTGCTTCCACTAGTGGGGGCAAAGAGAACTTTGAAATATAGGCAGCTCACTATGACACATTTTAGCCCAGCTATTCTGTCATTGGTTGCCAATGAGAAATTGAGGCAATATAATCATATAGGACCTCCAGGGACTTGGACCCTATAGCAGTGAAAAATTGTATCACCCTAATAAGGAAAAAAATATCATCAACTAATGTTGGCAGAGAATAAAGAAAATATGAAACGGATGAATAAAGAATGAAGGTATAATTTCAACAAGCCTTGAAACTTGAGCCCTTTAACCAACCAAAAAAGTGGGCACTAAGATCAGTTAAATTTTATATTAATTGTTATTTCTCTCTTTTCCATCTCCCCTCCATACTTGATATTTTATATGAAATACACTAATGTTTGATAACATCATAATTAAGGTCCTGGTGGGATTCTAGCTGTGCTGAGGTGATGTGTTGGTTAACAAGACTTTGAATTTCCCCTCTTTGGGGAAATGAGTGCTAATTGACAAAAGGAGTAGAATATACTGGTTGTTCATCCTGTATTTTGACCCTTCTGAATCCAGTCTGTGCCCTATCTGTGCCCTAGAACTGTAATGCCTTGAATCCCTTTTCCTCTGGCATCTGGTTGGCGCCAGCCACTTACTAGCACGTACTTCCAAGTGAGCAGGGTTAAGACAACAAAGTTATCATTCACTCATTTTCGCTATAGCTCAGCTCCCACCCTCCCCAGCCATCATTTTGGCAGTATGCATGTTCTTCTCTGTATGCCCATGACTATCACTGGAGACCATATCTTCACATCTACAGCTCTCACTGGGTTCTGATATTGCCACTCTCTACCCTTACTAGGCATTCACTGGAGTAGCAATCACTTTCCATCATTGTAGATATGCTTCTTGCTTCTTGCTTCTTGCAACTCTGCTTATCTCTGTAATTGATTCCTTCTTTTAACTCATAAGTTAACCTTTTGAGTGTTCCTTCTGTTGTCTTCTACTCTCCCAACTGACTAAATTAACAGGTGATAAATGTCTTTTTAGACTCCCTAGTGCACATTGAAAGTTCCTATGTAGCAGTAGAAATTATCTATTCTTTTAAATTCGAGACTTCACCAGATGCTGCTGTAAAATATGTGTTTTTGACCAGCACTGTTAATTACAGAGCAAAAGGATTCTGAAAAGGGAAAAAACATTCCCTGAGAACAGATGGATTAAGTGTAGTGGTTTTCTGGGTACAATGTTCTATAAAGGACACTAAATACTTGTAGAGTTGCTATATTTGCAAGCCATTTCATCAAGGTTATATCTTTAATACACTTAAGTAGAATTAATTAGTGAAAAAATAATAAACACAAAGATGTCAAAATCCAGAATGTTGGAATGATAACAGGAAATCTTATAATTTATATCTTTAAAAATCTATTTGATTTTTTTGGCTAAGGAAAACAGTCATTAGTTACTTAGCTAACTGCTATATTTTTAGTTCTTTTATTACTCTGCTGCTTTAGGACAATAATGATCTATTTTATGAAGTGTGAATTATTCTGTCAAATATTGTTCCTTAAGAACTTGCACAACTCATTCAAAATACTGAAAGCCTGTCTCGATTAGTTCTGTGTTGTTTTGTTTTGTTTTATTTACTCCTTTGGGGAAGGAAAACGAGAAGAAAAAACAAACCTTCAGAATACTACACAGAGTTAATGACTACCACGTACCAACTCTTGCTGGCCACTGTTTGCCACATAGCCAATACTTTTACTGAGAGAGAAGAGAGTTTTATGATTTACATTTAACCTTCCAGATTTGCACTTTGGGGTCTAAATGTAATTCAGCTGGAACATAATCTTTGAATTTAATAAGCAAACGATCAATTTTATGGCCAAAGACTCAGTTAATAGCATCTCAGAAGAAAGATGTGTGAAGCGCAACACACCACAGTGAAAAGGAATAGGCGGGCTTGGTAGCTGTCTATTAGAAAGCCTCCTGTTTCTCCCTCTTGTTCTGGAAAAGCCACTGTGGCAAATTTGTTGGCTTTAGCCAACTTGTGTTTTCATGTCTCAGCAAAGATGTGCTTCAAAGGAGTCTCTCTTTGAAAACTGTGATAAAAGACTACTCCGAGCAAACTGAATTCATCATCAAATAACTGGTATTTTCTCTAAGAAAATGGAAAAGGAAAGCACAGCTCTTACCTGCAATACATGTTTAATGGCATTTTGCATAACTTTACTATGTTTTTCTATGAGTATACTATAGTATCAGAAATGTTCTAGAAGAACAGGCTGTCTAAATAATAGTGGAATTTAAATGGGATAACAGAAACATAAAAATTGTTGGTAAAATTCCTGGTATCAAATATTTACAGCTACTACTTCTCAGTACTCCCATTGCCAAGAATTACTCATAATACAAATTTTAGTCACTCCTGTGTGCCATAGACCCCATTCTCCAAATCTTTTCACACTATTCAATGGAACTCATTCCTTTCAGTTATCTTGTAAGTAATATGTGTATATACGTATCATATACCTATACTGTGGTTAAAATGTGATAGATATACTAGTGATAGCACTAGTAGCTGGAATATAATAGTTCTCAAAGAGTAAATAAGTGTGTAAATAGATAAAGAAATAACAAATACAGACCAAATTTGAAATCAAAATCTGTAAGACGTTCTGTAGATGTTGAGAAAATAGATACGCACACTAAATTCAGAAAAGGTCCTTTTAATTCTGAATTTGTGATAATTTATAGAAAATGAAATAGAATTTGACAACATAACTCATGCATGTTTCAGGGGGAAAAAAAGCAATTTCACAAACCCAAATTTCTAAAACTAAAGATTTTTTATACCTGAAAGTCCCACAATAACAAAATCCAGTGACACCAGAGCCATCACGGTGAATCAGGGTCAGGAAATCACAAGCGCCTTAAAGGGTCCTAGTGAGCCAATGAGGAAGAACAAACATAAAGCCTCAGAGTCTCCTGATGGAACTCCTCAGGCCAAAATGCAGCTAAGGGACCTAGAGTGTGCATTAGGAGGAGAAGTTGCTCACAGGGATGCAGACAGTAGTAGGGCCCCTGTGCACACAGCCAAGCACTCTATCAGCAAAGCTCAGGAAGCTGCATCCAGCAGGAACAGCAAGGCTAAGGGCCATGGGCAGGAAAAGACCAAGAGGACCAGAGAAAACAACTCCAGGAAAGCCGAGGAGAAGAAGAAGCCAGGCAACAAGTCAAGGCAGAAGAGAAGCCAACTCTGCCCAAGCTGAAGAGGAAGAGGAACCAACCTGAGCTTTGCCAAGAGACCTTTAAAAAGCCTCGGAGCTGTCTCGGCATGCACATGCTGGAGTCAGTGCAGGTTTTCCATGCACTGGGGAAGAAGAATGATAAGAAAACTGGGCTCTCTTCCTCCCGGGCCCCGGGAAACTCAGGCAGTACCCAAGACCCCCGTCCATGCCCAGCTATGAAACCATGGCTGGCGGATAAGCGTGCTGAGAAATCACAAGTCAAAGCCCAGAACCCAGATATCAGCGCTAAAGGAGAAGGTCCCGCTCCATCCATTTATGAGCCTCCACCACCTGGGAAGGTTAAATTGGTACCTTTGCCTTTTCTGACCCTGGAGAAACCTCCACCTCGACCAGTAATCAATAGGAGGCCACAGTCTCTGGCTTCACGGAGACCCACTGGGGCTTACCCTGCCCAGCCTGGTCCCGCTAGCTCAGCTCAACCCATGGCAGTCAATCAATCCCAACCAGCTACTGCCAACCCATCTTGGATGCGTCCTGACAAGCCAGCTCAGCCCGTTTTGACTCATGCCATTCAGTCAGGTATGAGCGCTTCTACCCAGCCTAGTGTCCCTCGGTCTGCTGCTTCTGGGCCTGCACCCTACAAAATATCATCTTGCACTTCTCTCCATTGGCAACCAGTTCCCAAAGTTGGGACCAAGCCCCAGTCACAACCGCTCAAGTCTCAAAACCAATATCTACTCCAAGACTTTGCCTTACAACCAATTCCATGGAGGAAACCCAATGTTCCTGGGCAAGTAGTATCAACTCCCATCACCAAACATCAGAGGCCAGAGCGGGAAGCCATGAAGAAGAAGGCTCAACAAGAGCGGGAGAATGCTGCCAAGTACACTGCTTTGGGGAGAGTGCAGTGCTTCATTGAGAGGGAAAGAGAGATGGAGCTTTCTCGCTACTATGGCTACATAATGTAAGAGCTGCTGAGATCAGTGGTGCCACTTAGGGACCAAATAGTTTTCCACATGTATATAGATAGAGTGATACACATTTATTTATTCTCAGATGCTTTCAAAGTTTAATAAAATTATATAAAGAAATGTAATATAATTCACTAATACATAATAAAGAGGCCTTCTGATACCACTGAGAATTGTTAGAAAATAAAGAGGCCTTTGGGTACTACATGGGTACCAAATAGTGTTCTCATATACACATAGATAGATAGTTGAAAATTTATTCATTAGGCACAGTTGAAAAGGTAATATAGTTCAATAAAGAAATGCTATAGTATTGATTAGAGGGTAATAATAAAGAGGCTTTATGTTGCCATTTGAATACCAAATAGTTTTCCACATATATATACAGAGAGGTACATAGATACAAAGGTATTCACTTATAGATTTTTAAGACTTAATATAGTTGAATAAAGAAATGTAATAGAATTGTTTGAGAGATAAGTAATAAAGATGCTTTCTGGTACTGCTTGGGCATCACATAGTTTTCTACATGTGTAGATACAAATTTTATAAATATGTAGATAAAAAGATACAAATGTATTCATTCTAATATGTTTTTAAAGTTTAGTCAAATTGAATGAAGAAATTCAATAGAATTGGTTAATAAAGAGGCCTTGTGTTACCACTTGGCTATCAAACATTTGTCCTCATAGACGTATGAATATGTACTCATTCCAATATACTTTTAAAACTTAATAAAATTGAATAAAGAAAAAAAAAAGATTTTTTATAGTTATTTTACTCAGAGTTCATAGGTGCTGGTAACATTGGGGTCTACCTGGAACCTCTATCTGCATCAATGTGTCTAGTGCTTGAGTCCCAGAGTGCCAGCTTGGATGATAGGTCTATGGATCTCCGCCTGGAGCCTGAGGCTCTGGATGGAGTCTGGATGCAGAGGATCAGCCTGGAACCTGAGGCCCTGAAACCTGACCTAGAACCTGGAGCTATACGATTTGTCAGGGTTAAATGATCTGCAGCAAAGCTGGGCTCTTACTCATTCTCATTTCCCCAGATAGGGTTATCTCTGTGTGCTGTACTATGAAAATTTGAGGCAGGGTTAGTGCAGGTAATATAAAACTTCCCACACTCTTTGATGTGACTTTTCTTATTTTTGTTTTGCACTTACTTGCTATAATCTCTTACCTGGATTTTTTAGCTCTTATAAAGGTATATCCACACATTTCTACCCATCATTTCAAATATAATAGATCTTTTCAAATAGTCAATCATTAATAAATATTAACTGTAATTCTTCCATTTTCTGGACATTGTTTTTGGGCTCAACGCATTTATCTTACCTGTATAACTGACCCATCATTATTGTAAATAAAATTTTTGGATGTATTCTTAGTAAATGTCAAACAACTATGATAAGTATTTTTTTATTCCTTGACTTCAATTAAATTATAAATATGGTAAAAATGCCAAGTAGGTTGAATTTAAATAAATTTATTGACATTTCAGCTATCATCAATAGTATACTGAGCTCTTTATTTCTCCAAGACTCATTCTTCTAAGATGTTCTCTATCACTTTATGTACTTTTCCAGATTTAAGAACTCCACTTTTCTATAATTTAACATTTCCTTCAAGTCAAAATATCCCCAAGATTATTTCCTAAGACTTTTCAGTTTCCCATTTTTTCCCACAGGTATTAATCATTATAATTATCACATTTCATCAATTGGTACTTTCATGTAACTTGAAAATATATGTCTCAGTATTTCAATTCAAAATTTTACCTGAATAAACTGATGATAAATTGAGGGTGAAGAACACAAACATTTTAGAGGGACTATGGCAAAAATCTAAAATTGATACTTTTATAGACAAACATTGTTTTGGAATGTAATAAGTTAATTTTCCCATTTTTTTCCATGTCTGAAAAAAAGCATTCCATTAAAGTTAACCCAAATGTCACAGACATTAATTTGAAATTCAAAAAGATAATCTACTTAGTTTTAATTTTTTAATATATGAATAAAATTAGTAATAATGTGACATTTTTAAATCTGACCCCCTGAAGTTTTTAAGAAAATTTTTAAAAAATCAACTTTAAATACTAAAAGTGGACTTATAAAACTTATTCTGATATATTACCCTAGATGCATCTGCACTTCATTATTAATATAGAAATCAATATCCTCATATTCTAATCATCTTAGATTATTTAATGTTATGTAAGTACTTGTAGTACCAGAAAAATGTATATGTTGGAAAAATGTTCTGAAAGACTTAATGTATTTAAATACTTAAGTAGTCATCATAGAAATATTAGGAGTAAGATGCACATTATTATACTTATTTTATAGTTTAACATCATTTTCATTATGTATTACATATGAAGTCCCATGATATAATAGATGATAGATGTGTATTACTGTATAATATATATATATATATATATATATATATCCCATATCCTGTTCCTATTCTTTTTACTTAGGCCTGAATTTCCTAATCACACTTCTGTACTATATATAATGCATAGTCCCTTCACAGAACATTTTCATGATAGCTTCTTGATATATGGAGGGAAAGATGTAGCTTAAATAACCTCCTATTAGAGGTTATATTCAGGATCACTACACTTTCCTGATCTTTAGGATTGTGGTTTCTATCTACCTGGTGGCATCTGTTACAGATGCAGCTTATAACATTACTTTGAGCTGGTGTTTGTGGTATACTTTGGTTAACTAAATCTTACCACACACCTTCCTATCATTTGGAATGTGACTTTCAATTCCTCTGAGATCTCACTATGACTTTCATATACATAGGACTCCCTGGGGGACAAAGTTTAGAAAAGAGATATTATGCCTTTACTATAATATTGCCTCTGAGAACTTACCTGAAGGCACTTTGGCCACAATTTTTTTTTTATCTACAGCTTTTGAGAACCCCAGACAGCACAGCTTGTTATGCCTTAGGTTAGCAAATGGTGTTCTGCATGTAATGCTCTTTCCAGAGGATCCAAAAGGGAACATGGGAAAAGCACCACCACATTCCCTTTCAGTGTTATTTTATTGACTGAACACCTCTGCATTCCTCCTTCTCTTTCTTCTTCCAGATACCCACTGAGTCAGGAAGAAAGATTTTCTATTCCTTTCCTCCTATCAAATATTTCTTCCTCTATAGAGGCAAGCCTCAGCGTTTGGCTACCATAGGACAAAGAGACATTTTCACGACCTTACATGGAACAACTCAATGACTTAAGTCCTTCTAACAATTCTTAAGATGCTTACTAAACAATAAATTTGGGAGAGGGGGAAGATGGCGGCGAAGGGAGAGCATTACCCCCATGTACCGCGTCACTGTGTGGGAGAATGACGAGTTAGAACGGCTAAAGGCTATCTTGTTAGGAATTTCCAGCAAAATTGGGGTGCTCCAAAACCTAGAGGAAGGATTTCCATCACACGAGGATCAGCTACGGGGGCTCAAACGCGAGAGATTTGTCCGCACGGAGGGTCACGCTGCTTATTCAGCAAATCGCCCCGCGGCTAGAGTCTGCGGCACGCGCCGGGAAACGAGGAGATAGCAACGCAAAGATACAGCGCTGCAGTTTCCGCGGGCTTCTGCCAGCTGTTCAATCACCATACTCAGTGCTGAATTCTGGGTTTGAGACAGGGGAAGGAAGCGGTCCAATTCAGTTCTCCACACCGGTCAGACCACAGAGGAAGCCAGCGGCCACCATCTTGGAGAGCTCACGTCACCATCCCTGTTTTCGACTCATCGCAGGTCATTCAGCCATAGAACAGGTAATTTCAGGCTGCCATTCACCTGTGGCTCGCAGACAAATTACTCAGGCTCAGTGCTAAATAACCCGCGGAAACTGCTTCTTGGAGCCTGCTCCTATCAGAACATACACCAAGCACGGAGCGGCCAAATTCCGGCTCCCAGAACTGCTCTGGCCCAGGGCTAAAGAACCCGCGGAAACTGCTTCTCGGTCCGGATCCTGCTGAATACTGTGGAGGTAAATACCAACCGAGCCTTCATAGGCAGTGGCAACAGGATTGAGACGGGGCTTGTGGGGGCCAGTCAGGACTCACCCATTGCTTTGGTCATCCTGCAAAGGGAACGAAATCAGCCATTCGCATGGGATACCAACATGGCAGAGATCTGATATTATCAGAAAGCGGCGGAGGAGAGAACTTCATCGATACCAGCGGCGACAGAAACAGTTGGTCTCCTGGTAAAGAAAGTGAGTCACAAACACCCGAGTCTCTCTCACTTTGTCATCAAGCCAGTGGGGCAGAGCAGAGCCGCCGCCCACGCCTGCAAGGTAGGCAGACCTGCGACAGACTGGCGGATCAGGCCCAGCGGCCTGCCGGCGTGGTACACACGTTACCCAATTGGAGTAGGGCAGACGCAGAGCCTTCGCCCGCGCCTGG
>NW_026000108.1:43307293-43484711 GCF_001458135.2 Marmota marmota marmota | reverse complement strand
TTTACTCCTCACACTTCAGATAGAGCCCTAATATCCAGAGTATACAAAGAACTCAAAAAATTAGACAATAAGAGAACAAATAACCCAATCAAGAAATGGGCCAAGGACCTGAACAGACACTTCTCAGAGGAGGACATACAGTCAATCAACAAGTACATGAAAAAATGCTCACCATCTCTAGCAGTCAGAGAAATGCAAATCAAAACCACCCTAAGATACCATCTCACTCCAGTAAGATTGGCAGCCATTATGAAGTCAAACAACAACAAGTGCTGGCGAGGATGTGGGGAAAAGGGTACACTTGTACATTGCTGGTGGGACTGCAAATTGGTGCAGCCAATTTGGAAAGCAGTATGGAGATTTCTTGGAAAGCTGGGAATGGAACCACCATTTGACCCAGCTATTCCCCTTCTAGGTCTATTCCCTAAAGACCTAAAAAGAGTATGCTACAGGGACACTGCTACATCGATGTTCATAGCAGCACAATTCACAATAGCAAGACTGTGGAACCAACCTAGATGCCCTTCAATAGATAAAATGGATAAAATGGATTAAAAAAATGTGGCATTTATACACAGTGGAGTATTACTCTGCATTAAAAAATGACAAAATCATAGAATTTGCAGGGAAATGGATGGCATTAGAGCAGATTATGCTAAGTGAAGCTAGCCAATCCCTAAAAAACAAATGCCAAATGTCTTCTTTGATATAAGGAGAGTAACTAAGAACACAGTAGGGACGAAGAGCATGAGAAGAAGATTAACATTAAACAGGGATGAGAGGTGGGAGGGAAAGGGAGAGAGAAGGGAAATTACATGGAAATGGAAGGAGACCCTCAGGGTTATACAAAATTACATACAAGAGGAAGTGAGGGGAAAGGGGAAAATTAAAAAAGGGGGAGAAATGAATGACAGTAGAGGGGGTAGAGAGAGAAGAGGCTAGGGGAGGGGAGGGGATGGGGGATAGTAGAGGATAGGAAAGGCCACAGAATACAACAGACACTAGTATGGCAATATGTAAATCAATGGATGTGTAACTGATGTGATTCTGCTATCTGTATACAGGGTAAAAACGGGAGTCCATAACCCACTTGAATCAAAGTGTGAAATATGATATATCAAGAACTATGTAATGTTTTGAACAACCAACAATAAAAAATTAAACAGGGAAAAAAAAATAAATTTGGAAACCTCTTATTTTCAAAAAACCCTGCTTCTGCCAAAAACTCCTTTTCTTTGCATATTAGAAAATAAATATTACTTCATTATTCCAGTTCTTACTTTTCATTGTGTAATGAGAAGTCTCATTGTCACTTCAGAAACAGGAATGCCCCAAGACAGCCAGAACAGTGGTCATCTGTTTAAAATGACAAAAGAGAAATATGCATTCAGAATTTCCCAAATATCACCTCTTATTTCCATCTTCCACAAATTTATTATTAAGATTCTGCTAGTCAAAAATTGATTTCCTCCTTTCTCTGCATTTTCATATATCAAACCCCTTCTAAAACCCTTCTCAAATATTCTAATCTTTTAGAATTCATGTGAGTAGAGGTGATCTCTATTATCTCCAGTAGCTCTTAATTTTCATTTGTCTTGCTTTTATGACATTTATTACTTTCAGTCTTATATAACAAAAAATTTAAAAATAATAAAAAAAACTATAATAACATTTGCAACTGTTGTTTTTTTCTCTTCCTCTCCTCTTTAATTCTATACCATTTGTAGAAATGCTCTGTATGTTGGATATAGCTTGACATAACACATGTCTCATATTCTTTGATTTTGGACAAGTCACTGACATTCGCTAACTCAATGTCATTTTATCAATAAAATGATAATAATATTTCTTCCTCTATAGAAACAAGCCTTAGCATTAATTTGAAATTCAAAAGGAGAACTGGGGAGTCATTACATTTGAAACAAAACTAATTTTCAGAACCTGATATAAAGAACTATAATGTGTGATGAAATTAATATTTATATAAAAATAAAATTTAAAGAATCTGAAAAATAGCAACTAAAATATTATGTAATTTAGTATAAGATCTCATGGGGTAGTCAACCTGTTCCTGGTTTGAAAGGTCCTAATTATTTTGCAAGAATAATGGCAAACATAAAGCCTTATCCTGTATACTGCTTTCCATACAATGTTTTCATACAAAATTTATTCTGTTCATTGCTTTTTTTTGCAATATCATTAAGGTAAGAAGTTTATATTAGAAAATCTAAAATTCAGAGAGGTTACAACATCTGCCCGAGGACAAATACTGACTAAGCTAGTGATGGGAAGGGGTTAAGACCCAGATCCCACCAACTTCTTGCCTTATTTCTTCCTTCATCAACAAGGAATACCACATGTGTAATGCTGGCATTTTGTTTATGAGAATGCTTTTCTGTTTGTGACTATTTGAAAGCATGTTTTTCTCTTTACATCACTTATTAGTAATAATGTAATAGCAAGATTGTCTATTATGCAGGACTTGCCAGAAACAAATGTCATGCTGTTGTGGGAATCTGGATGCCTGCCTGAAACAACAATAAATGTTGATCCTCCCTTCTATTTGCTGCCCTCACAGAAGACATTAAACTCAAGTTGCCTGAGAGCGGGTCGTGCATTAGGAATGCCCATTCATTCTGTATCGCTTTGGGCCAGTAATCTACTCTGCTCCTGCCCAAAGATTTACCTTTCATAATACAGGGCTGATAGTCACATCCTGCTATGAAAGGAAAAAAAAAAAAAAAAACATTTGAAGTATCATACAGAGGTGATTAAATGCCTTGGAGGGAAGGGCATTTTTCTTTCTTTTTTCTTCTATCACTTTCTTCCTTTCCCCCTTCCCCCTGTTCCTTTCTAAATTCAATCTCTTTCTTTGGCTTCTTCACAAAAATTTCAACATATTAATAAAATGCCAGTCATTATAACAAAAGGATTAGAATAGCCAAAAGCCTTCAAAATGAGACTTTTCAGTTATTTTACATTTAGATTTTTTTTAACTCACAAAGCTTTTTTTTTCCTCTTTCTTTTTGCAAACCAAGTGTGAAAAATATAAAAGATTTGAAAAACAATGCTCTAAACATATAATGCAGCAAAACATGGTAAATTGTGCCCACTTAGGCTTGAAGGCTGCTTTCTAGACAAATTCTATGTGCAAACACAGTAGCTAGAATTCAATCCACCCTAAGCCAATTCTATCCCTTTATGTACCATTTGGGATCAGTCTCTCACAGAAGAAGGTGTTTGATATATTATTCTTAGATTTTAAAATCCAAGCTGCCTTGACACAAAGCTTTTAGAGGAAAACATCATACTCCAAAATGCAGTAGTAACTGCAGCACATCAACTGAACAGAGGCTTATGCATTAATCATGAAAGTGATTAAGCTAAGGAGATCACTTTCTGATCCAAATTCTTCTGGTCATTTAAAATAGAGCTTTGATGACAATGAGTAGGTTTCTCTAGGTCAGAGCAACCTAGGCATTGCTCTCCTAACTTCCCATAGAAACTCACTGACATATGATGTAAAATAGCTTGAGTATACATCTTAGCTCAAATGCATGGAGCTAATAATTTTTGAAATAAAATTAATTTTTGAGAAAAGGAAATGTATCTATAATTACCCAGAGTCAGAGTTTACAAGATGTCCAATAACCATAGATTCTCGGACAAAATTGTAAGATCTCTTTGCTAACATTAATTACCATCTGTATCTGTCTATTCAGTGGATATTTTTGGCCTATCCTTTCTGCTAAGCACCGTACTAACCTCTCTCATCGCTTGCCCACGCTGGCAAGATGAGCTGGGTTCAAAGGAGCTGCTGCAATATTAAACTGAGAAAACGGCGAAGAAATCACACAACACACGGACATGAGTTTCTTAGGTTGAGGGTGGTACTATTCTGTGACCTCAAGGATCCTCTTCCTGCTGAAAGGCAAGAGGCAAGAGAGTGAGTGCACCTGGAACCCCTCTATTTATTAGGGAAAAAACGTTCATTAGAATATTCTGTAACCTGCACACTCAGAAAAATGAGAAATTATATCCCAATTGATTCAAATGTATGATATATCAAAGTCATTGTACTGTCATGTATAACTAATTAAAACAAATAAAAAAAATTTAAAAAAAGAATATTCCATCCAAATAAGGCAGGACACAATGTTTCAAAATGGGGGTTGTCCAATCCCATTGGGTAATGCCCAAGTCCAGGGCTAGAGCAAACTTCTTTGCCGAGCCAAGGTGGAGCCCACTTCCTTGGTATAGCGTGTGGAGTGTGAGGCCAGACCAAACACCCCCCTTACTCAAGGCGAGAAAGGATGCTCAGACCCTGGGAGGGCGGCCTCCCACACTAACCTGTTACCATATCCATCATATACATACACACACATGCCAACCTCTGAGAATCTAGTTATTCAAACTTTATATAAGTTTTCACAGTACCCTAAGACTCAGTTGCTTAAAACAACAGACTTTTAGTATTGGTCATGAGTCTTTGGTCAATTGGGTGATTCTGAGATCTTGACTACATTACTCGTGCATCTGCAGGAAACTGTATGTTAACTACTTGGTCTTGACTAAGTTCACTTATGTCTGCAGCTCTGCTGATTCCTGAGATAGGAATGATGGGAGAGGTAGCTGTGTTCCATATATCTTATCCTCCATCAGGAAAGTTGAAGGATGTGATGAAAGATAAAGTAGCAAAAGAGCCAATCCCAACACTCAACTACTTTTGATGCCTTTGTATGTTCAACTGTTTCTAACAAATGCTACAAATATATGTTTATGTTAGCAATTTCTCTTTTTATACCTCTTATGAATCTAGGGTGGTCTTGTGAATTGTTTTGACTGATACAATGTGGCAAGTGACATTTTTCAACTTCTGAGCCTTGGCTTCAAGAGGCTGCACATCTTCTGCTTCCTGCTCTGGGATAATTATATTATCATGGGAGAAAACGCTATACAGCTTCTATACAGGTCCTAGCAGATTAAGACCACATGGAGCCTGGTCCAAAAGCAGCCACCTTAGCTGAGAACTCCTAGAACAAATTTGAACTGAAATGGCTAAGATCTAGGATCTATCAGTGTGACAGCACTCACAGTGTGACTAAGTACTGGGTTGCCCTTGTTTTTAATCTGACTTCAATAATGAGTTGCATTTCTAATTAATGGGCTCTAACCTATCCAATACCTGGTTTCTCATATCACATATTTCAATTCTCTTAGAATTCTGTCCTGAAATTCTACCTGGGGTAATTGACATGGTCATTGACCTATTTCTTCATTGTTCTCTTTGCTTTTTTCCATCTCAGTCAGAAACTAGACATATTTTCCAAGGTCAAATAACTATGGCCAAAACCCTATTGCCATGTTCAGACCTTTGTAGTTCTTCCTGCCTGGATTTACAAGAATTACTCGGACCAGATATTCTTCACCTCATTCTTCATGTTTCATAGGATGTTAGGGTTTTCAAGTTTAAGACTATTGGTCCTACATTTCTATCCTACTAAATCTTATGCCAGAATATTTTATTTATCTTTGTATCTCCTTGCAGGACTTGGCAGTACCTTGAATTTAGACAGTGTTTCATCAATATAGTTGAACAAACAATACAAAAAATTTCTAAAAGGATATAGTTTATTATTTGAAGAGGGTAGTTTCATATTGCTGCAAATTAAAGCTATAACTCCTGCCACTATCTCTTCTCTGATACTATTTCACACTGATCAGAGTGCTTTTTTAAAAAAAAGATTTATTTTTCAGTAATAGTTGGACACAATACCTTTATCTTATTTATTTTTATGTGGTGCTGAGGATCGAACCCAGGGCATCACACATGCTAGGCAAGTGCTCTTTGGCTGAGCCACAACCCCAGCCCCAGAGTGCTTTTTATGGACAGAAATTAGTACAGTTTTTTTCTCTCATTCTTTCTATTCTTCCTATTTAGTATTCCATTTGGAATGAATTCTCAGTTAAAAAAAAAAAGCACACCTATTGATTATTGCATAGCAAATCTGTGATGATTAAGTCTCTGATAGTTAATTCATTTTGTGTCAACTTGATCAGAACTTGAGTTACCCAGATGTTTGGTTAAATATTCCTAGGTGTTTTTGTAAGGATGTTTCTGGTTGAGATCAATATTTGAATTGGTAGACTGAGTAAAACAAATTGCCATTTCCAGTGTGGGTGGGCCTTATCCAGTCAAATAAATGTGTGAATGGAATAAAAGCCTGAGTTAGAAAGAATTCTTTTTGTTTTCCTGACAGATCAAAATGGGATGTCTGTCTTCTCCTGCCTCTGGACTCAAACTGGAACTGTACTTTCCAGCTCTCCTGGGTCTGGACTTCAGAGCCAATTTCTTATAATAACACACACACACACACACACACACACACACACACACACACACACTATGTGTTCTATCTCTATGAATAACCATGAATTATAAAGTTCTTCCTCCCAAGCCAAGAATTCAATGGGGCTCTCCATTAAAAGTGACCATTCTCTAATATCATAATTTAAGCTCCAATTATTCTGTATATAATTTGTATATTTTTGTATGGGAAGCACCTCCCATACAAAAATATACAAACCACTCAGCAAATATATAAAAGAAATAAGGTTTTTACCACAAAAGACCAAAGAGAAGTGAAGTCTACATTTTCTTATGGATGTTAGCAAAGCTTAAACAAGTAATTAAATTGAAGAGTATGTATCCTTAAAGGTCTGATGTCATGGTACTACCAAAGATGTATTTATCATTTTCTAGTGCTCATGCAGCGTTAATAAAAACAGATGTCACAAGTCCCTGTGCTATACTAGAAAAAGCTTTTCATTTTATGTTATATCTACTATCATAAAATGAAATAGAGATAGAATAACTGGAGAACTAGCACCTTCTTTCCTCTCTTATTCTTTTCTCCACTAAGAAAATACTTGAAGATATTGTGTGTGTGTGTGTGTGTGTGTGAAACTTCTGTTATAAGTATCCATTAAGGGAACAAATCAACAGAGAAAATGGTCAAAGCAATATAATAATATACAAGAATGTTTCAAAATTGTACCTTTGGAATATGGAAAGAATAAAAATATTTTAATGGCAGGAAATTTTATGGAACAAAACCCTTCATGGAAAGAGAATTTTTTTTCAATTTTTACTTTAAGTGGGAGACAGTAACTTGTCATAATGATCATCACCAACCTAATATACAAATGTCATAGTGTTGAGAACATTAGAATTGCTAATAATTTTAAATAGGAATCAGTATGGAAACACACTGTTCATAAAGACTTTTTAAAATTCTTTCTGAATGAATGATCCAACATATTCACTTATAATCAAAAGAATAGTCAAGGAAATAAACACAATTCCTTAAAAAATATTCAGAGAAAAAAATTGGGTTTATTTCAATAAGTACACAAAATTTTATAAATGTACATTTTCTTCTGTGGGTTTATTATGTTTTAATGTTATTTCTTTTAGTACCATCATATAATTCTGACAGTGGCATTTTATTTTAAAACAAAAACAACAAAAACAGAATAAGGAAAAAGAGAGAAAGAAAGCCTCAGAATAATTTATATGATTACAGACAGACCCTAGAAGTAATAAACATTTCATATAAACAAATCAATGATCACCCATTTATTCTTCCCTTCCCTCAACCTCTCGTTATTACTGATTTTGCGTTTAGTCTTTCCTTAGTTTTGCTGTTTCCAGAATGTTATATATTCAGAATAAAATAGTATGTGGACTTTTCAGATCAATATCTTTCACTTACTAATATGCATTTAAGATTCCTCTAAGATTTTTTTATAGTTCCATAGCTCATTTCTGCAGCACCAAATGATATTCCATTATCTAGATGTATGATATTTCACTTTTATGTTCACCTACTATTATAGGATAAATTCTATCTCCTAACCCACAAATTCATATGTTGAAATGTTAAAAACTTAGAACCTGACCATACTTGGAGATAGGACTATGGAAGTAATCAAGTTAAAATAAGGTCATGAGGATAAGCCCTAATATAATATAACTGGTGATTACAAGAGAATATCAGGACACAGACATGCACAGAAGGGAGACCATGTTAGGAAACAGGGCCATCTGCAAGCAACAGAAGCAAGATTTCAGAAGAAACCAACTATACTGAGCCCTGGATCTTAGACTTTCAGCCTCCAGATTGTGAAGTATAAATTTTTGTTGTTCAAGCCGCTGAGTCTGTGGAATTTTTTTACTGCATTCCTGGAAGACTAGTATACTCACTGAGATACATCTCAGTTGCTTTCAAGTTTTGACAACTACGAATGTTCTATAAATATTCATGTGCAAGTATTTTTGTTGGTGTAATTTTTAAAATCCTTTGGGTAGGAGCACAATTGTTGTATCATATGACAAGAATGTTTGGTTTTATAATAAACTTTCAAACTGTCTTCTAAAATTGCTGTACCATTTTGCAATCATGCCACCAATGAAAGAGTCTTCTTGTTTCAGTTACACCCTCACTGACATCTTTTTGTTATCCTAGTTTTGTGTTCTCACTATTCCAAAAGGTACGTGTGCTATACATCATCCTTGTAAATTTAAATTCCCAACAATTAATGTTGAGTATGTTTTCATATGTTTATTTGCTATCCATGTATTTCTTTGGTATAGTATCCCAAGCCATATTTTGTATTTTATTTAGAGACAGGGTCTCACTGAGTTACTTAATGCCTCATTTTTGCTGAGGTTGACTTTGAACTAAAGATTCTCCTTCCACAGCCACCCGAACTCCTGGGATCACAGGCATGTACCACCATGCCTGACTCTGTTGTCCATTTTTAATGGTGGGGTGTGTGTGTGTGTGTGTGTGTGTGTGTGTGTTCTCTGAGTGTTAAGAGTTCCTTGTGTATTTTGGATAATAGTCTTTTATCAGATAGATATTTTTTTTTAAAAAATTTCTCCATCTGTGGCTTATTATCTCCTTTACTTGACAAAAAATCTTTCACAGAATAGCTTTTCAAAATTTTAATAAAGATCAACATCAATTATTACTTTCATAAATCTTGCTCTTTCAAATCCAAGGTCATGTTCATATTCTTATGTTATGTTATAGAAATGTTATGCTTTTGCGTTTTAGATGTGAGTTGATGATCCATTTTGAGGTAATTCTTTTGAAGAGCATATAGTCTGTGTCTGGATTAATTATACATTATTTATTTGTTTTTGACATGTAGATGTACATTTCCTTCAGCACCTTTTGTTGAAAAAAAAAAACTGTCTTTTCTCCAGTGTTTTGTTTGTGCTCCTTTATCAAAAGCTGAGTTGACTATATGGTGTGGATCTATTTCTAAGCTCTTTATTCTGTACCATTGATCTACTTGTCTATTCTTTTGCCAATACCACACTATTTGGGTTACTACAGCCTTATAGTAAGACTTCAAGTCAAGTAATGTCAGTCCTCTGACTTTGCTTTACTTTTTCAATATTTTTTGGGGGGAGGGGTTCTTATGGGTCTTTGGCCCATTTATTAACATCTTTATTGAAATATAATTCACATACTATAAAGTGCATAAATTTAAACCATTATATGACTTTTAGCACAATCACAGAGCTATGTAGCCATTGCTGCAAGCCAATTTTAGAAATTTCCATTACCCTCAAAAGGAACCCTATTCCCATTACCAGTGATTTCCTACTCAAACATTTTCCTGTCTCCTGTCATAAACAACTGCCTCTTTCCTGTCTCTATATTTACCTATTCTGAACACTTCATATAAATTAATCACACAATATATGCTCTTTTGTGACTGGATGCTTCTACTTAGTATAATATAGTCAAAGCTTATTCATATTTCATAATTTATTAGTACTTCCTTTTTGCTGCTAAATAATAGTATGGACGTGTCATGTTTCATTTATTTACATTTGGGTTATTTTCATTCTGGAGCTACTATGGATGATGCTTATCTAAACATTTTGTACAGCTTTTTGTGAGAACATATATTATTATTTCTCTTAGATATGCAATGGAGTTGGACTTATCGGTTCCATGATAACTCTGTCTCTAATCTTTTAAAGAGCTACAGAACTGTTTTCAAAAATGATGGAACCATTTTACATTTCCACCAGTGAAATGGACTAAATATTTGTGTCTCTCTTCCCCAAATTCATATAGTGAGAACATAATCTAAATATATGATTATATTTGGAGGTAGAGCCCTCAGGTGGTAATTAAGTCATGAGGTCGGAGTATTTGTGAATAATAATTGCTTCTTGTAAGAAGAGGCCAAAAAGCAAATTAGCTCTCTTTTGGCCATGTGCCAGCTGTCTACAAACTAAAAAGAGGACACCAAACTCTGGTTCGCTTGCCATTTTTTTCTCTGATTTCCAGCCTTCCAAACTGTGTGAAATAAATTGTTGTCTGAACAAAATGCTTAACAGTATTTTGTTATAGCAGCTCAAGATGACTAAGACAACCAATGATGCATGAGACTAAATTTATCTAAACACTCACAAATGCTAGTAATCTGTCCACTTGAGCACAGCCATCCTAGTAGTTATGAGGTAGTACTTCATTGTGAATGTGCCTAGTTCTGACTTTCGTGTTTTGTTTCTTGATGTTAATGTTCAGGTTTTAAAAACTAATAAGCTACTTTTTAGAGCATGAAGTAAGGTCAATTCCTATATAATTCCTCCTTTCTCAACCCCTACATAGTTTCCCCATTATTAAAGACTTATAATTGATGAGCCAACATCTCTTTGTCTCTGTTTGATGAAAATAGAACTCTGTTCTACTTTTGGGGAAAAAATTGATGAACCCAAAATGTTGATAACATAATAACTAAAGTCCATCATCTACATTGGGGTTCAATGAATTTTTTGTACCTTATATGAGTTTTGACGAGTACATGGTATCACATACTTACCATTATCATATGGAATAGTTTCTTCTGTGTTCTGCCTTTTTATCCTAAACCCTGGCAACGCCGGATTTCTCTAACTGTTTTCAGTTTTGCAATCTCCAAAATATTATGTAGTTGAAATCATAGTGTGCCGCCTTTTCTGATCTATGGTCTTCACTTAGAAATATTCATTTAAGTTTTCTTTGTTTTTCCGTTGCTTAATAGTTCATTTCTTTCCAACACTGAATAATGCCCCATTATATAATGCCCTGTTTGTTTATCCATTATATAATGTACAGTTTGTTTGTCCACTCGCCATTTAAAGAACATCTTCATTGCTTCCAAGTTTAAATACTATGAGTAAAATTGCTATAAAAATCTGACCATATATTTTTGTGGATAAAAGATTTCAATTCATTTGAATAAATGCTAAGGAGATTGTTTGATAGATATTAAAGCTGAAGTAAGCTCAGTTTTGTAAGAAACTGCTGAACTATTTTCCAAAGTAGACCTACCATTTTACATTCTCACTAGTAGTGAGAGTATTTCAATTTCACCACAAGTGTTGGTATGGATCAACACTTGTTACTGTCTGTCTCTTATATTATAGCCATCCTAACGATTGTGAGATGATATCTCATGGTGGTTTTGATTAACATTTCTCAAATGGTTAATTACATTGGGCATTTTTTTATGTGTTTATCATTTATAAATTCTCCTTGGTAAAATGTTTTTTGTCCATTTTTAACTGGATTTTTTTTTGAGTGGGGTACTGAAATTGAACTCAGGGGTGCTCAACTGCTGAGCCACATCCCCAGCCCTTTTTTTTATTTTATTTAGAGACAGAGTCTTACTGAGTTGCCTTGTGCCTTGCTTTGCTGAGGCTGGCTTTGAACTTGCAATCTTCCTGCCTCAGCTTCCCAAGCCTCTGGGACTGCACATATGCACTACCACATCTGGCTTAACAGGAATTTTTGTTTTTTAATATTGAGTTCTTTATATTCTGGAGATATATGTTTTACAAATATTTCTTCTAGTCTGTAGTTCAAGATGTTATCTTTTAACCACCTCTTTTGTGGAGAAAAACATTGAACTTCATTAAAGTCTTTTTTTTATAGATAACACTTTTAGCATCGTGCCTAAGGATACTTCACCAAATCATAGGTTTCGAAGACCTTCTCCTATGTTTTCTTCTAACAGTTTAAACTTTTGCATTTTATGGTTAAGCCTGCTTTCCATTTTGAGTTAATTTTTGTATGAGATTTAAGTGGAGGTTCATGTTTTATTTTTATCTATGAATATACAATTTTCTAGAACAATTTGTTGAAAATACAATTTTCCCATCTTTGGATATGTTTTGCATCTTTATGAAAAATCCCTTGTGTGGTATATTTCTTGGTTCTCTATTTTGTTTCATTGATCATGTGATGTTCCCTTCACAAATAACACAGAACCTTCATTTCAATAATTATGTAATAAACCTTGAAATTGGGCAGGTTGATTCCTCCCACTTTACTTTTCTTAATAAAATATTTAACTATATGAGTCTTTTAGTTTTCATGTGAACACTGTATTTCAATATTGACTAATTCCTCTCTAAAGAAAAAGATGCATTAGTAGATCAGTTAGGATACACAGAAAATATGTTAAATATCATGTTTAAAAATAAGAAAGTGTGGTGTGTGCTCATGTGTGTGTGTGTGTGTTGTATGATAGAAGTGGTGGTGGTACAAAAAAGTATATTTCCTACTGTAGCATGTATTGATTCATTGTTTCTAATCAAAGTGTATGAATTGTATTCTACCATTTCTTCAACTAAAAATCATTGTAAGAAGGCAATTGCAGGCAGGGGTGGTAGCACACACCAGTTATCCCAGCAGCTCAGGAGGCTAAGGCAGGAGGATCACATGTTCAAAGCCAGCCTGCCCAAAATCAAGTGCTAAGCAATTCAGTGAGACTCTGTCCCTAAATAAAATACAAAATAGGGCTGAGGTGCAGCTCAGTGGTTGAGTGCCCCTGAGTTCAATCCCCAATACCCCACCCCTTGCAAAAAAAAGAAAGCAATTGTAATTTATTTTCCCAATCCATTGCCTGATACCTAGTAAACATCCAATAAATGGTAAGCAATACCTTCATTAACATAAAGATAAATTTTCTTTGTCATATATTAATAAAATGGTTAAAGAGAATACATGTTTTCTACCTCATTGGACTTGCTGATGAAAAAGAAGAAAGGATTATATATTTGCATATTCATGATTTCAGTGCAAATATCATGGCATCTAGGATATGCCTTTTATATGCGGGAAGGAAAAACTCTATTTCTGAAGAGTTTTATTATATTATTAATAAATGCATATTGTGGTTCAGAGTACAGGATAAGAGTCCTTTAATTTTGCCCTTCCAATGGCAAATTAGTAATCTACTAAGTCAATCTGTATTAATCATCAAGACTCTTTCTTATGTATTTTTGCTTTGTTTTGTTTTTTCTTCTTCCATCTTGGTTTTCTTTGTCTTTTAACTCAATTACAATTTTGTGAAGTTATAGTTTATTCTCTGGGTCTGAGATATAGATAAAATTAATTCTAGGAGCTTGGTTTTGTCTTTCCAACACTGTGAGAGACAAGACAAGTTGGGTAGGGTCAAGGCTTCTTCTTATGGACTTTGACTAAATTGAGACAGAGAATCATGCCTCTGTCTAGTCTGAGGATGCCTCAATGTATTTATCGGACAGACAGATCTATTTTGTTTTCTAACAATATTTCATACTGTTTGGTAAAATTCAATTGTTAAAATGGGTTCAACCACCTTAATAAAAACTTAGCCCTAGCTTAATCTGACCCATAACCTCAGAAAGAAAAGTGAATAGGTATGGTACAACCCATCTGTTATGATTTGGGCAAGTGTCTCCCAAAGGCTCATGTATTCAAGACTTGGCGTCCAATTGTTGGCACTTTTAGGAGGTGGTGGAACATTTAACAGGTGGAATCTATTAGAAAGAAGTTAAGTAACTGGAAACTTGCCTTGAAGGAGGTATTCAGACTTCAGTCACTTCTCATCTCTCTCTTTGCTTTCCAGCCACTGTGAGATAAACAGTTTTTTGCTCCCAACGTGATGTTTTACTTCATCACAGATCCAACAGTAATGAAAGCAGCTGACTATGGGCTGCAATCTCTGAAACTGTGAGCCAAAATAAGCCTTTCCTCCTTATAAGTTGATCATCTCAGGTATTTTGTCACAGTGACATAATTCTGATTAGCACACCACTCCTGCAGAGGGGTGGAGAATGATTTTAAAATTTTGCTACAGTATTTTATTAGGAAATTATATGAAGAGAAATGTATCTGTCTCCATGGCTCATGTGTCTGAATTTGTAGGAAGATTTATAGTGCACAGAAGACATTCATTCATTTTATCCTCATGAACCATTGTTGGAGTAGTAAAATAAGAAAATATTATTGTTATTTAAATTTGAGATGAATAACCTGAGTCTAAAATGATATGAGCAAGGTTACAGAGCCAGAATTTTTGGCTTCAACGTAGCAGAAAATTTCCAACACACACTAAATTGTCTTCTTGCATAACAATAACATAACAACAACAATAACAAAACATGGATTAGTAACCATAAACAGTAAAACTATACTGTGGAAAAAATTTGTAAAACATCTTGATGAGTGAATACAGCGGAAAACAAAGGCTTAAAGTTATAGGTTGTGTATTATATCTTTAAATGTTTTAAATACTCTATAAGACTCATTTCTTTATATTAAGATGACATGAAACATTTTTCAATGTTTAAAAATGCCCATGCTCCAAAGAAATATAATTCTTGACAATGTCACATAAAGAAAAATAAGAGAGAGCAACAGAAAGAGATCAAGAGGCAAAGAGAAAGAAACAAGCATACAGAATTGAAAACATTAAACAAATATGTGCCTATTATTAGAATTAGTTCATGTAAAGTAGGAGAAGCTTTAATGATTACCTAGTTTCACCGAGAGGGAAGCTATTGATTAGAATAAATTTTTATTGCTGATGACTGTTAAGAAGCCGAGCAAAGTCAGACACAAAGGGTTGTTTTATAACCACTGAGACTCCATTTTATGCCTCATCTCTTCACGTACAGGCTGGTACAAGCTCTGGTAGGAAGTAGATGCACAAACCCAGGAAGACTTACCATCTTGATATACAGTGCTAGACGGACACAAATTGATTATACACTAGCTCATTGCTGCAAAGTAAAATCTATAGCTACTAATGGGTTTTGCTCTTAGGGTTGAAAGTCACAAAAATATTATAGCCTTGTCCTTGAATATTAATTAATTTTCCTTTAGTGACCACTTTGGGAAATAAGAGATCACAGAAGGCTAAAAGGTTCCCATAAATTTCAACTACTATCTGTTTAAAGAAAATAAAGTAGGATTGTAAATCCGGGGTGTGATTTCCTATATGACATCTTTGGAAACAGCTAGTGAATATCATTCCGTCCATGATGTTAACCCTAATGATGTTACTGATGATGACTCAGCTTCCTCTTCAGGAAAATTCTGACTAACTCAAATATATTCAACCATGCATTGTACATGAAGGAATATATTTAACCCTCTTTATGATGTTGAAAACATATTGTATGGTTCTGTCTTTATTGGGAATATCTCATTTAAACACATAATATATAAGGAAATAAGGTACAGCTATAAAAAGACAGCAGGGGAAAGTTTCTACAACTAAAAAAAAAAAAAAAAAAGCTTCACTATTACTTAATAGAGCTTAATTGCAGGAACAAGTGTTTCAATTGGCAAATGGAACCAAATCTGAATGCCAGTAACTATTTGTCCTTGAAGGAAAAGAAATTTAGTAAGTGTCTTAAACATTCTGCTGAGGTCTCTTCATCTGTTAACTAAGACCATAAAGAAAACTTTCCTCACGAGGAAACTTTTTTTACTTTAATTAGCATCTTTAAATGTACAAAAAAGTATAAGCATGGTGAAATCTAAAGAGAAACACTTTAGACATTTCAAATAAGATCTAAAGTAATTGATAATATTTATTTGTCCTTGTTTGAAATTTTCAATGTTTGAAGTTGGAAGATCTAGAATTGGTAGGTTGCCAAAATGGCCCTAATGATTTTCTCGTCCCACCCCTTTGTATCTGCATGCTTGTCACACGACTCTGCAACTCTTTCCCATGAGGGTAGGAGTAGAGAAAATTTCTCTCTCTGAATTCAGCCATGTATTGCCTGAGCCAATGAAATGTTAACAAGCGTGATGCAAAAATAAAGATTGAAACGGGTTTATAGAGAACTTTTGGGCTTATTCTCATACACACCTTTATTACTGCTGTGAAAGAGCACACCTAGACTAATCTGACCAAAAATAAGAGACACATAGGAAAGGGCTGAGGTTACCCACTTTCCCCAAGTGAGGCCATGGTATGTCCCCTAATAAGCAGGTGTCTTCTAGGCATGATCAGCAAAGTTACTAAGACTGTTCCATTTATGTGAGCAATAAATTATGGTGGGTATGCCACAGAAGTTCTGTGATTTCTCTTCCAAATCATTGCTATTAGATAGACAATGAAAATATGTGTACTGAAAGGTGGTGTCACAATATACAATCCATTTATTCAAGGGACCATGAAATAGGTGTTAACTATACAATTAGAGGAGATTTGGAAAATTAGAAAAACAGAATTACAGGAAAAGTGAAGTTCTGTCACATTAACAAAACTAGTGCATGTTACCCAAAAGTTGCAAAACATACCTAATGAACTGTGAGTCTTTAGAGATCTGCAAAAAAAAAAAAAAAAGTACTAAAAAATAGTTTTTGGTTGTCCTTAGATGTTCATGGTTAAGTTTCCAGAAGAGAAGTGCAGGACAAAGGACTGGCCAGTTCCAACCAGCATTTAGCAGACATCTGAAGAGCTCAGGTATTATGGAAATTTCTAGTTTAGAAAATAAAACCTTTGTCATCTCCAGTCTTTCAAACAATTAAGATGTTTCCATATTAAAAATTCCTAAAAGAATTAAATTGGTGCCCTGATCTGGACAAATGTACTCCTAGAAATGTTAATGATGTTGTTCATAAAAGCCTAGTTTATAAAAATATACCAAAAATTAAGTCTAGAGTGGTAGGTATGCTTTGAAACAATTGAGATGTACCTTTGGGTGCACTTGAATTTGATACATAGAAAACCCACAGAGTTTTTAAGATACTTGCACTTGCAAAATAAATAACATTTCAATACATAGTAAAAACAAAATAAGAGTCGGACCCGGTGGCCCACACCTGTAATCCCAGCTGCTCAGGAAGCTGAGGCAGGAGAATTGCAAGTTCAAAGCCAGCCTCAGCAATGTCAAGGTACTAGCAACTCAGTGAGAGCCTGTTTCTAAATGAAATACAAAAATGGGGATGGGGATGTGGCTCAGTGGTCAAGTGCTCCTGAGTTCAATACCCAGTACTAAAAAAAAAAAAAAAAGTCATACTTACATACAAAAGTAATACCCATTTGTTCTAAAGGGGCTTACCTTTCTCAGTCTATGACTTAATCAAGGAACGGACTTCATTCCAAAGGAGAGGGATCCAACATTTTTCCTATAGGAACTTCAGAATTAATTATTGATTTCCATGGTGCCTCCTACTTTTTGTTTTACAAGCCAAAGTATCCATTGTAATCATTATCTCCTTAAGTGAGTGGCAGAAAACAGACATTTGTTATATTTATGAATTTGAGGTTCATCTCTGGAACCTCAGCTGGAGAATTGAAAGGCCAGGAACAATCATTTTCTGAAGGTGTTTTTCACTAAGATATCTGAGGATAGATGTGGTTAGGACCACAGTTGGATCTATTGGGTATATCTTCACTGGTGCTTGTAGAATTTTCTTCTTCACAACTTGGTGGCTGACTTCCACTGGAGCACCTGCAGCAGAAGCTTAGAGTAGCACAACACAACTGTGCTTCCCTTGCCATTCCCCTGGGCCACCACCACAAACAGGACATGCCCAAGTTGGTCTGACAGATGAGACACCCATGGAGCACAGACAAGCTTAACTAATCACTCAAGAAGACCTTAAAGATCATATATTAGTTTACCAACCCAGAATTGGGTGAACCAACCAAAATTAGAGACAGCAGCCAACTACCTCAGGAGCATAATTGAATAAAGGCTATTGTGAGCTTCTTTGTGGCAAAAACAAATTAAATCTGTGGAGTGCTTTGGGTAGTATGACTATTTGACAATCTTTATTCTGTCTAGCCAAGAATATGGGAGAGCTTTCCATCTTCTAAGGTCTTCTTTAATTTCTTTATTTAGTGTTCTGTAGTTTTCATTGTAGGGGTCTTTTGCATCTTTTGTTAGATTGATTCCCAAGTATTTTATTTTTTCTGGTGGCTATTGTGAATGAGATAGTTTTCCTAATTTCTCTTTCAGTTGATTCATCATAGGAATGCTGTTGATTTATGGGTATTAATTTTATACCCTGCTACTTTGTGAATTAATTTGTGAAGTCTAGAAGTTCTCTGGTAGAGGTTTTTTGAGGGGGGGTCTTCTAAATATAGAATCATGTCAGCAGCATACAAATTTAATGCAATTCCTATTAAAATCCCCATGACATTCTTTATAGAAACAACAACAAAAAAAAAGCAGTCATTTAGAAAAATAAAAGCCCCAGAATAGCCAAAGCAATCCTTAGCAAGAAAAAGTGAAGCAGAAGGCCTTAAATTATACTACAGAGCCATAGTAACAAAAACAGCATGGTATTGGCAGCAAAACAGACATGAAGACCAATGGAACAGAATAAAAGATATAGAGACAAACCCACATAAATATAATTATCTCATGCTAGACAAAAGTGCCACATACATATATTGGCAAAAAGATAGCCTCTTCAATAAATGGTGCTGAAAACTGGATATCCATATGTAGCAAAATGATATTGAACCACTATCTCTCACCCTGCAAAAAAACCAACACAACGTGGATCAAGGACCTATCCATTACACCAGAGACCCTGTGCCTACTAAAAGAAAAAGTAGGCCCAATTCTCCATAATGTTGGCTTAGGAACTGACTTCCTCAACAAGACTCTTAATGCACAAGAAGTAAAATCAAGAATCAATAAATGAGATGGACTCAAACTAAAAACCTTCTTCACAGCAAAGGAAACAATCAAGAACATGAAGAGAAAGCCTACAGAGTGGGAGAAAATCTTTTCCACATGCACCTCAGATAGAGCATTAATCTCCAGGATATATAAAGAACTCACAAAACTTAACACCAAAGGAACTATAACCCAATCAATAAATGGGCAAAGAACCAGACACTTCACAGTAGAAGAAATGTAACTGGTCAACAAATATATAAATGAATGTTCAACATCACTAGCAACTAGAGAAATGCACATTAAAACTACACTGAGATTCCATCTCACTCTAGTCAGAATGGCAATTATCAAGAACACAAACAACAATAAATGTTAGTGAGGATGTGGGGAAGAGGTACACTCACATTGCTGGTGAGACTGCAAATTGGTGCAACCACCCTGGAAAGCAGTATGGAAATTCCTCAGAAAACTTGGAATGGAACCACATTTGACCTAGTATCCTGTTCCTCAGTATATATGCAAAGGACTTAAAATCAGCATAGTACTGTTAGGCAGCCTCATTGTTTATAGCAGTTCAATTCACATTAGCTAAGCTATGAAATCAACCTAGGTGCCCTTCAACAGATGAATGGATAAAGAATATATACACAGTGGAATATTACTCAGACATAAAGAAGAATGAAATTATGGCATTTGCTCATAAATGGATGGAATTGGAGACTGTCATGCTAAGTGAAATAAGCCAATCCCTCCTCCAAAAAAACCCAAAGGCCAAATGTTCTCTCTGATATGTAGTTACTAACACACAATAAGGGGGTGTGAAGAGAAAACTACAAGTTCATGGGATCAGACAAAAGGAAATGAAGGGAAGGGTAGGATGAGAATAGGAAAGACAGATGAATGAATCAAACATAACTTTAATATGCTCATATATGAATAAATGACCAGTGTAACTCCACATCGTATTCAATCATAAGAATGGGATCCTAATTAGAATAAGTTATACTCCATGTATGTATAATATGTCCCAATACATTCTACTGTCATATATATCTAAAAAGATCAGAAAAAGATAAATTAAAAAAATTAAAAATAGATGAAAACACTGATAGCCACCTAAGGAATATGTGTGATGAGGATAAAATTACTACAACCCTCAGTTTGTCCTGTATTCTATTATGGCATTAGAAATGTATATCAGAGGCCAGGTGCTGTGGCACATGTCAGCTCAGGAGGCTGAGGCAAAAGGATCTCCAGTTAAAAGCCAGTCACAGCAAAAGCAAGGCGCTAAGCAACTCAGTGAGAACCTGTCTCTAAATAAAATACAAAATAGGGTTGGTGACGTGGCTCAGTGTTGAGTACTCCTGAGTGCATTCCTGAGTTCCCCCCTTTCCTCCCCCCCCAAAAAAAAGAAAAAGAAAATAAATGTATATCAGAGGCTAATTGACGCACTACTAATCAAATTCTGCCCTTGCGTTTCATTTTTTGGGCACATGCTTGAAAGTAGCAAAACTTTCTATTCTGGGGAACATAGTTAGATATACACATATCACAAATCCTATTGAGCTACAGAGAAGTGGTGAACATCTGTATGAGAGTGCCATTTGCCCTTTTAAGCAGAGCTATCCAACAAATTATCTGTAGAATGCAGTTAACATTAAATAGAATACAAATGATGTTTGCACATCTGTCTCTGGAATCAAATTTATGTCTTTAACATTTTACTGAAGGAACTGTGCTTTTCGAAAATAAGAGACTAATGAGGCACTTTTCAATGAAAGGGCTTATATAAATAAAAATGATGATTATTTTACTAGTTACAAATGGATGTCAATTATATACACACCTTTGGCTATTTAAGTATATAAATGCATATGTATATGTTAATAACAACTGTAAGGTCCATCATTGTTCCTCATAACTTATAGAAATTGAATTAATGTTTTTTTAATATCAAAATATCTGAACAAGGAGAAAGGAAATCACTGTGAATTTTTATTCCTCCAGTGCAGACATATTGGAATAAATTACTCTAGGCAGTCACATTATTCCCAGTTAGAAAAACATTCATCTATATCAAAAAACATTGATGAGATTAAGCACAATGAATAATCTAAGCAATACCAATTTCAGCCCTCTATGATATAAATAAATATCCAATTGTTGCTTAGAATCACTAGAAATATATTCAAGAGGCAGTTTTAAGCAAGTTGAGGTAAGAGTGAATTCTGGAGTTAGTGGCTCCAACATTAACCTAATAGGTAATGTTGAACAAACTCAGTTTCCTTACCTGAAAATGTGAATAATAACTTTACCCATGTTACAATTTGCTATGAGGATTAAGTGAGTTTCACATGGCTAGCACATGGTAAACACTCAAAGATGTTGGGTATGTATATAAATGATTTACTTGGCCATCTATGATTATCTGTTAGAACAATTAGGCATTCCTTTGAGATTAACAGGTATTGGGTTTTTAGCATTTATTAATGATTAAGATCATTAAATGAAATAGTATTATTTTTTCACATACCTCAGTACAAAGGCAACAGATGATAGATTTTCTCAAACTGATTTATGTCTAGGAATCTTTCTATTTGGAGATACTAAAGGACAATGCTGCCAACTGTGGGGTGGGGGAAGTACTCTTATTTAAAAAATAAAGGAGTTCTCATCTAGCCTTAGACACTTCCTTACTGTAGGACTTCTGTCAGCTCACTTTTCTTTTCCTTAGTGCAAGTGATAATAAAAGGTCTATATTAGAAACTGCAGAAGTTCCTTCCAAAGTAACTTCTTATGTGTACTGAGATCAGAGAAATATAAATGTGAGTTACAGTTTTACTCCTCACTTTCTGGGACTCCATCTTTTTCAGAGTTCTTATATAAAAATTTTTCATGACAGATACATGAGAATGTCTATCAATGAGTGGTGCATTTGCCTGGTACACAGATTGCCTGAGACATGGCATGATGATAAAAGTAGGACCTCTGAAATCAGAACTACTGGTTTAGATCTTGGCTCTTCCACTCAGGAGCTCATTAAAGTGTTTAAGTCTCAGTTTATCATTTACAAAATAAGAGTGAACACAGTTTTTCTTGAAAGGATTTTTGTGATGAGTAAGTCAATTAATATGTGTAAAAAATTTTGTGCTTTGTTATTATTATTGTTATTTGTTATAAATAAGCTTCTGTTCTATAGCTATTTATATTACTTATTATGGATTCTTTATCCACACTTTCTGTACATCTTCTTCCTCCTAGCCTCTTTTCTTTTTATTTATTTATTTTTTTATCCAAGAAATGTGTTTCAGTAGTAGACACTTAAATGTCAGGAAAGCTAGAGCAAGGACAACTAATTCTATGAACATAAGAACATGTTTTAAATGACAACCTGAGAAGCAATTAATTTTGCATTCTTCTACATGCATTTGCAAACAACTTATGTGCTTTTCTTTTGCTTACTGGGATCTCTTACCACACTTTTCCACTAAGCTTCTTACTATATAGACCTTTGCATGACATCATCCATCCAAAGGCCTTTTTTTAGATGTGATTTTGGCAAAATGCCCCCTCAGAGAGACTATGAACATGTTCAATATAAGCAGATTAGTACTGTAAGCACCAAGTCACTTTGTGTGAATGTTTAGAGTTCTCTGTACAACAGTGACTACTGCCAAGGCCTATTACAAACCAATGCACTCTTTATGCCTACAGATAAAAGAACTATTCCTTCATAAATTTTCTACCCAAAGGTTCCCAGACAGCTGTCACTGCATACCCTGGCCTCCAAATCTATTGCAGAACCTTTACTAAATATAATTTTATTCATATTTATTTATGATATTCCCATGGAGTTCTCTATATGTATTTTTTTCTTCATCTGAAAGGGCATTTTATTTTTCTTTCTCCTCTTTTCAGTACAAGAACATAGTTGATGTTATTTAAGGCTTAATGTTCCACAGTGGAGTAGTATATGAGGTCATAAATGGCTCTAGCGGTTATCGGCTTCAACCCGATCATTTAATCATCTGTAAAAGCCAGTTATAGGCTCATATACTTCCCCACCATGAACATTATTCCTCTTATATGACAAGCTAAAAATATTCTTTTAAAATAGATTAAACAAACTTCATCATTGAAAAGTTAATAATGAAATATTTTGTTCCAAATCAGAATTTGGAAATCCTACACTTTTGCTGACTTCTTTCAATGTGCATTAATTATTTAATGTTTGCTCCGTACTTTGAGATGGAATGCACTATATAAGTGCTAAGTTTTATTAATGGTGTTATTGTGTGAGGTTAGTTTAGAAGCTTGGATCAGATGAAGAATAGCACAATGGAATGAATGCACAATGGGGAAAAGAAATGAGGTTTGTGATTAGACACATTTCATCTCAGAGAAGATTTGTTTTCCTTCTGATAACGGGTATATTTATACTTTCTGAGATTTAATTGGTCAAAATGCCTCGTTTCATACACTTAATCAGGATGTATTATACTAATACTGGCAATTTACATAATGAAGAGTGCTATGCTTCATACATAGAGGGAAAGGTTACTGACCCACCAATGATAAAAGAAGCATTTTAAATACTTTAAAAAAAAACATCAATGACAGGCTTATAGTAATGCAGAATTTCTCAACTATTTCCATCTCCAAACAAAGATACTCACTTAATAGATTACACATACACCACACACACACACACACACACACACACACACACACACACAATTATACAGGTCTCAGAGTCATAGCAGGAGTAAGTATGCCATAGGACAAAGCTTTCTGGCCTGTATGTGATTTGAAATAATAGTCTGTATTTTTTTTGTACCATAGTTAATTAGTGGACAAAGCTTCCCCTTGAAAATAAAGCAAACATTCTAAAACTTCTATCTCCATTGTACTACAATAATGAATATGATCTTTTCCCCTTTGATATTTTTTATCTTCTATGTATTTAAAAATAAATAACATGTAAGTTATTTTCAAATTATAGTACACTCTGTAAGCATTATTTAGTTTCTAAAACTTAGCATAAAGGTAAAATGTTTTATGGCTATATGAAAGTATTGAGTCCATGGACCAAAAATGATAGAAGCAATTTACAAAGATTGTGATAGCAGAGATTCATTTGTACAGCCAATTCGATCCAGACACTTTCTGTTTTTATATTCAAGACAACTATGCACTTTCTCTCTCCCCTTCTAATTATACTCTATTGTTTTTCTTGGGGGAGTGAACTATGAAGAATACTTTTGTTTGCTGAGAGAAATGGAACTGAAGAATATTTTCATGGAAGATTTATGATACAAAGCCAATTACATCTGGATCACAGATAGCAAATTAGGTTGGATTTGTCTCATTCAAAAATCATTGACAAGTGTGATTCATCATAATAATTTTGCAGAGGAATCATAGCAGATCATAGCCCATAACACAAATGCTGCTGCTGTCACAATTCATTATGATTAAATAGTGGTGGAGGGTTAGATGAATGAGAACTTGGAATAATATAAAACATGGATAATTAGATGTTATTTGAAGTGGGGGCATGGAGATTAGTGTGCTCCTACTACTTTATTTTATACTGAACAGATTAAGAATTAAGAATTGTTTGCTACTTTTGAATTATGTTAGAATCCTCATGAATATTCTTCATAAAACTTACCAAAAATATCCTGTTAACTTTCTTTCTGTTTAAATATTGTATGTATAGTTCGTGTTGATATAATTTTATAGGATGTTATCCATCTTTTATGACAACATTAAAAAGCACTAGACGAGGTTTACAAAAGTTTCCAACTTGAAAAAGCTTGCTCCCTGAAGGGTTTGTCCTCCTCCAGTCCCAATTTGCTACCTGTAATTTAGAAAAGAAATAGAAAATTCCAGTTACTTTTTCCAAATAGATCTTCACTTTCAAACTGCAAAAATATTCACCTTGAGTTTCTTGAAACTTTCCTGATTTTTCTGAAATACCCATGTTTTTAATTTACTTATTCATTAAATAAGTATTTATTGAATTAAATTGATGTGCCAAATATTGTTCCAGACATTGAGAATGCAACATTAATAAAATGGACCAACATCTCTGTTCTCTTTGAACTCATTCTGTACTGCAAGAAATCAGCATAATCAAAGTAAATATCTTGATGATGCATTGTTGGTTGAGAAAAATTAATCATGAAATCATGTTTAAGGAGTGTAAATTGGAGAAGATTCCAGAAATTCTGAAATCTCCTATAGTTAGGTACAAATACAACTAAAAATTCCTTTCTCTATTACATGCCCTAAAAGAAAGTAATGGAATCAACTATCAACAAAACCTTTTAAATGCTATATGTCTATTGTACCTGCTAACTGTCCATTGCCTCTTCCCAGAAACAGCTGTATTTTATTAAATTACTGTTCTTATGTGGGAAGGTTTCTGTTAGAGCCTCTAACAGAAAAACAGACTGCCCTTAACACTAGAAAGAACCTTAGAAAATATGTAATCCTGTCCACTCATTGTATTAAGGAGGAAATTTTACATAGATAGATAAAATTCCTTGTCCACAATTCCATGACTAATGAAGTCTGCATTAGTACCTGCTCAAAATTGCATAAATACAATTTCAATATTTGCTGCTGACATTCCACCCATTCTTCTGCTCTCTGTTTGTTTGACATGCTGGATCCCCTGTAAAACCCTCCATCTCTTAGTAGGCAGAGTTCCCGCTTTATAAATACCCAGGTCAGAGAGGCTTAATGTAAAAGTGTACATGTTTAATGTAAAAGTGTACATGTTTAGATACCCAAAACATCCCCAAGGTTTTAAAACTAAAATCATCCTAGGATATAAAACATGCATAAGTAAGTTTAAAGGATTATTTTTCCTCTGATTATTTATTTGGTGGCTTATTTGTAATATTAAACATAAAATTCTTTGGAAGGATGTCTTTATTGGCTGATTGACTAGTAATGTAACACACACTAATTCTTCTTGTTGGATGATCCATCACTGATGATCAGAATCCAGCCCTTTTTATATGACCCATTATTTAATTTTACCATTTGCAGCAAATA
Organism: Marmota marmota marmota; assembly: GCF_001458135.2. Lineage (NCBI taxonomy): Eukaryota > Metazoa > Chordata > Mammalia > Rodentia > Sciuridae > Marmota > Marmota marmota. Next base: position 43,458,652 of record NW_026000108.1, on the reverse strand, counting down.
AACTGTGGCCAAGGCTGGATAAGACTTTACCAAACTCACTTCACTTTTTCCTAGGAAATCAAGGGTACTGATATTTCTATCATCAGATCCATGGAATGTGGTAAAAGTAATGCTACCCGCCTCAAGGCTGGTTTCTAAGTTTCCCTGTGTGATCTTTCATGCTCTTTCTATTCCCTGGCTAAAAGGAAGGAACTGTAAGAACGATTTACAAAAAGCCAGAACCAAAATACAAAAGAAACTTTAGTCTGTAAATTACTTTGCACAACTTTTTGTCATACAACATTTTAAATTACTATAAGAAATCATTTCTATGGAGTTAAGCCATTGAAATGTTTGGAGGTATTTTTCATATCAGCTAGTTTATCCTGATTAATACACACGTATTGCATCTGCATATTTGAATAAGAATTGATACTTCTTATTGTCTTAAAAGTGTTGTGAACTTTGTTGATCTATATTCAATTTCCATATACCAATTAACACACCTTTTAGGAGTTCTCATAAAATTTTTGAGGAATACCTTTAGCTATAGTTGGACATTTCTTACCTGGGATCCATTTATTTCCTAAAATTTCCTCTTTTTTAAGTCAGTCCATCATACAAAGGCTGATGCAAAGATAGCTGATGATTGCTTGCATATTGTGTGTTTGTGTACATATTTATAGTTTCTATTGTTAAAAGTATAAGTGTTTTGGAAGAGGACCATAACACAAATCCCCATATACCTTCAGCCCAACTTCAGAAACAAAGCATCCTCACTACAATTGAAGCTTTCGAGGGACCCTTGGGTTCACATTTGTTTTTGTCTTTTCCAGATAAAGCCACACTCTTGAATCTGTTGTTTAACATCTGTATACATTTTCTTGTCTTTTTAATTTTAATATCTGAATTTGAAATATGTAGTATGATTTTTTGTGTGTTCACATGATCTTAATATAGATGATTGATATATTTAGATTCCTACTAGATAGATACCACTCTATGTGTTCTCAATTTTGCTTAATTTAGTTAATACCATGCTTTAAAATGCATGATTATTGATATATATGAATATAATTTATTCATTTTTATTAATACATTCTACTGTATGCCTATTCCACACTACTGCATTTCTTGTTTAGAGACATTTTAGGTTGCTTCTAAATGTTTATTTTAGACACATTTGCTATTTAAAACTTCATTAAGCACGTCTCTTTATGTACATGTGCAAGAAGTTTTATAGAGTACATAAAAGACATAATTTCTAGACTATGGTGTCTCAGTCGACATAAACTAGTCATGAGGTAGCCACTAATAATTCTAAAATTTCAATAGTTCAACACACAGTAGTTGGGGACTTGCTCACACAAGTTTGTTGTCCAAGTGATGCTTCAGGGTAGCGATCCTCCAGCTACAGACTCAGAATTCAAAATGCTTTGCTTTTAAAGTAACTCTACATCACCATAAGTGTACATGACTCCAGAAGCAGAACAATAGAGTGCACAGAGTATTGTCTAATGGTCTAATAGTTTTTAAGTACTTAATGTGAAAATGAAATGGATCGCTTTCACTAAAATTTTGTTGGCCAATGCAGGACTGACAACTTAGACCAACATCATGGCCACAGGGCAACTTAATCCCGATGGCCTAGATAGAAGAACTGGATTGTATCTTTAATTATCTTGGATATTTTATTTCACATTAATATAAATGAATATCAATATAGTGTTTTAATAGTAATTTCAAAAGTTCCTCTACAAAGTGCTAATTGTACCAACAGTGTGGCTGTATTAGTTATGCTTCACATTGATGCCAGCAGTTGATATTGTCAGACTGTCATTTTTGCCAACTCGGTGGGCATGAAATCGCCTCTTATTGTGGTTTTAATTTGCTTCTCCGTGGATGATAATGGGGGTCACTGCTATTTCATGTATTTTCCCTTCTCTAAAGTGTTTATTGCTTGTGGCACATTTTTCTATCAACTTGTCATTTTCTCTTTGATGAGTAGTTTTTAAAAATATACACTGGATTCTAATTCTATGTCAGCTTTATGTTTTGCAAATGTCTGCAGAGTTTGTGGCTTGTCATTTCACTTTTATTTATGGTGCCTTGTGATAAACAGAGATTTTAAATTTTATGTTGACAAATTTATCATTTATTTCTCCTATGATGTTTTGCTGTTTGTGTCTTGCTTAAAATTTTTCCCCAATCATTGGTCATAAATTTAATTTTTACTAATTTTTTTAAATTTTACTTGAAGTTATCTAATCCACCTAGAGCTCATTTGGAGAATGATGTGATATAAAGATTTATATTTCCCATATGGATAACAAATTTTCATAGCTCCATATTCTGAACTGTCCATTTTCCTCCTCCAATAATCTACAATGGCCCTCTTGTTTTTAATGTATTTTCTACATAAGCTTGCATCTGTTTCTGCTTCTGGGCTCTCTATTCTGTTTCTTGAGCCTGGTGTTTATCTTCATCATCAGCTCACACTGCCTTAGTTTCTCTTGCTATAATAGACCTTGCTGTCTGGTCTTCCTGATTCCTATTTCCATTCATTCATATGATCAACAAATGTTGACTCTGCACACACTGTATATCAGCAATATTTCTAGGAACTGGGAACTCATCAGAAATCAAAAGGAACAAATCTCTCTGCCTTCATTAAGCTTTTATACTTGTCAATAACAAACTGCAGATAGTATTGATCATATAGTAAGCTAAAAATTGATATATACTATGGAAAATAAAATAAAAAATAGCAGGAAGAGGAGTTCCAGGAGCTTAGGAGAGATACTGTTTTAAAAGTCTCCTCTTATTTGATCAGACATCTTAAGGAGACAGGAGAAAGGGTCATCAGATATGCAAGGAAAAGGCATACCCAGAGGGAAATGCAGGGCAAAGATTCTGGATTTCACATTTTTCATTTCCACATGTGTTTTATATACTTCCTGAGTGTTGGAAGTTTTCTAGGAACATAACCTTATTCTTTCTTAAAATTGTTTCAAATTGTTTCTTTGCTGTTTGCTCTTCTTTAAAAACATTTATATATACAATAAATAGGGAATGACCCTCTGTACTGTTGCATGAAAAAAAATTATAACAGGACTGTTAACAAAGTCTATTCAACTTCTAAAATAATACTTGGTTTTTTTTCCACTGACATTAAGTAAAGCAAAATATAAATAAAATATTTAGATAAATCTGTTTTCCTCCACTAATAAGAAAGGGTAGCTTATGAGGTCACAGCTGAATATTCTGCATCCTGGAGTACATGGTTGGAGGGTTTGCCAAACTTCTGCAGAGAATCAGAGCAAAGCTGTCATTAGTAAATTAAGCATGTAAGCTAGTTCCATTGGATTAGAATTTTCATCTCTGCAATGTTACTTTGACTGACTCTAATAGCTGGCGAAAGAAATTTAACCATTTTGATTCTCAATTTCCTTATCATTAAGGGGGGTTGCATTACATCTACCCCTTGATAATTGTGGAGAAAAATAAGTAAGATATAAATGTGTGCATTAATCAATAACAACTTGGTGCAATTTGAATTAGGATATTTATGCAATCTCTGATGTATGTCGTTAACATGTTTAGCGGGAATTAGGTATTTCATGGAGACTTGATCCTAGTTCTCTCCAGAGTAAGCAAACACTGATAGATCAAAATGATTTCTAAAATCCATCCTGCTGCTAAAAGTCATTCAAGGGTCCACAACTACAGGATAAAATCCAGACTTAAACATGGCATGCCACCTGTTCAGCATGACTCCTGTTCAACCTCTCTTCCATTCCTCGATCCTATGTATGTAATTCGTCCATGCTCCAAGTCTTTGCATACCCTGTTTCTGCTCCAAGTCAGTGTCCTCTCCTCTTAGTTCCTTAAGGGTGCTGAGAGGTTATCAACTCAGTGTTGCTTTCCCTATTACTTTGAGGTGCAGGTAGGATATGACCTTGTGCTATTTGATCATTATTTCCCAAGTAGGAGACATTCATTTTCTTTGTGTACAGAGGCTTTTAGGTCAGGTCTAATTTGATTGGTCTGAAGATGATTGTAAAATACAGTTGAATTAAGGCAGGGAATAACCATTTGAAATCTGTGACCTACAAAATTGGATGTGTGCTAATAGCCCAAGATAATACCATTATTGGGCAAAGAATTTGGGCCGACATCCCTTTATGACTCCCTGAGAATTTTACAATGGCCTTAATATAACACTGTATGCTTCCTACAATTTGGTGATGAGGAGCTTATCATCACTGAAAGTTGAAGAGAAGAACATCATGTGGATTGTATTTGCTCTTACATGCAGGTAATGGCATCTTTTAGATGAAATCTGTAGCCCAAGAAATCTATTTTCATGCTCCCTCTTCCCTATAAAGGCACCCTCCTGATTTGGTGAACATACTAATTGCTTTCTTTGTAGGGAGATCTATGCCTGAGAAATAAACTTGGCTGACCAGCCTATGAACCCAAATCATCTATTCTTGTATTGATTTAGCACTGACTCACTTAACCTATTAAAGTACCTAATTTTGCTGGGCTATATAGCAGGGTGAAATTCTCTTATATTTATGGCACCTCCCAATAGCCCTGTGAAGTGGTCATAAATGACAGTTGCAAAACTTGTGCTCCAAACTTGTATATTGCAGTTATTAGACCATTTTCTCAGACATTGGGTAATTGAGACATCAGATGTAAATATATATGGATAATTATATTCATTTGAGTTCTGTTATGTCATTTTTAACTTTCTCCTATATATGGTAGTCATTTATAACAGAAGAATGTTGTTATGATCATCCTACAATTGTATTTTATCATATTTGTGCATCTCACATACAATGTTGGGACTATTTTTGTATATTCCAATTTCAAGCTCACAACACAATTTGATTCCTCCTTTCTCCCCTACCAAATGTATCCCCATAAACGATGCTAAGAAAAACTTGCTTCTCTGAAAAACACCATTATGAAAATTCATTCTATTTGTTTTTTGGGCCAACATTGCCCATTCAGCAGACAATTTTATTGAGCTATGTACATTGATGTGTACATGTTTTTGAAAGTTCATTGTACGGTGACTTCAATATCGCTTTCTAGCTATAGACCATAAGAAGAAATTGTGAGTCCTGTAAAGTGCGTAGCTTTCAAAACTAATTCTCATCCATACTCCCACTGCATCACATGACAAGTTGTTCCTGTTTATTACTCTGTCTTCAACCCTTAATTATTTCTATTGGCAGCAAATCTTAGGCCTGGACTTCAGCAAGCCAAGTTTGTGAGATTTATATAAGAAGGTGCTATAGAAATTATGAAATTCCCTACATTAAGAGTTTTCAGCATGGTAGTGCATTGTCAGACATGCATATTTTTATTTGGGTGACTTCCACAGCCTAGGTCCTCTATAGATCTAACTCAAACTCGTTCTATTAAATTTACCTCATATGCTACTTTTGCTAAGAAGATCTCTTTGATGTATGCACACTAGTTGTGATGCTTTTTTTTGTGCTCTCATGCATCCCTAAAACACCTCCATGGTAAGACTTACCAAACTACACCTTACATTTGCTGACCTTGTTTTCTCTCTCCAGAGAGTAACCTGAATAAAAGCGGGCAATTTGTCTTATGTGAGGTAGTAGCCTTAGCACAGTGCCTAGTAAATAGAGGCATCTGATAAATATTTAATGAATAAAGACAAAGGAATCTTATTATTTTCTTTTTCTCCATATCAGAAAGGTTCATTACTCAAGGCATGTAAATTTGTTTAAACTTGTTTTGCCCCAAATGAAATTCCATGAATTAGAATCTCCATAAATATTTGCATAAGAAATGAATGAATAAGTAAATAAAATATAAATTCTCCAAGAACTGTTTTTGCTCTCAAGTTGTATGCAACAGTAAAGATAGAGATAAGGATATGATCTTATTGCAAAATGAAATTGATGCATTGGCTGATGATCTTTTAAAATAATAAATCACAGCTGAAAAACAGGAAAAACAGAAAGGAATTGATTTTACGATTCTACCTCTTCTGATATTTCTGTACTTCTCATCAAAATTATGTTCCTTGTGCACTCAATTTACAAATGATCACACAGCCCGCTTATATTTTAAAGCTTGACTCTTATGGAGAAAACAGTCTGCCAAAGATAAAAAAGCACGTTTTAAATTTTTTAAAAGAAACTGGAAAAAATTTTGTGAGCAATTGCTTTATCAGAGTGAGATGTGCACAGTAGCCAATTAATACAGTGTTAATGAATACTAAGCCTTGAGGAACTTATTGCTTCTATTTTGCTGCTGCCTGCAAATAATCCTTATCCTACCTCTGTACCTGGGTGTGGAGATTGATCCGGTAAAAACATGCTGCAGATCAATTGCTCAGAGGGTGTCAGAAGGGAATGTTTCAGTGCACATCCTAACACTATTCTGCAATTGTTATTTTTCATGAGTGTCCACATCCCAGTAATATATCCCTCGATTTGACTGTAATCTTGCCACTGAGCTCGCCTGCAGGTCCCATAAACTTGTTTTAGTGTAGCCTTAAGTCACAGATTCTGTGGAACCAGACAGATAGTACTACCCCATAACATCCATTAGAAAATACATCTGAACTTACATCTCCTACTAATAAATGTTTTCAGAGGGGGACCACATTCTGTTGAATGAAAACAAACAACATTACAAAGCCACTGACAAGCCTCATGCCTATTGCCTTCATAATTGGATTAGCCATTCCCAATACAGGCTAGGTTTTCCAGGATGTCCTTGCATTCTTTAGATTCATATGCCATGATATACAAATTATAAAATAGTCAAGTTTCATTATACTTGGGGTGATTCTAAAATGTTGGCTGCAAAAATATTAGGTAATTGTTTTAGGAAGGTTCCCTGGCATAAAATCTGGAAAATAGATGTATCTGAAGTTTTAGAAAACTAGTAGATAATAAAATGATGTATAAACAGTGGAATTTCTGCCTCTAGCAAGTTGGTTAGACCAATACTGTGATGGTTCCCAGATGGTATTTGCTAAGGGCAGTGGGATGGGTTGAATAGTATTCTCTTAAATGATATGTGCATGCCTTACCTGTGCCCCTCCAACCCCTATCTTATTGGGCAAAAAGGTTTTTGCAAGAATTATTAATTAAGGACCATGAGATAACACCATTCTTGATCATCAGATAGGCACTACATCTGAAAGGACTGTCTTTGCAAGAGACAGAAAACAGACACAGAATGGAGAAAATCATGTGGAAAAAAAGGAGGGAGAGAGTAGAATTATATGGACACAAGCCAAAGAGTGCCTGGACATCAGACTCTGGAGAGACAGGAAGGAGGAATGTCCCGTAGAGATTTCAGAGGAAGCAAGGTGCTTCCTCTGCCTTGATTTCTGACATCTGGCATCCACAACTCTGGGAGAATATTGCTTTCAGTCACTGAGCTTGCAGAACTCAAGTTATGGCAGCCCCAGGGAACTAATGCAGTGAAGAGCCCACACCTGAAGATGAGCACAAGCTCTATAATAAGGGATTCTCTCTAGAAGACGCAAAGTCACAGAGAAGCAACAAACACTGAAATTTCAGGATCCTCACTTACATAAACCCGTTCCAAGGAAAGGCACCAACCATGTGTTAATATGGTCACAAGTTTTATGCAATTTATATAAGATATTTTGATCACAATTAGTTGAGATTGCTTTCTTTTTCCACTTGACCATCTCTTCCACACCCATTTCCCCTGTTTTTATGGTTTTGGATTGTGCCCAGATGATGTAAGGATTTAACTAATGGGAAGGTGACATAAGGATACATTTCATTTGGGATCACTAGGATCTTATTTATTTGCATGTTGTTATGGTTAATTGTCTTGCTGTAGAAATGGTTCCAGGAAGCTAGTCTACTAACAACTTTGCTAACTAACCTTCTGAATTAACTCCAAAATGCAGGTCTGGACATAGCATCATGATTAAGTGGAGTCCTGAAACTTCTGACATCAGAAGTATGTTAGTAGAAGACAGAAATTATGGCTTAAAATGGGCAAAGCCAGAAACAGGTCCAACAATAATTCTTCCAATAAGATACGTAAAATTGTAAGCATCAATTCTCATTGATTCCCAGTCATAATGAAATTTCTCTTCTGTCAGGAATATCTATGATAACACAGCATATCTGATTACAAATGCACTCTACACTGTTTTGGCAGAAATCACAAGGAAAAGAATGTGTCAGCTTCTATGTGTTCATAGGTCTGTAAGCCATGGAAGTCTTGCAAACAGCAAGAACATCTGTGTGTGAATCACATGTCTTGGGCACCCCATTCTCAATAACAAAACAGAAATTGCCATTGACTGCACTAGAGGAAAACCTTTATCTAGAGACTTTTTACCTTTATCAAGATTGATATTACCAACTTGTTGCTATATAAACATGTGATCAAAAAATATGCAACAAAAAAGGAACACAAATGTGGTTATAGAGGGTGTCAACTAGTGAATTATTTATACATCTTTCTGAATTTTATAGTGTTTCTGGATTTTTTAGCTTTGTCTTGTTTTACTGTTGTGATTTTTTTTCATTCTAAATTAACATTCATTTTTGTGCCAAATTTTGTATTTGTTTCTTTAAAGAGGTCCCTAATAATTGCATGTATGTCAGCCTTTACAAAAACCTAGACATACCCTGGCTCAGTTAGGTTAGGTCAGATAAACACACACACACACACACACACACACACACACACATACTGAGGTTTGGGGGGAAGAAAGCCAGAGTAAATCATAAGTGTCCCCTTTGATGTACTGGTAAAGGAGTTCTATTTTAGAATGTGAAATTACTTTTTGAAGCCTTCAAGTGCATCTCTTTCTATCACTCTAGAAATGATGGTACAGATTGTTTTCTTTCTTGAATTTGTCATCTTTACATGTACTTTTTTCCATTTCCTCCCCCAGATACCTGAAATATAGGCAGCATAGGTATTTATGCTAACTTTTAGTTGATACTATAAGCTGAAGGAGATGTCAGACCCATACAAGTTCACAAACTTCCAAACAGATTCAGGACCCAAACTTTGCATTTTGACTCTAAATGCTTCTGGTCCTTCATGTGATGATGACTGAATTTCAGCTTTTTAGAAAAAAAAAAATTTAATGCTTCTGTGATTAAGTTTCAAAATTTACAAACCTATGTTCAAATAACTAATTGATAACCAGTTCCAGCATCTGCCTTGTGCTTGTTCACAAAAGCCATCTGTACCTGACGGTAAACAGGAACCTCCATGTGATTAAAAAAAAGTCATTGGTTCCTATATTTACTGTGACCTGGACATTTAGACTCAATGTTATTTCATATTTAGGGAAATATTTAATTGAAGTTTCATATTTGTTGGTTTTTCAAAGTTTTTCTGCAAAAAAAAAATCACATTTGGCATCTCTTAATAAGGTTCATATGTTCTCATTCCTAAATCTAGCCTTACAGAGGTCACTTCTCACTGCCTCCTGCACTTCCTTCCCTTTCAACCCCTGTGTGTCTAGCTTGGAGAGGATGTGCTCACAAGTAGAACTAACACACCCATTGGAAGACCTGGAGGGAAAGAAGAAACATGCCAGGGCCATCGCTTTTGTCAGAAAGATGAAAGGTCAGAAGAAAGAGAAGAATGGGCATTAAAAACCATCTAAAGAAATCTGGTTTTATTCTTGAATAAATAGTATGTACCATTATGGCTTTGCTTATGTGGGACTGTATATAGACCACTGAACGGAAAATTAGGAAACGTGAATTGTAGTCCAAACTGTGCAGCTCGACAGTCTGTGTGACTCAAGCCACATCCCTTACTTTCTGGACCTAAGTTAATTCATCTATAAAATGGGGCATCTCAGCTACATGGTCTCTATTTTTTTTTTTTTTTTGGCAATCTCTAAAGGCTGTCCTATTTTATACATTGACTCATATTTATGTCCAAAAGGAAGCATAGTTTTACAAAACACTAGAAATAATTTACAGTGGGAAGAAGGCAAACAAAATAAGGAGTAGAAGACCACAGGGGTGAGTTCTTCTCTACAGGACGGGGACACTGCCACACATAGTAAATTAAGTGTTTATTCTTCAGAAAAGCCTCAATGCACAGATGCATGACATTCCCAATTTATTGTCAAGTCCAGAAAGACAGTAAAGAAGGAAGAGCCAAACAAAGCAGGAAATACAGGGAAGTGATAACTTCAATATTTCTTCACTTGTCACTTGCAGGAATAAATGCTCAAAGTCTCTCTTGTATTAGCATCATATGAACCCACAATTTTCAAAGATCAGCAGGCATGATTCTAGCAAATTCCTATTTGTACAGACTTGGTTAATACTAGGGTCATTCCAAAACAGGGGATTTTCTGAAAGGAAAGAAATTAGCATAGCGTTCTCGTGCTCCAAGAATCAGGACTAATCTGCAGGCTCCTTGTCTTTCCTCAGCAGCCCCATTCCTGATGTGAGGGAGACACAGGAGAACCTGTCACCACAGAAGGCAGTGGAAAATAGGCAAAAGAAAGCTTTCCCCCAACCTCCACTTCCTCGTTGCTAGTGAAATGTGTCACTTCTTTCACTTTGAAGAATCTAAGGATATGGCACTAAATGGGGAAGAATTGTGATACAGTCGGAAGTCGAAGAATGCAAAATGAAACTGTTTCTTAAAATTTGCTTAACCTTTGTATGACTAGTAAAGTGCTGAGGAGTGCTGTCTCCACAGTGTGCCTGTCAAACACATAGAAAGTGACTGTGCTCCTTCGTTACTTTCTCAAAAAATATATATATATATGGATATATATACACACAGTATATATATTGACACAGTCGTCTTTGAAATTTGAAATAAAAGCTATCATGATAAAAAAAATTCTAAAACTTGGACTAATTAAAATCTTGAGAAACTGAGAAACAGTTGTTCTACTGGTTTGTGCTTGAATTTTTTTAAAAAAAAATTGTTTTTATTGCCCTTGGTAATAATCTGTTTTAAATTGTCTACTCATCATTCTACTATTCTAAGTAGTACCAACCATGTAAATTTCATTATTCTTTGATGAATGAAATCTTGAATGCTTTAGATTAATCATTATGAAAATTTATTTTCACTGTGCTGTCTCAAATTTGGAAACACCTTTTAGATTTGGACTTACTCAAGGACATGCAGATGGTTGTTATTACAGATGCACCTCGACTTACAATGAGGTTATATGCCAATAAACTCATTGTAGATTGAAAATACTGTAAAACCAAAATGCATTTAATACTCTTCCCGCTTAAAACAATGCTTCTTACACTCTCATACACTGCTCTGGCTACTGCCTTATTGTTCTAGTCCCTGTTGTGACAAAATGCCTTGCATTAGGTGTGCTCATTGTCACCATTTCTTCTCCTATTTCACATTCATTAGAAACCATTCCGACTCCACTGGAAGTGCTCTCATCAGTGTCACCATGTTACTGATGCCAAAGGTCAGTCCCTAGCCCTTGTCTTATTTGTTTTACCAGCAACATTTGACATAGCTGATCTGCCTCCTCTTTCAAACACTTTATTCAGTCAACTTCTAGGAAAACACCACCTTCTGCTGCATGGGCCTGTATTTCTAAATCACCTTTATGGTACTCACCTCACCTCCCTGACCCCTTAATGTGGGAAGAGTGCACAAGGACTCAGATGGACTCCTTACATTTCCCATCAGGCTATTCCCAAAGCAAACTCATTCAGCCTCGTGCTTTAAGTCCTCTCCTTGCATTGATAACTATCAAACTTATATTTCCTCAGCCACAGTCTCCTCTATGGGCCTCAAACTAAGATCTATCTGGCTACTTAACATGTCCACCTAAATGTCTGTTGAGCATCCCAAATATCACATTGCCAAACATGAACTTCTTATATCTTCCCCTTCTTGCAATCTTCCAAATCTTAATTGGTTGCAATACCATCCTTCTCATTGTTCAAATCGTGACAATTATCTTCATCTCTGCCTCTTCTCTTATTTATTGTAGTTCATAACCAATCCATCAGCAAATCCAATAAGCTATACCTTCAGGATTTAACCCATATCTGACTACTTCTTACCACATTCATCTCTAATACCTTCTTCCAATCTACAAAGAGATGATTGAAAAGTCCTTTCAATCTTTCACCTTGCTTCCACCCGCCACACTTGTCCTATTAAAATATGAGTCAAAGGATATCACTGCAATGCTCAGAATCTTCCTGTGGCTTCCCATATCTCATGTTAAAAGGCAGAAAAGTAGTAGACAGTTTAAAAAAAAAAGCCTGAAGAACAGTTTGGCCCCTCAAGACCTCCTGGACCTTATTTTGCTCTCCTATTTGAGCCAAACCAGCTTCTCCTGATCCTTAAACACTCCACAGGAATTTTGTTTCAGGGTCTTTGTGTTTGCTGTTCTCTGAGCCCAGGCCACTCTTCTCCCAGGAACAGGCAGGGCTAATTCCATCTCCTCCTGCAGTTCTCTGCCCAGATGTTACTTTCTCCATGTGATTTTTCCTTTTTCTGGACCTCCTCATTCATGATTGCAGTCCAATCCCTCCCACCTACTGCTCCTCACTCCCTCATCTCATTAGTGTTTAGTTTTCCTATAAACAAGCATTATTCTCTGAATTTCCATGCATTTGATGTTTTTTTTTTTTTTTTATTGCGTCTCCTTTGTCTGATATTAAGTTCTAGGATCTCAGAGCTTTGTGTTGGTTTTATTTACTTTGTGTTCTAGTGCTAACACTTATGTAAATAGTCTGTAAGTATTGACTAAGTGAATACATTTGGTAATAGATCATGGCACCTATGTAGAGTCACACTAAGAAGAATGTTAATAATAGTAACATCAGTGTGATCAAGTATACCCTATCAAGAGGGAGTTGAATATACAAGGAATGATTCAGAAGGAGACAGTACTTCATCAAGCAACAACAACAAAAAATGAGAATTTTGTAAACACAGTATGTAGCTCTGAGGGAAACTGTAAAAAAAATAAAAGTGTATGGGTGGAAGGGTAATACAGTTTAAGGATCTGTAGGTTGGGTGGGAAGGTCTCCCTATTGCTCTGGAAACAGAGTGACTTAGAAAGATATAACATAAAAGTTATCAAAAGAAGTAACATAAAATTCATCAAAAGAATTGAAGAAAAGAGGACAGGAAGGAGCAGAGGAGGAAGAACTAGGAAGGCAAGTGATTCAAACATCATGACTGAGAGATGGAAATAGTTAGACTTAATTGGGTCAAGAAATATTACCAACTCCCTGTGCAGGATAGATCAAAATTAAAATCACACTAGTGTAATAAGTTTCTAAATAGCTCTCACATTTATTTTAACAGTTTAGAATGATGTTAAATAGGAATTTTACCATACTGTGTATATTAACCCATTAAGTTCCAAGTTTTCAATTCTGTAAATCATTCAACAAAATTAGCCCATAAGTATTAAAATTGATTGAAAAAAATATATATTATATCAATTGAAAGTAACCAATATTACTACAATTATATTCTTATTGTGGTAATTATATATTATGTGCTACATTTAAGTTTTTAATAGGTGTTCCTCATCTAGAACAATGGCCAAAATTGGTTAATCAAGAAGTTTTCATTGCTATGGCAAACTAACCCCAAATCTGAAAAATGTGATTTTATTAAGATAATTTTTTTCCAAAACTATTTTTTTCTACAATCCATTGAAGGATGCCAGCAGGCTCTGATTCATACAGTCATTTTGGGATCTAGAATACCCTATGTAGTGGCTCTATAATCTCGTAGATCTCGTAGTTCCTACTAGACCTTCCATATCTGATCAGAAGACAAAGAAAGAAAGTGTGCATGGAGTGAGTACATGTGCTTACAATCCTTTAGCCAGAACTTAGTCACATACCTACACATAACAGAAACAGACTGTGAATTGTAATTTCATATCTAAGAAGGCCCAATCAGCCTCCTACCAACAACCAGGAAGGATATTAGATTAAAATTTTGACCAACTTGCAAGTTAACAAATTATAAATTAATCTGCCACAAATGCATGGATGCTGATAAAAGACATGAGATTCCTGAATCATACAAAAAGAACAGTTGGTTATATACAACAGTAACAACAGTCAGAGAATCAATTTAATTTAATCTCTCTCTCTCTCTCTCTCTCTCTCTCTCTCTCTCTCTCTCTCTCTCTTTNCTTCTAGGAAAAACATGTTATCCATGTGACAAAATGCTAAGGTAACTCAAGGAGAAAGGTACATATATGGATATGCTTTAATACACATTTTAATTTTTTTGTTTCAAGTTGAAGTCCTTTGGAGTATCTTAATGTTCCAGGGAAAGTCTCAATCTTAAAATAAAAAAAATAAAAATAAAATTCTTTCTAGAATTACCTATTTATTTGCATTTAAACTTTTTTTTTGTTCTTCCACTGTTTATTGAGCATCATATTTATGAATGCCAGCTCAAGCACTGAAAAAGCTAAAACAGCAAGCCACTATTTTTTTTTTGGTGGGGGGTGTGCCAGGGATTGAACTCAGGAGCATTCAACTGCTGAACCATATCCTCAGCCTTTTTTTTGTATTTTATTAGAAACAGGGCCTCACTGAGTTGCTTAGCGCCTTGCCTTTTGCTGAGGGGCTGGCTTTCAACTTGTGATCCTCCTGCCTCAGCCACCCGAGTCACTGAGATTACAGGTGTGAGTCACTGCATCCTGCAAGCCACTGTTCTTGACTCAATAGGAACCCCAGTGGTAGTGGAAAGTCATGCCCAGAAATAATCACAGTGCACTATGATAGTGATAAAGACAGAGTGACGCATCAGTGCTATAACAGGGAAATCAAAAGAGGACCATTAAACAACATGGAAAAAAAACAAAATAAATATTCACAGGAGTCTCTTCACTTATAGGAGTTCTCACAGGAGTGACATTGGACATAAGTCATGAAATATAAATTGGAGATATCCAAAAAGCCAAAACGGTAAATAAATTATAGAGACTGAATTATATGTACAAAGACCAGAAGAGATGAAAGGTGTTCTGTGAAAGAGAAGAAAGTAGTTAGTCTTGGCTTTGGAAGCTTTTGAGGGTTGGGGAGAATGTCCTTCCTATAAGTTAGGACTGTAATGGGAACCAGACGGGATGAACCTTGAATTTCAAACCTGTGGGTCTCGATTGATACTGAAAGCAAGAAGAAAGCTAAAGATTTTTTATTCCAGGTACAAGTGAAAACAAGTCCAGGCTTGAATTAATCAATTAGATATTCAATCCAGTATTGCTTCTTGCATTACAGCTTTTCATTATTTGCTTATTTATATTTCATCTAATACTTCTTGAATGCCTACTTTATGCCAGATGCTGTGTTCCATAGGTGCGGGCACTAGGCAATGTATTAAGATACAATTTCTACATTTAAGAAGTTCACAACCAAATTTCTATAGTAGATTTTAAAATGCTGTTAAAAATAAATGAAGGAAGAAAGCTATAAGTGAATATGGTGGCAATGAAGCACTGTGTTGCCAGGAGATCATATGCATAAGATATCACAAGAGTGGATCCGAGGGGAGCTGAATCAGCTTTCGGGTCTAAAGAACAGATTTTTTATTTGTGAAAAATCACTCAACATATGAGTTGAATCATAGATTCTGACACTGAGGATCATTCAGAGTGGGAAATACAGTGTTTAATGCAATGTGATCTTGCTTGTTGTGGAACCAAAGACATCAAGGAGGCAACAATGACATCAGTAAAATCTTAAACATGGTTTTGGTCTTTAAGCTCTCAGATAACCAGGATCTTGCTTTATTCTCTGACCTTGACATCATCTCCTGTTACCTTCTGTCTTGTTCACTATACTCCATCACACCGACTTTCTTAATTTCTCAAATACATTCTCATTTCTGCCTTGGGCCTTTGCACTTCCTATTTCCTACCTCCAGGGTGCCCTTGCCCTGACTTTCACATGCATGGCTTATTCACTGACATGGCAATGTCATCTCACCTGAGAGGACTTTCCTGTTCAACCAACCTAATGATGACTACCACTTTTTAAAGTTACTCTGCCATATTAATCCATTTTATTAGGTTTGCATACCATTTATCCATACCTGAATCTTCATACATTTATGTACTTTGTGTATTTACTGTGTATATACCCCCTCATAGAAAGATCCTGAAAACATGATACTTAACTCATTTGTTCACAATTCCATTTCCTACATACCACATAGTACCTAATAAGCACACGATAAATATTTACTGAATGAATAAAGCAGGAAGTGAATAAAGGTATGTTAGAATCATATTTTTAATTTGAAAAGGCATTCAAATTGCAGTGAGACTAGAGGAATGTTAAGAAAAATATTTGGGCAAGAAATGTTGAGTTCTAAAACTAAGATATTATTGTAGAAAGGCAAAGGAGAGGGTAGATGTGAACACAGACTACTGAGCAGATAGTATGGCTATTCACCGAAGCACAGATCCAAGGAGGAAGAGAAGATGGATCCAGCTTTAAACAGAATACATAAATCTAAAGTGCAGACTTTAATCAATTGTGAAGAAAACTCCCCAGGGTTCCTTCCTGTGACTACTCCCAGTGGGAACATAGCAACAGCATGAAATGCTGCTCATACCCATAAAATGTGTTTATTAATCTCTCCTTCCATATAATGCCTGTGGAGGACTCCTCTTTATGGGGCTATATGAATTCAATCTCTACTATGGAAAATTGAAATCATTATTATTATAGTTTTATTATTACTACCTGTAGCTAGTACAAGTCCCTTCTAGTATAGGCATAATTCACAAAAAAATAAAGCGTAATGCAAAGTTTTCTCTATTTGCTCCTTCCAAGACTTGATCTGGGAAATATAAATATTATGGAGGTGAGTTTATTTTCATAATGGAAAAATAGGACATTTCCAATCATAACCCAGTCTCTTATTTACTCTCTTGGCAAAAGATTCCTATTGGTTCTCATTTCTTCCAACTCAGATTGTATTTTCTATACAAAGGATAATCCATATGAATTTTTAAATTCTTACATTTGCAATTATTGCCATTATTGTTATTTTACTTGCATGTAACTGTGAGCAGATAAATAGTAGCTATAGCAATTAATATTCAATAGATTCCAAATTTCTGAAATAGAAGATTAGGAAAGAGTATACATAAATTTAAAGATTTGATTTAAATTTTTATTCTCCAGGATTTAAAATACATCAAAATATTTTAATAGTATGTGAAATTCTATTATCTAAAAGTGTAGTATATTGATAACCACCCCTCTACAAAATTAATAAAGCATAGTATAGTTAGGAAACTCTTCATCTGCTTATAAATAGCTTTTTTGAAAAATATTTCTTCGCTTTGAGGAAAAATATAAATCTTTAAATTTAAAATTTAAATATGAATATAAATTTAAATATAAAGCTTTTTAATTCCTCTCATAAATGAGTCTGATTTCTATTTTTTCCCTTACACTATAATTGTGAATTATTTGCTATATATGTGAACAATCTCCTACTAGAGAGGCAAAAGCCACTAAACTAGGATGTTTTAATGCAAATAAGGCAAAGAATAAACTCTACTTCAAGATTTTTAAGACCCAATCCCCATAAGAAGAAGGATGAATGATCACCATGAGATTTCCAACCCTTTCACTAGCTCCAATCAGTACCCTCATTTATCTCTTTTGTTTTGCATTTTGTATTTTCCTTTATTTTACATTTTCATTGTTATATCCAAAGGGTATGATATCACTTCATTATCAATTGAAAAGTTGTCTTAAAAAAAAGAAAAGCAAACAGAAAACAAGAAAAAATGAGCTGTTAACTTTTTTGTAATTAATAAAAAATTGCTTTTATGTCAGTTAAGTCAGTTGTGATAAAATTAGGGAGACTCCCTACACTGAGGGGTCAGGGTTTTCTCCTGAAGTACTCTGGAAAGCTTATTAAAAACAGAGAGGCTAGAGGTACAGAAAAGAAGTTAGTCATTTTCTGATAACTCCTCAACTGCTCACAGATCCAGACACAGAGCATCTAAACACCTGCCCACAGAAAGACTTATTAATTTAACAAAACATATCTGTGATGGTTTGATCTTAGACTAGCAAAGCTCTATGAAAGGTTCATTTACACTCTAGTTGAACTTGCAGGCATTCCCCACTCACTGAAGAGCAGAGACTGAGCTTGATAAAGGTTAATTACTCATATAACTCTGGTCAGCTTGGGTTAAAAATGCAGAAGAATCTCACTTATTAACTAAGAGTCAGGTCAAAGGAATGGGAAGTGATCACAGAGGTTGATATTTTTTCTTCCAACTAAGAAATTGTTTATATTTTAGGAAATCTGGAGAACTATTTTATTTGTAATTTGAAGGGAAAAGAATGGAATAGATTGGCTATCGAGGGGAAACATGGATGAATTTAGGGCTAATGGTAATTTTCTCTTTGTTAATTATTGCATTTTTATATACAGTTGTTAATGCCCATGAAACAAGACTCCAAAATAGAAAATTTAACTGTTTATAAATGAAAAAATTACATTTAAAGAGGGAAAGTGGAGAACTTGAATAAATTTTAGACGCAGTTCTAGCTATGCATTGAGTTATTATGAGGCTTTCATAGTTGATTATAGTGAGAGTCTAGAAAGAGATCATGCTGTTGGAAAATTGGATTTTTTAAGCTGTCAAGTTACTATTATTAATGTAAGAGTAGTCCTATAGAACCCCATAATTCTGATCCTATCCCACATCTTCATTCCAAAAGTTAGGTTCCTTGAAAAATGCTCCCTTTTGTGCTTGCTCTCTCTCTTTCTCTCTCTCTCTCTCTTTCTTTCTCTCTCTCTCTCTCTCTCTTTCTCGTTCTCTCTCTCTCTCTCTCTCTCTCTCTCTCTCTCTCTCTCACACACACACACACACACACACACAACTTAAGAGACTTCTACTGACAAACCTCTACAAACCTTTATTTAGCGTTGGCTGTGGTCAACTGGTTTATACCCTCAGTGACTTCAAAAACTCAAGTCCACTGTCATTGCTCTGACAAGGTATATCTCTCTGGTGCACTCCAAAGGAGTAAACCTCTCTCAATGCCGAATTTTTACATTACTTTTTAATTATCACTGTGATGAAGACAAACTATATTATAGGCATAAAATGAAAATAATACCTCTCTTTATATTCCATTTCAATTTAGCCCAGAGGCCAAGCTGAAGACCAAGGATTGTATCATTCTGCTCTCCCACCAAACATGTTGAACTCACTTTCTCTTTTCTCTTTCATTCTTAAGCTAAGAAAACAAAAGCCAAATACAAACACACACACACACACGCACACACACACACACACAACTCAATGCCTATGACTCTTCAATCAGCACCTATGAGAGACAGGATTCCCTGCATGCTCAGCCATGTTTCCCTATGACTGTTGTCCTGCAACTTGGTTGGGAGTTAAATCAGCCAAGACTGTTAAAGAAAAATGGAATTTGTACTATATCCCAAGAGACCAGAACATAATAAATTGGAAAAAGGGAATGAGCTCATTGTTCCAGACCTTGGGAATGTCTTTGATAGAAGGACTTCTCCCCTAAAAGCTTTTGACAGGTAAAAAATAGTACATTAGTTCAACTGAATGGCTAATATCATGAAGAGATTCTCATGTATGCATTTCTAAGATACTTTATGTTTTCAGCCAATTCCAAAAAAGCTTCTTAAAAGGGTTTTAGAACAGGGTCACAGAAAGCAGTGACCCATAGAAATACAGCTCATATTTACTCATATACATGACCAAGGAAGTGCATCACATATCAATTATGAATCATATTACTAAGAAATTTTAGACTGTCAAAACATTATAAGCCATGTTTTCTTTATAACACACTGGTACATTTTCATCTACCTTTCTTATAAAGGTCTCCATTAGAATAAAAAAGAAATATTGAATGGACAATTCTAAAAACAACTAGTAAACACTTTTATTTTTCCATATGACTTATCTTAAAGCATCTACTCTATATTGAATTAAAATTGCTATTAAGTTATAGTTACAGACCAAATAAACCTATAATTTGGCTTTCTTCAGACAATAAGCAATACAGAGAGAAGAGTCATCCCCATTATTGCTTGAACTGTTAAAAGCCTGAGGTTAATTAGGTGTTTACTGTAGAATATAACTTATCCTAAATATCTGTGGTTGGAATATGGGCCCCATCCAAGGTAGCTGTGCTCTTCTAGAGTTGCTAAAATTGTTCCATCTTATGTCATTAATATTATCTTTATCTTAACTATCATGAGAGACATTGCTTTAGTTACCTTTTCATCACTGTGACCAAAAAAAAAAAAAAAAAATCGACAAGAACAATTTAGAAGAGGAAAAAGTTTATTTTGGCTCATGATTTCAGAGGTCTCAGTCCATGGTCAGCTGACTCCATAAATCTGGGCCTAAGGTGAGGCAGAACATCATGGTGGGAGGGCATGGTGAATCTCAGGACATGGAAACCAGGAAGCAGAGAGATAGAGCACAGCTTACCAGGAATAAAATGTAGACCTCTTATGGTTTGTAGTTGAGGTGTCCCTCAAAAGCTCACGTGTGAGACAATGCAATAAGGTTCAGAAGAAAAATGATTGGACTATACGAGTCTTAACCTAATTAGTGATTTAATCCTCTGGTAGGGATTAACTTGAGTGGTAACTAAAGTGATAGTGTATGGCTGGAGGAGGTGGGAATTGGGGCATGGCTTTGGGCTTATATTTGTATCTGGCAAGAGACTCTCTCTCTTTGCTTTATGATCATGATGTGAGCTGCTTCCCTCCACTGCACTCTCCTGCCATGTTGTTCAACCTCACCTGAGCCTGGAGAAACAGAGCCAGCCTTCTATAGACTAAGACCTCTGAAACCATCAGCCCTGAAGTAAACTTTCCCTCCACTATAATTGTTCTGGTTAGATGTTTTAGTCACATCAGTGAAAAAGTTGACTAAGATAAAACCCCAAAGGCACACACAGTGACCTACTTCCTCCAGTCACACCTACCTACTTAGTTACAGCTCAGTTAATTCATATCAGTGGATTAATTCACTGATTAGGTTACATCTCTAATAATTTCACCTCTGAACCTTCTTGCATTGTCTTACACATGAGCTTTTGGGAGACATATCTAAACCATAACAAACATTAAGGGTTTGTGTCTACAATCTTTGCCACACACATAAGTGGTATGACCAGGATTCAAAATCCAAATGCCTAAACGATCTAGGCAACACATGTATATAAATGGCCTAGGTGCCAGGATGCAAGGAGCAAAGCAACGTGACAAAGCAGGGACTGTGGGGAAAGAGCGAGGGCACATCCCCTGCTAAGGAAGCAGCTGTGATTGACCTCATTTGTTGCCTTGAGGTAAGGAAGAACCAGTGAAGATGCATGTACCACTGGTTAAGAGGAGCAAAACAGGTGAATATGTGTTGTCTGGTAGTGGAATATCGATTTAAAATATTGATTAAGAAACTTCTGAAAACGAATAACCCAATCAACAAATGGGCCAAGGACCTGAACAGACACTTCTCAGAGGAGGACATGCAATCAATCAACAAGTACATGAAAAAATGCTCACCATCTCTAGCAGTCAGAGAAATGCAAATCAAAACCACCCTAAGATACCATCTCACTCCAGTAAGATTGGCAGCCATTATGAAGTCAAACAACAACAAGTGCTGGCGAGGATGTGGGGAAAAGGGTACACTTGTACATTGCTGGTGGGACTGCAAATTGGTGCAGCCAATTTGGAAAGCAGTATGGAGATTTCTTGGAAAGCTGGGAATGGAGCCACCATTTGACCCAGCTATTCCCCTTCTTGGTCTATTCCCTAAAGACCTAAAAAGAGCATGCTACAGGGACACTGCTACATCGATGTTCATAGCAGCACAATTCACAATAGCAAGACTGTGGAACCAACCTAGATGCCCTTCAATAGACGAATGGATAAAAAAAATGTGGCATTTATACACAATGGAGTATTACTCTGCATTAAAAAATGACAAAATCATAGAATTTACAGGGAAATGGATGGCATTAGAGCAGATTATGCTAAGTGAAGCTAGCCAATCCCTAAAAAACAAATGCCAAATGTCTTCTTTGATATAAGGAGAGTAACTAAGAACAGAGTAGGGACGAAGAGCATGAGAAGAAGATTAACATTAAACAGGGATGAGAGGTGGGAGGGAAAGGGAGAGAGAAGGGAAATTGCATGGAAATGGAAGGAGACCCTCAGGGTTATACAAAAGTACATACAAGAGGAAGTGAGGGGAAAGGGAAAAATAATACAAGGGGGACAAATGAATGACAGTAGAGGGGGCAGAGAGAGAAGAGGGGAGGGGAGGGGAGGGGGGATAGTAGAGGATAGGAAAGGCAGCAGAATACAACAGACACTAGTATAGCAATATGTAAAACAGTGGATGTGTAACTGATGTGATGCTGCAATCTGTATACGGGGTAAAAATGGGAGTTCATAACCCACTTGAATCAAAGTGTGAAATATGATTTGTCAAGAACTATGTAATGTTTTGAACAACCAACAATAAAAATTAAAGAAAAAAAAAAAAGAAAGAAACTTCTGAAACCCTGAGGCAAGCATGTTATGCTTGCAGGATAAATTGTGTCAAAATATTTTCAGTTGGGTGCATCCTTTCTGTATTCACACCTGTATATCCAGGTGTGATGGTTAATCTTATGTGTCAATTTGACCGGGTTACAGTGCTCATATATGTAGTCAAATACATCTGGATGTTGTTGTGATGGAATGTTTTGGATGAGACTAATAATTAAATATCTAAGCTTTAGGTAAAGCAGACCACCCCTCAATAAAGTGGGTGGGTCTCATTCAATCACTTGAAAACCTTAAGAAAAAGACTGACATCGTCTGAGAAAGAAGAAACTCTGAAAGCAGCTGTCCTTCAGACTCAAACTGAAACATCACCTCTTCCTGGGCTAGCTTGTAGATTTTGGGATTTGCTAGCCCTCAAAATTTTGTAAGCAATTTTCTAAAAACAAATCAATCTATATTGATAGAAAAATCTCTTATTGATTCTGATTCTCCAGAGAAACTTATCCTAATATACCAGGTTTGTCAATACAGTCTCATTTTATGCCTTTTCAACCAAAAAAAAGCTAAATAGTAAGACTTCCTTAGCCATTCTATTTATAAAGTTTCAACTCTACAACACAAGCTAACTAACTACATCTTGAATTCTGTAGAATCAAAACTATTAAGTTACTCTGATTAGCACGTTTACCTCATCTTCTCTCCTTCACTAAACACCCTAATTTATTTAAAGCCAAAGTTTCAGAAATACCTTCTTTTATTCATCATCTTTCTTACCCACTGCCATCCCCTTAAAACCAAGTTTGGAATATGATTTATTTTGGGTTTTTTTGTTGTTGTTTTTTTCCTTCTCATTTTTGATCTCTATGTGTTTTGAAGTGGTAAGCTACTTCACATTGCATTTATTTTATTGAGTTCTTGTTCTCACTGGGATCTTGTGAACTGCTCTAACCCATGGTCGTCTCTAATTTTCCCTCCTTCCATTTCATTCACCATTTTCCATCTTACTGTATGACATGAATCTTTGCTGGCCAGAGGGTTTTTGGAAAGAAATAGCACAGAAAAAAAAAGTAATTTTGGATAGGACTGTATAAACAAATTATACTGGATTAACATGACAATTTCTTCAATAGCAATAAATAAAGTATACATAGTGTTTACAATATGTTGGGAATTATCCTAAACACTTTATATATATATTAATTCTAATTTTTAACACATCCTCTTTAAATCTTTATGGTGTCCCTATGAGGCATTATTAATTATTGATCCTATTTTTTCATATGAATAAATTGAGGCAAACAGCAATCAAAAACTTGTTAAAAGTTAATAAATGTTTAACAGACACTATGGGTCCCATTCCTTGCATTTCATCCTCAAACCCAGGGCTATAATTATAAAATGAAACATGGTAAATACTTTCCTATGACAAACTAAGATTACAAAGCACAATAGTGTACCCCTGGGTGATCCAGCTTCACGAAAAAATTTAGAATCCCAATAGAAGACAGACAGCATATCTTCTGAATTTCTACCAAACAACCAGATCTGAAATTTCTTAAATATAAAACTGGTGTTATAGTTGAAGTACAAGCAGAAAATAAATAGAACTACATTTTTGATGTAAAGTGAGAATTGACCTTTAAGAAAATGGGATATTTGGGAATTTCAGTCCATTTCATAAAAAGAGCATATCAGAAGAACAAGCTTCATATCTTGTGATGTGCAGATGATATAATAAGTAAATAATTATTATGATTAGAGACCACCAGCCAGAATTATCAGATCCATGAACAGTGGTTTTAAGCTAATTATTCATTAATTTGGATGTATTTGGGAGTGGGTTAGGAAAAGAAGTGTTTCTGTGTCCCAGACTAAAATAAAATAGTGTTCACAAGTTACAAACAATTATTTAGGGTTATAAACCTTAGAAAAAGAAGTGCTCCCAATATTAATGGGAAACCAAGTTTTTATAAATACTTTTAATGAAATTTTATCATTAGTAAGTATTTCCCAAAATCTGATATTATTATTAGTTCCAAATTTTAAATTTGGGATTCCCATAGATTGCTCAAATTTTGAGAACTATGTCTTTTAGAATTAAATTTGTTAAGTTGCACCCAAAGCAAAAATAAAATAAATCCTATGACTTATTGTTCAGTACATCTCTTAAAATAAATGGGGGTTTTATTGACTTTTTATTCTTCTGATTGACTGCCTTCATATTAATTCATTCTTGTTATTACTGGAGTCTGTGTTATTCAATAGGATTGCAGGAGTAAATTTCATCTATCCTTCATCTATTGATACAAAAGTAGCAGACATTTCTGGAAAAAAACAATCAAAACACAGATTCCAAATAGGAGTATAGATTTTTGGCCATCAGCTCATTTTTTCTTAATCTAATCATAGGGCCAAATGGGTAAGGAAATTTTCACTCTCTTTGTCAACTACATCACTCCATTTTTCACTTTTATAGCAAAAAACCTGAGGGTGAATAGTGTATAAAGAAGTTTGTTTAATGTACAGTTCTGGAAAGTGTTAGTCATTTTTTCATCAACGAGACCAAAACACCTGAGGAAAAAAAAACAATTTAGAAAAGGAAAGACATTTTGGCTCATAATTTCAGTCCACAGGTAAAATGTTAGTCCCCAAGACTGGCTCCAAGGCAGGAACATCGTGGTAGAAGGGTGTGGTAGAGGAAAAATGTTTCAACTCATGGTAGTTGGGAAGCATACAAAGAGAAAGATATCAGAAAGAAGATAAACGCTGTAAAGCACTTCCTCTATGACCTATTTCCACCTCCAATTGCTTCCCACCTTCCAGTAATCCATTCAGCCATGATTGGATTAATCTGGTGATCTTATCCTTAAACTGCTACCTTTGAGTATTTGAGATTTGGGGGTACATCCAAATCATAACATGGAGTTCAAAGTCATAGTGACAACTTCTCCTCAGATCTTTTGAGAGCCAGTGAAAGATGGCAATGCAGCGGAGCATTCACACTTCAAGACAGAAAGCCACAGGGGTTAGTTAGTCTTGCTATTTTATAACAACCCATTCTTATGGGAACTAATGGGTCCCATGAGAACTACATTAATCCCTTTCAAAGGCAGCTTTGAAAATGGAATCACAATCCCCAAGATGGGAAATTTTTTTTCAGTCTCTGCATGTTGGGAATTTTCTTGGATGCTAGAGAGGGAAGATTAGGTCCTATTCTTCAATGAATGAGGTCCAACCACCTCTGACTTCATCTAGCTCTACTTGCTTTAGAACCCTTCTTGCTAGCTATCATAGTCTACACAATGTTAAACCCTAGGCTTAGATATGATATTATCAAGAAAAGACTAAATCATTCCACACCTTAGTTCAATAGAGCCTTCCCAATATCCCTGCCTGAGATGCATTCTGAAGCTTAAGAGTTATAAAATTTGTGGGCTCACTTGTTTTTGCCCTTAAGAGGCTGGTGAATGATAGTCACAAAGTAGAATAATTTTTTTAGAATTCTATGTTCTTAATATTATATAACAATATATTTTATAAATATCTTATTTAACAAATTCTTCAAGGACATTTTTTAAGCATTAGGAAATGAAGAAAATCTTCCCTAAGAATGATAATGAACAGAAAAAAAAGTGTTTAGTGTACCTTGTATCATTTGCCTCTAGACTTCATATGTAAATTGCATAAAACACAGTTCTTACATGAAATTGCACTTACAAACTAGTTTAACTTTATTTTTACATTTAAATTTACAAAATCCTTCGTAATACCAATCTATTGCATATATTCTACCCAACAAACACTTGAAAATCCCAGGGAAAGTAGCTGTCACATTGTTTCAACATGAAATTGATGTCACAGAAGATTTTTTTCTCATCATTGCCTCCTTCTCAATGCCACATCAATTCCCCAGTGATAAATGTAAACTGATTTTAATCACTATAGTCAACTGGGCACATACTTCAAGAAACTTCAAGAAACTTATTATCTGAAACCATAAAATCAAAAAACTAGCTAGAATTTTCCTCAGAGATCATTTTTCTATTTGGCTTCTCTAATGGGAGATGGTATAAATTTTTAACCTTCAAACTTTGATGCTGGAAATTTTTTATCCTTCCTGGCAGTTTGGAATACATTAAAAAACATAGTGAATGAAGAATTTGGGTACTGGAAATGGTAGAGACCAAGACTTAGAAGGCCTGGGAAATAATTGATAATAAATAATATCTATGTTAAATATAGAATTCCGTGGGCATTCAGACACAAAAAGTTAGAGACAATGGTAGGGTGGATAGTGTGGGAGGTCTCAAAATTGACTAGAGAAAATGAGGGTATTTAATACTTTGGGGAAAATGCTGGTGGAGGACAAACCACTGGTTTGCCTAAGTAAATATACCTTTAACAAAAGAAACAATATAAAAACTGCCATTTTGGATTTGAATATAATTGTATCAGTCTAAGTATTCTTCCTGGAAAGCATTTAGGATCATTGAAATTGCTAAATCCTCCTTGATGATTATTCAGAACCTGAGATATTAGGCAAAAAGGTAGGCCAAATACTCCCTCTACCATTTTAGATTTGGGAAGTGAAAATAACTGTGCTATTCAGGCACAATGGAAAGAAAACGTCCCCTGCTTTGACAAGTTATAAAACTTCTCTGTGCCTGTTTTGTTGTCTATAAAATAGCTTTCTATAAAAATCAGATGAATTAAAACATATATTATGTTTTTGAAAAAGAAAGAAAGCATTGCTTTCAGTAAACAAGTGAAAACCCAGTAATATTCTAATCTTGAACACTGGGGCTGCTGTTACTACTTCTGTTGAAGCAGTAGGGGGTGGGCGGAGAAAATGGTACCAAGCTGTGCTTCCCTCCTTCTGCCATCCTGCTGCCTCACTGTGTCTCTGCACTACCAATCACCAGTAGCAGCAAAGTCCCCTGCAGTTTGATATTTATGCTCATCTTAAATGCTGTATGTGAAAAAATATATATATCCGTTCATCCCTTGAAAAATAGCCATTCACCTTAACTAACATGATCATTATCCCTGATAGCCTGGTCACTGAGTATAGCAAATTAAACCTGAAGATAAAGTGTACTTGGAATCTTGGCTTTCCAGCACACCAGTATTTTTTAAATTAATGCAAATGCCTATATAATCTCATAATGCACTCAGAGGTATATAGATAAGTAAAATGGACTTCCTAAATAGGCTTGCTCCTAAGTGTTGCTTACATTGAGTTGATAATTTTGGTTCCATTTGCTTGTGGTGTTTTGTCCTAATTTCTAGCAGTGGAGAAACCATCTGAGTGAAGAAAGTATATAAATCTTATTCTTATTAGTTTGAGCTCTTGAACTGAGTTAATGTTTTTCACTCATATGAATGTCACCCTGCGAAAGAAACGACTATGCTTTTGTGAGATGCAATTTTTAATGTCAAGTCTGGGAATTAGTTGTGATAAAATGTTGTAATATAAATAAATGTGCATTGCAAACTCAAAAGACCCACAAACACTCATAAAGAAACAAAGAGAAAGAAAAGTCAGATTGCAGAAACTGATTTCAATTGATAAGACATCTCAGGATATTGGTCAGTAATTTAAATCAATATTAACAGATCAATGCAAATAAAGATGCACTAATATCACCATTGCTATGCCTTTATTTATATTCTTATTTCTGGATTCACAATCTTTAAAGAATCAAAAATTACAATTACATAGTACTTTTTCTCTCTGCAAGTTTAATTTTAGGAGACATGGAAGCATTTATTTACAAATATATGATCATAGTAAGAAATATTGCATAAGTTGTATTTAGGATTTTTTTTAACTCCTTTTATTCTAGAAAGTTTATAAAATGTAAGATGAAAAACAAATTCTAGATACCATTTTTCATAGTAAAATATAAAGGATGTTAATAATTTGTTGTATACAGATTGGACAAATATTTAAGAGATGTGGAGTTGAATTTCTGCTCAATGGCTTTTGCTAAGTCTCTCAATTTTACTGTGCTGCAAAATTTTTAAGCCTAAATTGGAGATCCAGTAACTTCTTACATGCTTCCACCTTCTAGCTAATAATCAAAATACAAGATGATTTGTATGTCAAATTTATTAAGCACTTATTATTTGACACTCTTCTAAGTCTTTTCTGTGTCTTAATTTATATAATGGCCTTACTAACACTAAGACATACATTATATTATATACTAAGTATTATATGTGATCTGTTGAATATTATATACTAATATAATCAGATTCTGTTTAAATTTTTGCAACACACTGTAAGGACTTTAATTTTCACTCTTGGTGAGATCAAGAACCATTTGGAGGGTTCTAATGTGAGAAGGGGCATGAATTGACCTCCATTTTAAAAGGTCAATCTAGCTGCTGTGTTGAGAAAACACTATTGATGGGCAGAGATGATGGGAGCTGGCATCAGCATGGTAGCAGTGGAGGGTGAGAATATTTGGATTCTGGATATATTACAAAGTTGAATCAATGCATTTTCTGAAGGATTGAAAGTGGAATGAGGAAGAGAGGGGAAAGTTAGGGATGACTGAGCATTCTGGACTCAAATAACTGGGAGAATGGAATTGTCATTTACTTAGATGTGGAATATGATGATTGGAGCAGAATTGATGGGGAAACCAGGAGTGCATGAGCATAAACCTGTGTACTACTGTTTTGCCATTATTCTGCAGGGAACTAGCAGCCCTCTGTGGGTGGCTCTGGGGCAGGTATGTGCCTTTATTACTTAACCTGGCAGCTGGAAGTACTTGCAGCCTTTTCCCCATCTCACTGTTCCTTGGGCTCCATCATTCCCTCCTCACCCTTCACTATGCGACTGATGCACTGAGCACCCAGGGGTCGTAACTACTCATCTGGGAAAAGTGGTCCCATGCCCACAAAGTTATTTAGGTATGGCTCCACCAGGCCCTGGGTTTTGTAGCGAAGTGTGACAGAGAAGGGGAAAGAGATTCTTAGAGATTCTAAGAAAAGATATTCTTTCTTAGAGATCTAGAAAGTACTGTTTCTAGTGCTTCAAAAATCAAAGTTCCCTAAAACAGCTCCTGAGATTTTACTTTCACTTCTTTATCTCAGATCAAAATATTTTCTGGATATTGGGCTGAAAACTGATTTGAGTAAAAATCCCACTATGCTCAGAATCATGATCATTAGGCCTTCTTTGTGGTTAATTTCATTTGTTATCAAAATAACTGAACAATAATCTCCACCCATAAAAATAAACTTTTGCTAAATTAAATCACTGATATCCATAATTATCTACATAAGATTGGACCCCAGGAATGCAGAAGATTAAGTTTTTTCCATGAGCTTTCCATCCTCATCTTCCATGACCCTGACTTTCACTAAACTTGTATTGACAGCTTCTAGTCATGGCCCAACATGTTTAAACTCCACCAATACATTAAGATGAAACTTACAGTGTAATACCCACTTTGGTGTCTTAGTCCTGTAGAGATTAGTGTCAGACTTGAGATTTGAAACCAACTTTCTTTGACTCCAAGACTCATGAACTTAATCATTAAACTGATTAGAAAACAGATTAAGAAAGACTGTGATGGTATGAACAGAAGTAACAGGAAATAAAGTGTATTTATAGAGTCAAATCTTATGATGTTACCCTTGAATTAGACATCTAGATTTTCATGCACATTTTGAAAATGCATAACAGTAACCAGTAAAATTGAGTTCATGATATTGTCCACATTACTGGAGACAAAGGAGTAATACAATGATGGAGAGCCCCCTTTTTGTAGGCAGACTCACCTGGGAGAGAATGCTGACACTCCTTCTCACTAATGTTGTGATCTAGGGCACATCATTGAGTTTGCTGAGCCATAAAGACACAAAGAGTTCCAGCTGGTTTAAAAAGTGGTGTTTTAATGTATCTACTTAAATAATTTGAAAAAAAAATTTAAAAATATTGCTCACAAGAAATATTGCTTTAGCAATTGACATACAATCTAGGCAACCAGTGAAGCATACTAACCAACACTCATCAAGGGTAGCAAAATTAAAACAAAAATAAACAGAGTAAATATGTGTTATGGTTTAGATATTAGATATTCCCCCAAAAGCTCATGCCTGAAACAACGTAAGAATGGTTAGAGGTGAAATGATTGGGTTCTGAGAACCTTAAGTCAATCAGTGAATTAATCCTCTGATAGGGATTAAGTGAGTGGTAAATGAAAGCAGGTAGGGTATAGCTGGAAGAGGTGGGTCACTGGGGGTTTGTCTTTGGCATATATATTTTGTATCTGGTGAGTGGACGCTCTCTCTCTGCTTTGTGGTGTGATGCCTTGAGTCACTTTTCTCCACCATACCCTTCTTCCATAATGTTCTCCCTTATTTTGAACTTCAAGGAATAGAGTCAGCTTTCTATGGAATGAGATCTCTGAAACTGTGAGCTCCAAAATAAACTTTTCCTCCTAAAATTGTCCTTGTCAGGTCTTTTGATCACAACAACAACAACAAAAACTTACTAAAACAATGTAATAACAAGGCTTTTCTGGCTCACCCACATTAGAAATAAGAATCTAAAGATAAGGCAAAAAATATACATGCATTTCATTTCAAAAAGAGTGAAATAATTAACTGCAGCCAGAAATTGTTTCCAGGGCTTATGACAGGAGAGTGAAATTGATTTAGTACCCTCTCCTATTTCCTAACCAACTCACTCCCTAGCCTCATCAGTCTGTATAAACAAAAAATGAGGAAGAAATGATGAAAGCAAAGATAGGAATATGGGAGAAGAGACAGAATGATTGTGAGAAAAAGAGAAGAAAAAGAGAATCCTCACCTGAAATCAAGGTGAGGGACCTGAGACTCACTATGGAAACCAGGAATGATTAGCAGAAACAGGCAACTCATTTGTAGTTGAAAATCTGTCTATGCAATGGATTGACGAAGCTGTCAGTGCACCACCTCTACCCCAAATCCTCATGGTTGAAAAAAATAAATAAATAAAACGGAGAGAAAGAGTATAGAGATACAATAAAACCTGATATTCCACCTGATGACAGATTTCCAGCAGGTCTCCTGGACCCTACAAAAAGTAGTGCAGATTGTGCTAAGACATCTGCCCATGTGGGCAGTCCACTGGGCTCAGAAGCAAGAAACAATGGTATATACTGACAAGAAAGAGAGTAGGGTATTTGAAGGACATTGACCTAGAGCTTCACTTCTGCCTGAGTAACCTATGTAGAGAAGGGTCTTTATAATACCACAGTGACCAGAAAGGGTTTTTCTAGAACTGACATGGAATCTGCTTCAGATAAAAGTATTAGTAAGTATCATAAAGAGAAAAAAAATGGTGATATGTGTGGGATTCGATAACGCATGGCTAAATGCAATAACTGAAGAAAAATGAACCATTTCCCAATTCTACTTCACAGAGTTTAGTCTGTTCAGTCACCCTATACTGGTTACAAAAGTAGAGATTAAACTTAAATTGATTTAAAAAGCCAATAATGAAGATAAGCTAATCATAAACCACTGGGTATTGAACACATCATATCAAAATGCAATAGACAGAAATATGAACTCTAGAGCCAAATTGCTTGGGGAGAGATTCTAACAGGTAAGACTGATCCAGTTATTTAATGTCTTTGCCTCCATTTCATCATCTGAAAAAAAAAGGACTTAATAATAGGACCTTCCTCATTTGTTCTTCTGAGGATCAAAGTACTTAATATAGCAAAAACTTTGAACCGTAAATACACACAGAAAGCATTCCTAAATGCTAGTCAGTAGCAGCAGCAGTAGCATTATTAATGCTAGATAATTAGAAACACATCTGTAATCGGGAACTTTAATAGAGCATACTCAATTTTAATGGCTAAAAAGTAATTCATACAAAAATTAATAAATATTTGGATGGTGTTATGGTCCCCAAAGGCCCATATTCTAAAGGCTTAGTCACCAGCCTGTGGTACTTTTTGGAGGTAGCAGAACCTTTAGTAGATGGGGCCCAGTTAGGTCACAGGGTCCATGCCTTTGAAGAGGAAGTTGGGATGGTGGTCTTCTCCCAACTCTCCCACTCTGTCTCTGTTTCTTTATGTGAGTGTGCATGCGCACATTCATGAACGTGCTTCACAGATGTCATGAGGTGAATAGCTTTGCTCCACCAAGTGCTCTCAGCCGTATCACAAAAACAGATGTTCTGCCTAGTCACAAAAGCAACAAAGCCAGCTAGCTATGGACTGACTGAACACCTTTAAATCAGGAAACAAAATAGACCTTTCCTGCTTTTGTCTGTCTCAGGTATCTGCCATAGCAATGGGAAGCTAACAGAGATAGTTAGAATAATATCATGACCAGCAGAGAAACAGATAATAATAAAGGAGAAAGTTAAAAAATTAAGAGAAAAAAATTGTGAGCCTAACTCTATCAAAAGCCCAACAGGTAATGAAAGAAAACATCAAAGGAAAGATAAAAAAGGAAAACAAACAATAGTAAACATGAGGAAAATGCATATAATATTATCACCTTAACCTAAAATAAACAAAAACTCAATGAGGTGTTTTTGAAATCTAACAAATTATTTAACAATTGAAAATAATAATAATAGTAGTTCAGTCTCAGGGAGGGGAGACTTTCTTATAAAGCCACACAAATAAGTATAGATCATTTGGAAAATAGTTCATAATATAAACCAAAGAGATTTCACAGTATTCTTGCCTTTATTTTGTTAATGGAAATGAAAATGCTCTAGCAAAAATGCAAATAATAAATCCTAAAAGTTAATGCATAAAGTCTTAATATTAATTATCTCAAGGATGTAAGTCACTTTTCCTAATTTGTACTTTCTACTAATTTTACTTTTCTGCAAGTTTCTATACTTCTATAAATTTTTTACTTATTATCCAAATACTTTACTTACAATTTCAGTTTCAATTAGCACCAAATTTTGGAAGACAGAAGTACCCACATCATCACATATTTCTGTCTGTGTGTATGTGCTCTGTATGCACAGATGTGAGCTGTAATTGAACAGGTATTACCTTCCATATTGTGTAAAGCATCTTGCTTGATCTAGGCTGCTTTCATGTACTGCTGCATTGGAAATATACTTTTTTAACCAGTTTATTGCTTTTCTGGGTAAAATAAATGCTTACCAGGGATTCATTTCTCTTCCAGGTGGGTCTGCTAGGGTAGAAAAGAAGCACTCTTGAGAGGTCAGTGCCCACTCACCATATTCCTTTCTATTTTATTTGGTCGTGACATGTGGATTGAATGTTTTCATTAGTCTGAACCTGGATCTTTTGCCTTCTAAACATTTTTCTTTTTCTTGCCTGTCTTGTCAGAGTTTATTAAAACCACAATTTGTTCTGTGGAATTAGATTCCCATCTCCTCAGCTTGATAGGATTTTTGTCTCTTCACCTAAGAATTGTAGATCACAGGATAATTCAGTGATACTTTAAATCAAGGAATTTAATAAAACTGTTATGTTGAATACAATTTAAAGGTGCTTTAAAATAGATTAGGCTATAATATATGTCCTGCTTTCTAGTTTCTATAACCTTCTATAGCTAAAGACTGTGGATATTTATGTGAGGTAAATCCTCATTCAAAATTGAAATTATATGCATATACATATGCATACAAATGCATACATACATACATATATAGTGGGTGAATTCAAATAGAATATCATGGAGTCAGAAGAAGCTAAAGGCTCAGCAAAGTAACAAAAGCCTTTAATCAATAATCAATCCCAATATTATTAATTTTATTTCCCTTCCATCTCCCCCTTTCTCCTTCTAGAGATTTATATCTATCTATCTATATATATACATATGTATACACACATATATATACATATATATATACACATATGTATACACACACATATATATACATATATATATATATATATATATATATATATATATATGAAACAGATAAAGTGAAAGACAAAGAAGGTTTAGCCTATAATTTTCTTTATAGCAAACCTAAAACTAAGTGTCCTAAAATTATCAATTACACTTATTTGGTCATTTTGAGACAGAAAAATATGTAATTTGTTGCACTTTATCCCTTGGTTAAATAGTAAAGGAACATAAAATTTATAATCTTGAAATATTTTGCCAAATACTGGTGATTTGGGGAACCAGAAGTTTTTTAAAATTCTGGAATACTCAAGCCAACTTGGTGAAAGCTGCACCAAAAAATTCCTAAAAGGATATGTGACATTCCAAGTTTTTACTTCTCTGATTCTCAATTACTTCCGATTTTTGAACAATAATATTTTTTCTTAAAAATACAATGATAATTATAAAAAGTTTTTTTAAAAATACCAAGAAGTTAAAAAAAAAAAAACCCAAACTTTACCAATCTTAGGAACAACAATGCTATACCTTTTTCAAGGATATATTATGATGGAATAGATCATTACATTAAAATTAAAACATATTACTCATTTTTAATAAAATGTGTATTAATTTTCCACTTTCGGTATCATATCAATGATCAAAACATTTCAGATTTTAGAGCATTTCATCTTTAAAAAAATAATATTTTATTAGTTGTTGGTGGACCTTTATTTATTTATTTTTTTATGTGGCCTTAAGAGTCGATTCCAGTGCCTCACACATGCCAGGCAAGCATGCTACCACTGAGCCACAACCCCAGCCCATTTTCAATTTTGGATTTGGGGATGAGAAATGCTCATATTTTTTTTTTTTTACTGTTACTTGCTTTTTTTTTCTCTCTCAATGTTTCAGTATTGAAGAGTTTAGTTGACTGTGTACTATGAGAAGGTAAGAAAATCAGCAATTCCTATATCTTATTTTGGTTAATTGTTCCCCCCAACTTCAGAGGTTTAATTTATGGAGTTATTTTATCTTGGAATGCTACAGTTTCTTCTTTACCATCAATTTTGCCACAGCTTCTCCAAATCCCCACTCATTTGTCTCTGATTGTCAAATAACAGGAAGGGGATGATTATTGTTTATCTAAGACTCAGGTTACTGTCATTCAAGGACCTTCATCATGCTCTAGGTTCAGAAACTGCTAGGAAGCATTTTCCTTAATTTTACCTTTTCAGGAGCATCTCCAGAGGGAGATAACACTTAACAGTCACCTGTAATCCCAGAGATTACCAGGAATTTTTATATACTGCTCAGAACAAAGAACTCTGGGAGAGGTGAGAAGGAAAGGAAAACAAGCTCATTGACTTGGCTGAGTTCAATTATATCTGAAGTAATTAACCACAGGGACAACTTGAGAATTCTCTCTCCTTGTATTATGACTTTATATAATTATATAAAACATGTTTTGCAAGCCTTGATATCCATGCAAATATAGGAGTTTGCATTTCAGATAGAGAAAGCAAGATTCTTTTATAAAACAACCACAAAAGAGTACTCATGTATTAAAAAAATATTTTCATGGCCAGGCGTGGCAGCGCATGCCTATAATCTCAGTGGCTTAGAAGTCTGTGGCAGGAGGATCTCAGGTTCAAAGCCAGCTTCAGCAAAGACAAGGTACTAAGCAATTCAGTGAGACTCTGTCTCTAAATAAAAATACAAAATAGGGCTGGAGATGTGGCTCAGTTATTGAGTGTCCCTGAGGTCAATCCATGGTATCCTCCCTAAAAGAAATATTTTAAAGAAACTTAAAAAAAACTCATTACCTTTGATATAGGACTGAACAGTCAAATATAGTCAGACATGGAATCTTCACTTCAGTGTGATTAG
The DNA here is from genome assembly GCF_001458135.2 of Marmota marmota marmota. Lineage (NCBI taxonomy): Eukaryota > Metazoa > Chordata > Mammalia > Rodentia > Sciuridae > Marmota > Marmota marmota. Next base: position 43,422,349 of record NW_026000108.1, on the reverse strand, counting down.
TTCAGGCATAGGCTATTGTTTATCTTCTGCTTTCTGAAGTATTGTACTTCTTCAAGTTTTCTCATAAATACAAAAAAACTTTTTTCTTTTCTTTCTTTTTTTTTTTTTTGGTCAGGCCAAGATGGTTTTCTTCATACTTTTTGTTTAATGGTAGTATCAGCCTCTTTTTAAATAGAAACTTATGCTCCATTTTTATTTTTCTTCTTCTTAAGGAGAAATCTATATTATTATGTATGAACATTGCTACATTTCTTGAATCCTTATATAGTTGAGGGTTAATGTCTATTGTGGACATACATCTTAGCAGGGTATAAAATTCTCTACATAAACTGAAATAGGTACCTAATAAAACCATACAAAAATTGTATTTTAAAAGAGTGTGCTTAAGTAAGTATATATTTCTCTTCTTCCATTTTGGTTTTGAAATTCCTTTTAGAATATGACCTCTAAATAATTTTCACTAATACAACCATTTATCTTATGGGATTTTACAGTTCAGCCAAAGAGCACCTATTAAATTTTGAATTTTCAGAAGTTTGCTGAAAACACAATAAATGCAAGAGAAAAAATGATGAGACATCAAATAAAATTTCATCAATGTAAAACATTGGTTAGGGTAATTTTATGTGTCAATTTGATTAGTCCACAGTTGTAAGGGTCTGTAAACAAGTCAAGATGGCGCCTGGCATTTTGCCAGAGGGAGTGGTTTGTGAAGTAACGCCAGAGAGCCATTAAGTGAGAAGATTCCTTATTGGTTGACTGCTGTATCTAGTTTGTGTTAATTAAGATAAGCTGTGTGGAATGTATATATACCGCTCCTGTCCTACAATAAACGGCTCCCACTCCTGCTGTATCAATGTACACAAGTTGTTCATCACCCCCCGGTTATTTTGCTGCAGCCAGACTGCGGCACACAGTAACCAAATATTTGGTCAAACATAGGTTGTCATTGTAAAGTTAATTTTTAGATGAAGTTAATATTTTAAATCATTTAATGTAGACTTTAAATAAAGCATATTACTCTCTATGATGTAAGTAGATTGCATGCGATCAGTTGAAGGCTTTATGAGAAAAACTGAAATTCCCTATAGGAGAAGGAATTCTGGAGACCTGGGCTGCAGCATAAACTCCTCTGTCATTTTTGTGCATGTGCATACGTACGCACGTATGTGTGTGTGTGGGGGGGAGGTATGTGTGCCTGAGAAAGAGAAATTGAGCTCCTATTGGTTCCAATTCTCTAGAAACTCACTAATACAAGGATAAAATAAATCTGTAGCTCAAAAGAGAAATATTTGTCTTAAAATAAAGCAATGCCAACTAATCTACATTGAGGCATATCCTGGGTAAGTTGTCAAAATTCTAGAAAAAAAATTATTGTGTATTTTCCTTATTCTTTTCTTTACTTACTGTCTTCCCCCCAAATCTCTATTGTTGAAATCTTAAAAAACGTAGTATATTTGTTATTATTTTCTCTGCTACTTTTCTATACCAATACAAGTCCCATTTGAGTAGGAGTTCAAAAAAAATACTTGGTATATGAATGACTAATATCTACTTTACAGTGTTTTTATGAGATCATGCATATGAGAAATGAACAATATTTGTTTTGATTCTACTATGTGACAAAAACTATTTTTATGTTAACATAGTCCATATGCATAATAATAATAAAAAAGTAGGCATTAATAATTCTGTTTTCCAGTCAAGGAAATTGACACTCAGAAAATTTACATCATTTGAGGTGCAGAAAGACTAGAAAATCCTAATCTAACTTCAATTCCAAGCTGCTTCTGTTATACATGTCTCTTTGTAACTCTTTGTATGGAGTTGATATTACTATCATTGTTTTGTGGCTATTGTTTTCCTCACATTTTTTGTAAAAGTGTATATTCACAAGTCTACCCATTCCTCTGAATGCTATGATTCAGGCTCAAATTTCTGCCAAGGATAAAATTATATAATATTAATCAATAAATGACGTAGACATAAAATTTATGTTTTAATGAACCCAAATTAAGTAAAAAAAAAAAAACTAAATGATAGAATTTCTTTGATGTTAACTGTGACCTAATTTCTCAAAATAGATATATTGTCTGGAGTACTGTTATGAATGTACTGTTATACTTTACAAACGGATAAAATCTTTGTACCTTGGTGCTTGTTAAAGAAGTCTGTGATAAGTATTTAGTAAGGGAAATATTACTTGCATTTTTAATTAATAACTCCTCTATTAATTAGCTTTATAAATTCTTATTTATGTAACTTGGTTGAAGTTAGAAATGTATTTAATGAAAGTTAATTCCTGCTACCAGGTATCTGCTTATTGTAATCAGCTATTTTGCTGCTGTGACTAAATGACCCAACTAGCACAACTGTAGAGGAGGAAGAGTTTATTTGAGGGCTTATGGTTTCAGAGGTCTTTGTCCATAGCAGGCTGCCTCCACTCCTCCAGGTTCTAGGTGAGGCAGAATATTATGGCAGAAGAGTGTGGCAGAGGGAAGCAGCTCACATGGTTATCAGAAAACGGAGAGACAAAGAGAGGAAAAAATTCCACTAGCCAGATACAAATATAAACCCAAAGCCACACCCCAATCCCTACCTCCTCTAGACACATCCTACCACTTCAATCACCATTCAGTTAATCCCTATCAGGGGATTAAATCACTAATTGGGTTAAGACTCTCACAACCCAATCATTTCTCCTCTTTTGGGAGACACCTCACATCTAAACCATAACACTGCCTTTTGCCAATACTGAAGAAATTGCTTTTCACTGACTTGCAAAATTGCCCCCATGATTTCCTTCTGTAGTTTTGTTCAAACTGTCCTAATTCTAGTTTGGCTTTTTGCTACAGTTTTCATATGGTTTTATATTTTATACTCCAAGGACTAGTTAAAACATTCATAAAATGTCCCCTAGTTACTGCAGATGTAATTTTGCATTTTCTTCGAAATCAACTTAGTATTTTATCTGACCTATTTTGGATTTTATTTATTCCAACTTTACATTCTTCTTATTTTAATTTGGGCATATTTGAAAGAAGATAAAATATGTTTTACATTGTTGAATCCCTCATGGTATTCTAAATATGTCTCTAATATAGCAGTATCCAGTAGATGTCCAATAAATGCTGATTGATTGTTCAAGTTGGCATTTATTGGAGTTGTAATATATCCCTAAAACAAACTTAAATGTTGCTGAATTACTTAAATCCTAACACATATCAATTCTTTTCAAAAACTACTTTCCAATAGCTATTCTAATACTTTATCATGTCAACAAACAAGTGAACACAGTGATATGCAATAGGACTTTTTTCTAAGAAGGTGGAAGTTTTTTCTAAATATGTCCTTAAACATATTTGAGGAAAATATCCACTTCAAAATAGAATGTTTCATAAAAACTGCTAAATGTCAATCCTTAAATATTATTTTACTACTAACAGATACTCTTATAGTCAGTTCTTAATAGTCAGTTCAAGAGCAATCATGCCAAATCCTAACCTAAGTTAAATGATTATTTCGGATATTCGGTTTGAAGGTGTTGCTGGTAAATCTTTCATCACTCTTACCACTGTTTATAGTCTTTCAGAAATTCCCAGGGAGTCTTATACTTAGATGTCTGCTACAAATTTTGTATGAATTTTAAAATTTCAATATTAAAATAATTGGTGAATACAATTTACTGAGTTCGATTGAAATTTGCTTTAGGATCTTGAAAAAAAAAAACTTTGAAACTGAAAATAAAAAATTCTTACAAAAGACAAAAATTTCTAAAGATAGTGAAAATTTCTGGCATAGCCAAATCCTAAAACTGGAATTTTAGATTTCTATGTGTATAAAACTTAATTACCCTAAACATCAGCTATGAATCTGAAATTTAGGAAATGTGATTTTATTCTAGTGAAAAATATGGTGAAATATGTAAAGAGCTGATTATAACCTCTGGATCAGAAAGAAATATTTAGATACATCCAATTTTTTAAATTCTTTACCAGGACACATACATAGCATGTCATAAATTAGAATTTTAAATGTGTAGATTTTTAAATTTTTCTAAGATGTATCCTAATATCTTTGTGAATTCAAAAACAACATTTATTCTTAGACATTAACTAAAGGCAGACTCATGTTTGTTGATTTCTAAATGTTTGTACAGAATTCTTTCATTTACAAAGTAGTTCCAATTAGAACTCCCCATTCTCAGCACAAAAAGTGTACAGAGTAGATCTTGATTCCCTTTACACATGAAATTTCTGAGGGCTGTAAGAACAAAAGTGAATTTCCCAATCATACAAGGAATTTTTTTTAAAAAAAATAAGTACCAAAGTTAAAAATCAATTCTTAGTTCAGTGCCTTTCCTATTGTTCCTCTGTCTATACATAAAGGGCACAAGAAATAGTCATTGCAAGTGAGGTTTCAATCAGTAAAAGGTATTGCCATAAAATATATCAATGATATGTCATATACTTCTCACTTACTTGTAATGTTCAACATACTGTTTAGAATGTGGTGGAAATATAGACATATCCTAATTCCATGCACTTAATTAATGATTTATTCTAAAAATATTTATTGAACATGTCCTAGGTTCAATAAACAGTGTTCAAGACACTGTAAAAAATGCAGAAATCAATAAAATGGATTCTTAACTTTGCACACATCCCCTTATAGTTATTGTATAACCAAAATAACTATAATCAATCAATCAATATAATAAATATAATTAGCATCCTAATAGATATATTTATAAAGCTTTGGAGGGTCACAATTATAATAATTATCTCTGCCATGGAGTTCAGAAATTGTTTCAAAGTGAAAGTAATTTTTGAGCTGCAACTTTAGTAAAAATGAACTGAATATTTTTACTATTAAAATTAGAATATTTAAGAATTTTTTTAAAATCCCAAGACTTGAAACACAATGATATCTTTATCCTCAAAAAGAATAGTTTCCCATATGGAATTCCTTATCTGACTTGTTTATCAAATGTAGAGGAAATATGAAATATGGTGATGTACACAGAATGAAAAAAAAGAGTAACTAAAAATTAGGCCATGAAAATATGAGACTATAGTCAAGAGAAAAAAATAGTCAACAGAAATAGAACTTTAAAATTCTCAGATATAAAATAACTTAAAACAAACATACATGAAAAAGTCCATAGGAAAGAGCCAAAAACTGGAAACAAGAAAAATGCCCCACAATAACTGAATGATTCAACAAACTATTGTGCATTCATACTAAGTAATACTATTCCAATAGAAAGAATGAATTATTGATATGATTTGGATGGATCTCAAGAGCATTATGCTGTGTAAAAAAACTAAATTTGAAAAGATTATATACTATATAATTCCATTTATATATTACTCCTGAAACAAAAAAGATTATAGGGCTTAAGAACATATCTTAGGTTGTCAGGAGGTACTGGTAGTGAGGAAGAAGGGATGGGTATGCTTGATTATAAAGAGGCAGCACAAGGAGACCTCTGAAGTAGTGGAATAGCCCTGTCATATGGTAGAGATGCAAAACATTTAAAATGTAAATCAAAACCTTCCTCTCTCATTCTTAAACAAAAATATTTATTTGGGAGGTAAACCAAGATGACTGAGTTTCTTAATAAGAGATATGGAAGGTAAGTAGACTAGTTTTGAACTTTCATGTATAAATGTCTTCTATATAAAGATCCAAAGCTCAGGTAAAAGAGATTCAGATATAAATTTGAGGGCCAGAGGCTTTAGTTGGTTATTGAGACCCTGGAAAGGATGAGACGATGCAGGGAGTATAGAAAAAGTTATTCCCAGGATCTTAAGCATTGTAGGGAGAAGGTGGCTATGGTGTGGTTGTTTATGTCCCTTCAAAATTCATGTTGAAACTTAATCTTTAAGGCATTTGTATTGAGAGGTAGAGCCTCTTTTCATAAGGGTTCCGTTCTCTTGAATGGAATTGTGTCCTTATCAAAAGTCTTCAGGGAGCCTGTTGGTCCCTTTTTGGCTCTTTTGCTATGTGAAAACATTGCAAGAAGATACTGTGCTCAAAGAAAAGATGAAACCCTTGCCAGATACTGAATATGCTGATGCTTCAACTTCCCAGCCTTTAGAACAGTAAAGGGGGAAAAAGTGTTGTTTATAAATTACTCAGTCCAATACATTTTGTAGTAGCATGAAGAAAGAACTAAAATAGGGTTCACACATGGCTTTGCGAAGCCAAAAAAGTTTGAACACTATCTTCTTAACAATGTACCTCACATATTCTGTAAAAAAATTTAGGGAAAACCCAAATCATGCAGACAATAAAAGAAAAATACAACTTACGACAAGGAATAATGGAACACAATGTAACGTATTGTGTAATGCATAACACAGATATTAGAGAATATGTTTTAAGGAATCAATTTTATCTATAAATTTGTAGATTTAAAATTACAATTATATAAATTGAGACCACCAAATATCAAGCAAAAATTAACATGAGACTAGTAAGTAGGTCCTTCTAAATTCTGGTTCCAAGTATAACATAAATTAGGCAGGAGCACAGAGCTTGAATTATTTCTTATGGAGTGGAGTAATGCAAGCAGTGAAATGCGCCCTTGGCCAAACTTAGACGAGGAAGTACAGGTACATTTTCTGATTATTAAATCCCTTCTTGCAGGTGACTTGCCTAAGGTAACAAAGAATTAACAGTGAAAATGGGAAATAAGCATAATGTGTTATTTTTCTTAAGAAGATAATACTCCTGACCCATTACTGGTTGAGCATGCACTTATGAATTATTTCCCATGGGTAGTGAGAGATATTTGTGCTGATCCAGCCACAGAGGACTCTTTTTTTAAGAACTACCGATCCACAGCTCTCCTTTTCAATTTGGAAATTCTCTGAGGCAACTTTGCAAACTGATTCAATGAAAAAAAAAATAGATCTATGTCACTGCAACCCACGCTATACTGATAGTAACTTAACCTGCAGAAGAGGGAAAATTAATTAAATTCTCACTAAAACCTTGATCTCTTGTGACATTGAATCAACATAATGGTTTGCCCTTTGGTTTTATCACACTTGACTGTAATTAATACTTTGAAATTGTATTTTAAAAATCTCCCAGGAAACAAGTAAAAACTAAAAATATTCCCCCTTGTTTGCTTGGGGCACTGGCTGCAAGCTTCAAGCCTTTAAAAAAATAACCATGTTGTTTCTTTTGAATAATAAGAAATATTTATAGGTGAGAAAAATAGGAAGAAACTACTATCATTCACAGTAAAATAGTGTTGTTTTCTTTCTCAAAGTTCCATCATGGATAGACAAGATTATTTTAGTTTTATTCCTCATTTCTTGGACTTCATTAGCTTTCCATCTAGTACCTTCCAAACGAAACAGCACAACTAGCCTGTTTTGTTTTTAAGAGTTGAGTTCTTATTATTAGGTTCAGTCATGCAAATAATAAAAGGAATCTCAGTTTTCCACTCCAACCAGCATCTTACATCTGATGTTATTTAACTAGATTCCTTACTTTGATGCCCTTGGAAAGAGCCTTTTCTTTCTCCTCTATTTGAGTGCATCAAATGTCTTAAATGTCTTCTTCCCAACATTTGGAGTCCTAAGCTGATGGCATTTGATAAAAAAAATATGATTGACTTCCATTCTACTAAGTTATTTTTTTTCTCATTATTTTTGGACTGCCTTATACTGACCTGAGAAAGAAAGTTAGTAGCCCTTCTTGCTCTACACTTTGGGAAACCTGGCTGCCATAAATAATTCAAAAGCATTTTACAGCAATCAGGAGGAGAAGCAGTGCATGCAAAGGGAACCACTGCAGAAACAGCTGTTGAGCTTTCCAGAAAGAGCTAAAATGTAACAAGAATGTCATGGATAAGACCAATGAGCTGTGAGAAGAGGGAGAAGAGGAACACAGAACGTCTGGAGAAGAGCAATTGGTTGGTTTTCAGAAAATATCCATTGACATTCAGAATGCCTTGACTATTAGGAATTTTTATCAATAATTTGATGATATTCAAACTATTTAAATACCCGTTCATCACAAGCACTAACCAAAGCATATGTATGATGACAGTTATACAAGTAGATATCTAGATGTATAAATGCTACATAGATATAACATATACACATAAATGTTTAGATACAGATATTTGTTAGATATATAAAGACATGTGTATAATATTTAAAGACTCAACCTTACCAAGCCGAGTATTTACCCAGAATGTTCTAGATACAATTATTGCCTAAATATAATTAACCCTCCTTGAAACATTCCTGAAAAGGACTAATTTTTTCTTTAAGTAATAAGAATAAAGAAAGAGGTAAACTATCATCCCAAGATTATGCAGCTAAAAGTTGGGGGAAAGGCTATCAAGACAAATTCCTCAATGTGAATCAAAGTTTTCAACCCTCAGTGTTATTTTTCTCATTTTTCTCTATTTCACACAAACATGTATTCATACATGCATGCACACACACACATACACACATACACACACACACACACACATAAGTACAACAATTTCCAAGTCCTTTTCATCTAGCACACATGATAACTTTTGTGCTGAAATTACTAAAGGGTGTCATTTTTTAAAATATCAGCTTTTCTTCTCCATTTATCAAATTTCTGATATAAAGAAAAAGACACCTCATGTGTCAGATCAATTACAAAGTCAAACGGGAGCTCCAGTGGCCTAACTACTTGCTTTTGGAAAAATTTTCAGTAGCGGTGACCATTATCCTGTTTATATCTGACCATTTCTGTCCCATGGTTAGCTGCTTAAGCCTACTTCATTCAATTTTAACTCCATTTCTTGATGATGACCCTGATGTGCACACCCTGATATCTTAAAGCAAGTGCCTAGCCTATCTTTGCAGATCACAGAATATGGAGTCTCCAAAAAATGCTTCATCATTTCATTTAAGAGATACAAAGTCTGTGTCATATGTATCTTAAAGGTGTTTTTATATTACCTCTTGACCCTTACTGGTATTCAAGTATCCTGCTCTAAAAATGGAAATAATCACCAGCATTATTGAGACCACAAAAACACCAGTTCCTATGCAATGTGCTGACACATGAAGTCTGCCCTTTACTTCCTACCACTATCCTTTGTGAAAAATACCATCACTCTTACTTCTACAGACAAGAAAACAAACTCAGAGAAGGTAAGTAACTAAGTAAAAAAACTATTACATTAAAAGGTAGAGAACAAGCTTATCTAGTTCCAAAATTTATTTCCTTCCCTTAATTTATATGTATATATTCTTTAAATATTGGAAGCATACAAAGCATATTACAGAAACATCACCAATGTTAATCCAGTTACCATTTTGCAAAAATTTTGTTGACTAGACATTTCCCCAAGTCAGTGTTGTAGAAACATATAATATAAAAAGAAATAATCATTGCTTAGCTGCTTTAGAACAAATTTTGAGACTGTATTATTTCATACATTATACATTATATCTGATAAAAAATGAATTTCATGACAGATGCTTTCTGCAAAATCAGGTATATTACATGTATACAGAAATCTCCAGGTGCTGGACAACATAATATTTTTCTTTATTCTCATTTTATTAAAGAAAGCTTAAAAGGAACCTAGAAAGTTTAGAACTGTGGATAAAATATACTGGAAAAATTATCACCTCTTTTCTTTCTAAAAAAAAATAGTTTCAGCATTTGGTCATTGCTTGTGTTCATAGTGGCACGATGCACAAGAATAATCATATGTCAAACATTATTTTTAACTCATGGCATTTCTCTCTTTATTGGTAGTTACTGATATTCACCTCTCTACAAATAATGTAGAACTTTAATTCAAGATCATATCAATATCTCTGAAAGAACCATTATTTGAACAACAGAGTTATACTATAAGTCAGAATCCTTGGAGCAAATTTAGAGACTACTTAACGTGATTTTCTGACAAGGCCAGAGGCCAGAGCTTTCAAAATGGCTTTACATAAAGATGTCATGGAGTAGACAATCATTATTCTTTTGGACCACTTAGCATCTCAGCATTCTTCCTAGGTAGGACACTTTTATACTTTATGAGTCTTCATAGCAGAAGAAATATATCCCCATCCCAGAAGTAAGAAAATATATGACACTGACTTCCCTGGATCCTGTGAAGCTAGTTATAAATAATGGACCTAGACTCTGCCAATCACATGCATCCATGTCACTCTTTTAATCCAAAAGCTAAAAGTGCAAGATGCATGGTATTTCTGGTTGGCAACATTAACAACTGCAATGAAGTTGAGCTGCGAGCAGAGTACAAGCTGTGGCACCTTGTACTCAATGATAGTAGACACAGTTTCATCATCAGACCACTACCGAGATGTGGCTTTGTGTCAGTCCTGTGATTAGGTATTTAGGTTCATTCTTCATTCCTTCCAGTTACACTGAGAGTGTGCTAATATCTCCTCGATATATTTCTATCTTGTTAAAATTAGCCAGGGTTTATTTCTATTACTTGCTACAGAGAAATGGTTGATAGAAAACTCTGCCTCTATTTTACAGTAGGTTCAATAGGAAGTTTTTGCTCACGGGCTGTAATGGAGGACAATTGTTATTGGACTAGAACAGGAATGTCCTACTAGGGCATTTGTTATATACATATGCTTAGTAAGTGTTGCTAATTCTGGTAACAATCATTAGTAGGCAGAAGTTAGAATTTCTAAAATCTTTTTCTAGGTCTATCCCTGCTGAGTTTCTTTCCTTTTTTCATGAGTTAGAATCAGCCCATCTGCTTCACCCTTCTAACTTGGTCTATTTTTATGATGAATTAAGTGGTACTAAAATAGTTGGTTCAATATGTCCCAGTCCATCAATACATTACTTACTGGGGAATATGACTCCCAAGGATCACAGGTGGTAAAGTGGATCCAGGAAAATTGGCTAAGCTAATGTCCAGCCCTAAATCTTGCACACTGGCAGCCGAGGCTCAGCTCTGATCCATTCTGTCTGCTCCAGGAGAATGTTTCTGAGTTAATCAGCTTCTTGCAATCAGCCAAACCAATGTCCAACTAACTGTATCTCTTCATTATGTATATTATTGTGTCTATATTATCATCATCTCTTAACTGTAGTTAGCCTTCCTACCCCCTTCTCACCCAGACTGTCATGACCACCATTTGACTTGGATGCTATTGAAATTTAGATATAGAAATCTACTCTCATATGGAAGGGTTCACCATTCAAATTACTAATCATAATCAGAGCAAAGCCAGAAAAAATCAGTTTTAACCAATATTTTTTTAACAATTGGTTTCAACTAGAAATTTTATAATTAACAACTTTAAATTTAAACTGATACTGATTATTTTAAACACTGAGTCAATAGCACTGTGGGAAAAATAACATGGTTTTGAACACAGAAAAAAGTGGCATTTTTATTAATTTTTTATAGTAAGAGAAATGATGCAATTAAAATCAGTTTTTATTATTTTTAACCAACATATTCTTTAATCAGCACTAGACTCTCTCTAGTGGAGGTCAATTCTCAAATAATAAAATCTCTACATATAGACATTAGCATATCAAGTAAAGCTGTTTTAAATGATCTTGTGTTTTTGAATTTTACACATAGCTCAAGTGTAAAACATTATTACTTGTACCCTGGAGAAATAATTTCTACAACTATCAAATTTCGTTTTTAAACTGTACATTTAATACATCATTTGAAAGAATCTGATGAAATATAAGGGTAGTATTTAAGTCTCAAAGTCTCCATGGAACTTTGCAGATTTAAATAGTCTTCACCGTTTAGTATATCTTTGACCTTGGATAGGTAACTTAGCCTCTCTATGCTTTGGTTTCCTAGAATACAAAATAGGAATAGAATAGAACCTGCATCAAAGGTTGCTATGAGAACTGAAGGGGTTGATAGGCACAGACTATTTGGAATTGTGTCTTGCACAAAGTAAATGTGCAATAAATGTTGGCTCTCATAATTATTATTGTTATTCCAAACATATAGCCACAAGAGGTTTAGTGAGACATAAAGAGCAGAAGAATTCAAGTCAGAACTTCTTTGGTTTAAAACTGGCAATCTTGGGCTATGTAAACTTCGCATGCTTAAAGTTAGGTCTGAATTGTGATGTTTATATGCAAGAACCCCCTACTGCCCTAACCACCTGGGCACAGCAGGTGTTGACTGTGCTAAGAAAAAATATGCACCTTCTGCCTAAAAAGAGGTTTGTTCATATCATAGATTTCAAGAGCCCTACTTCAGCTTTGCTTATAGTCCTTCCATAAATGTCTATACCATAAATGTCTACATTGGGCACATTTGCTCTATTTTTTCTCAAAGTAATACTCATTGCTCTAATCACTCATGTAAACCCCAATGCCAAAATTTTCTATTCAAAATATTTTCTTCCAGAAAAGGAAATGACTTTCTATTTTTTATAAAACAGATATTTTGTGGAATGAAGTTATTGTTATTGTCATTTTCTTTCCAAGACACAGGTGCTTTCTAGAGCCAAAATCAAGGCACTTGGAACCACGGTACCCAGGCTAAAAACAAGAACATAGCAAAATCATTCTGAGCAGTTCTGCCTTCTTAACTCTCTTGGATACAATTATAGACATGATTTTGTGGCTTGGTGGGGTTCCGAATCCTTCCTAAATATAGTCCCTAAGGCAAAGACTGAGGACAGGGAGGTTATTTGGGAGACACAAAAATACTAGGAGGGGAGTTAGGGAAGCTGGGCTGGGGTAGGGGGAAGCTAGATGAATGATGAGCTGTAGGATAATGGCTCTGCCCTGGTGCTGCGGTGGCTTTGTATGTCTCCACATAGGCCACATAAACATTATTCAATCACAATTTGAATCAAATCTTAGTGGAATACCATGTAATGTTCTATGGAACCTGACAAGATAAGCAGATTTGTGAGAAGCTATCACATGGTTACTGTTATTTTTGGATAAAAGTCACCTCAAATAATCATGTATTGAGGACTTGGTTCCCAATGCAGCAATATTCAGAGGTAGAGCTTTTGGACAGTGATTGAATCATGAGGGTTCTGACCTTATTAGTGGATTAACCCAGTGATAGCTGAATTGACTCTTGGGAGAGTAGGAAAATTGAGAATTGGGCAACTGAAACTTTATACTGAGAAATGGTGTAAATGCATACATCAGAATTATCCTAGCCAAAGAAGGAGAGAGGTCTGAGATATGTATTTATACTACCATTCACATGTTGATGAAAGGCTGCCGCAGTCTGGCTGGGCACAAATCATGAGCCACTCAAGCAGGAACAAACTTTATTTCTGAACTCCACCAGCACACTCCACACAGGCTCCCCAGGAACTCTCCCTGAACGCCACTCGGCTCCTCTAGGAACCACCAACCGGAAATCCCTCGTCTGGACCTTCTCCAACCAATGTGAACTCTCCAGGAATCCCCACGAGAACTCCAAAGTAGCGGCTGAGGCGGACAGTAAAGGTCTAATATACAATTGAATCAATCCAGCATCATCTTAATGGCTCACCTCTCAACCAATACTATTGGCAAAATGCCAGGGGCCACGACTCGGCTGTGGCTCTCAGCAAAAGGCCACTTCCAAAGGGGAATTAATGGCTTGGTACTTCAGGCCCAAATACAAGCAAGCAACCTTATAGATTTTCATTGTTTCAAATCAAACTGGCATGACCAGAAATGGTAAAGAGATCCAATGGGATATTGGCAGACCACTGAACAGTATTCACTGTACCTATTATGTCAATGGTCATGCCAAAAACTTATCATATTATAGAGTATTTCTATGATTATTTAAAAATTTTAAAACTAACATCTCCTCAAAGAGAAGATAACCTAATTCAGTCCCACCTACCTTACCACTCTCTTTCCTTTTACTTTCTTTTTTTTTTCTTTAGTATGAGTTTATATGATTATAACCTTTTAATATGGCAGGGGCTTTACTTAATTTCTCTATCATTGTATTTCCAGAGCTCACTAGAGTATCTGGCATACTTTTGACAGAGTTAATATTTATTGAATGAAAAAGTTTAAATGAATGAAATAATCAAATACTTTTTTAAAAAATATGTCTTGGCTAAGACGATCTAGAGTCTCTGTTAAAAATGCCTAATTGGGAAATACATTTGTAATTTCCAGATGATTTCTAATTCTAAACACCTGAGAGTAAAGGACTATCATTTATTTATATCCCCCAGCACCAATATTAGAATATTCTACATTCTTATGCATAGTAGGCCTTTATAAGTTTATATTGTTTCTCAAAATCTTTCCCCATTCATTTTTTTTTAATTTTTTATTGTGGGTTGTTCAAAACATTACAAATTTCTTGACATATCATTCATTTTTATGACTCCATATTTTCAAACATTGTTTACTTTTATTATTGATTTCTCACATCAGTGCTCTGAAATAGGTTTGTAAGTGTTATTATTCCAATTTTGCATATGAAGAAGAACTTGATTTTCAAGAGAGTTGAATCAAGTTTTTCCGATGATGCAAAAGATAGAAGATGAACTCATGACAAATCTCTAATCGTTTATTCAGCACATATGCAATGAACGTCTGTTGTAAGTCCAGCTCCATTCTAAGCTCAGGAAATAAAACAGAAAGAATAGTCCCTGAATATAAGGAATTCATATTCCACGAAAGGAAATATATTTCCTCAGAAATCATTTCCAGTGGGGTTAACACATATGTAAGGCTAAAATCCCAAGATCCAGTGCAAAACCACTAGGTTCAAATACTAATCTCACTAATTCTGGTTTGTCTCCCATAGTAGGCAAGTTTCTGGATTTCTCTAGGCCTTATTTTCTCTAGTTCTTTCATTTGTGGCATTTTTATAACTCAGTAAAACTTAAATGCATCATGTAGAACCATGCAAGCATATGATTAAGTACTTAATAATTATCAATTGCTATTATGCTAGATAGAGCTTCAAGGAGTATTTGGGAAACAGTGGATAAAACAACTAAATATGATCCAAGATAATAAAGCATTATGGATTCCTGGGTGAACCCACAGTTTCACAATCATATGAGAAGTGAGGAAGCGAACTTCAGGTATGCCATGAAATGCAATGGCCAACTCAAAGAATAATAAATAGGTGAATATTTTATAGCTCAGGAACAAATGAAGGTGTCTGAAGAAAAAAATGTCAGAAGAACTGGAATGAGTCAATGTCAAGAAGAACTACTCTAAGATAATTTTGGATTAGACCTTGTAATTAATAGGAATCTATTAGTGGATTTAAGAAAGCAGGTAACACAATCAGACCAAATTTTACTGTTAACCTAAGTGTAATGGATTTTCCTTTGGTATCTCCATATAAAGGCTGAGTTGGAGGTAAAGTTTGAAGACCATCAAGAAACCAACCTAGGGAAGAAGAAATAATGTGAGGAATTGAACTAAAAAGGAAAATGATTAAGAAAAAGAAATATCAGGCATGTAGAATAGAAAAGGTTTGGCAATGTTTTGCAGGTGTGCAATAAGGGAAAAAATAAATAAATGATGATGAGATTTGGGGCCTAGGCCAAAAATCTAAACATAGAATATCTACAAACAGCATGAATATTTCAGAAAAGAATCAGATTTGAAGGGAATACAGGAGAAGGTAGGAATGGGGCAGATAATGAGCTCAGTTTTAGACACAATCTGATGCTCTTTCTACTTCCTTCTTTACCTGCTAAAGGTATGAATTCTTTAGGATTTAAGTGTAAATTAAAGGTGATAATATAAACAAAGATGTGAAAGGGTAAGAGTCTGTTCATGGCAAAAGCTGAATTTGAAATGATGAGCCAGATAATTCCATTGCCAGGGTCTAATTAATCTCTCTGAACCCAATGACAATGCCCCAGTGAACACTAATCATCTATAACCATGCAAACAGACACAAAGTGCATTCAGAAGTTATATGCAAATAAATATAATGTATTTTTTAACAGCAAACATTTAAGGTATTTTAAATTTCGCAGTTATTAAACAAATATTTCCTTCAGTGAAATTTGATGGTCATTTGCTCATGTAACCGAAGGACTTTATAAAAGGGCTTCAAATCGAATTTTATTATGCCTTTACTGCTGAGGAATTTAAAACCAGAATTTTTATTTTGTGCTTGTCACATTTAATGATAATAATCACCTTTGATCCATCAAAGTAATTTCATATCCAAGCTGGAGACAGTTTTTCTCTTAAAATTCTGATAAATTTGTTGTGATACAATTGCATTGACTAAGCAATTAACAAGTATCAGGACTGAGATTGCAACTGTGGCATAAACAACAAAGCAATTTCAAGTGACAGAACTGTCAGGTGAGTGAATCTCATTTGACAGTCTTACCCAGTTTTAATATCTTACTATTTGTGTTCTGGGAATAATGTAAATGATGTATGAGAATAGGTTAGTTGACTTTTTTTTGCATACTTATTCATGTCATAGCTAGTCATTATGCTGAAAAATTTTAAAAGGGTAAAATGAAATGATGTTTACCTTGGCTTGTACTTATGAAAGTGTATGTGTATAACATACAAGCTAAGGTTCAGGTACAGAACAAAAGTTCACCTCTTTCAAAATGAACTCTAAGGCTGTGGAATGAATGAATCTATGCAAGGTTTATTTAATACTGTGAAGCCAACTTTTACAATAAAGAAAGGTTTCAGGTTTGACATTCATATACTGAAAATATGGAAAACAATCTCACTCATTGTGCAGGCTTCACATTGACATGTGTCACAAAACTCACTAGAAAAAAAAATGTTTCCTCTTGGGTTGCACTTAATATATTCACTGGAAAGTTTATTCTAACTGCATTGTAGTTGTAATTTTTTTCCCATGAAGCATACATCCCAGCTGCATATACACTCTGTCGTCAAGAAACTATATTTCCAAAGACAATCCTGACCAAACTGAAAACAGCTTTAACTTCCACTCTTCTAAAAGATAAGGTTAGGATTTATGAGTAGGAGGACACTGATATGAAAGTTTTTGCAGATGAGGAAATTCAAGTGAGCAGTTTTCCACGTCTGCTCCTAAATCATTAGTGGATGTTCCCACTGAGTCATTTCTAAAGGGCTAGAGCCTACCTGATGCAAATGTGGATCACTTTGTTGTGACCCACCTGCAATTAACAGGCGCCAATGATTGGCACGTGCCTCAACCACGGTTTTGTGCAACCAAATGCCTTCTACTGAAATCTTGATTTTCAAGAAACAGTTAAAAGCTGTCTTATATAGTTGGGCAGAAAGTAGAAGGAAATGTAGAAAAAGACCCCGGTAAGAGGCAGGAACCATTGTTGCCCTCTACCTGGAAAGCTGCTTGACCCTATGGTGGGGAGGAAAATCCCCAGAACTTGTAGGTAACACAACTGGAAGCTTGTCCTTTAGGAGCAATGCTCTTAGGGACTGCACATTATCTAATGGAGCATTGGAGCCACGTCTCTTATCCATAGAAAAGAATCTTTTGATTCTGTGAGTTTATATAAAAATATTAAAAATACGAAAATTCTTACCTTGAAGGAATTTTGAGACTCTCCAAAGGCAGTCAGTCTCTATGCTTTTCACTCCATGTAGTACTTATCAGTTTCAAATATTCTTTCTTTCCTTCAGTGACAGATAATGTCCAATAAAAATTAACTGGAGCTGTTGAATTTTTTTCGTCTTCTGGCTTTATGGACAAAACTTGCTTCCTCTGGGATAGCAAAACTATAAACAATGTAATCGAGTTAAAATAAAAGGGTGTGCATGGCAAATGACAACACAGTAAATGGAATCCTGGTCACTGCAATGTGTTACTTCTGAGAAAACTGTAGAACACATCTTCCTTGTCAAAGCTGATCTTGAGACACCCAAGAAAAACAAGCCCAACCAAAATAAAACAAAAATTATGTTCAGGCTATGTGTATGAGGTATATATATAAAACATAAATAAATTTTGTGTTTTTTCTTAGGCCCTATCCCCAAAATAATTCCATTATGTATATGCAAATACCTCAAAATCTGAAAAAAAAAAATTTGAGATATGAAACACTTCTGGTCCAAAGAGATATTTAACCTGTAATACAAATAAAGAATATCAATAACAAAAAAAAAAAAAAAAAACATGCCCATGATCCAGCAGGCAGATTCCTATGGGTAGTACATGGCATCAGTTTGGAACACAAATCATCAATAAAAGCCTAGAGAGACTCAAGCAAACCCAGAAATTAATAAGGAGGAAGTTGAAAATGATCCTTTCTTCTCTTGTAAGAGATCCATCTGTGAAAGGTGAGGATATTTCCTGGCATTATGGACATTTCCAGTATTAGATCATTCCTCAAAAAGCCTTCCCATACAAATAAATGAAGAGTCTAGAAAGACTTCTATAAATGTAAAGCCAAATGTAGTTCACATTCCAAAGAGGCTCTGGAGAGAGAGATGGCTCTGATGGTGAAGTCCTTTTTTATTTTTATTTGTTTTGTTTTTTGGTACCAGGGATTGAACCCAGGGGCATTTAATCACAGAGCCACATCCCCAGCCCCTTTTTATATTTTATTAGAAACAGAGTCTCACTGAGTTGCTTAGGGCCTCACTAAGTGGCTGAGGCTTGGTTTGAACTCATGATCCTCCTGCCTCTGCCTCCTGAGTAACTAGGATTACAGCCCACCTGTGAAGTTTTTCTTTTTCTTTTTTTTTTTTGAAGTTTTTCTTAATGTTGTTAAAATTATCTTTTGTTTTAAGATCTACATATGTGAATGAACACATAAAGGCCCATAATATCTAAATGGCCAGGAAAAAAAATTTGCTTCTTTGTTCAGCAAGTAACTTTATTTAATTGGGTCTTCTTGCCTCAATATCAATAGACACCCATGTAATAACTACCTGTGTAAATGTTAAATTGAAATGAATACACTATCCTAGGGATATCTTGAAGACAACTGTGTACAATGAATAGATCAATTTTTTTCATATGAATTTTTTCTTTGTGGGGAGTATTCCTTGCTGCTTTCACAGCAATGACTATATCAGTAACAAGCAGAAATCAACTCAGGCCAGATCTGAAATAGCAGATACCAGTGCCTTTTCTACAGAAAGTATTTTAGCAACTTATGTTCAAAAACCATGGCTTGGCCAAAAATTATTTTGACAGATCTGAGAGGCTTTAGCACTGGTTCTTTACAGACATCAACAACTTTGGAAATATAAAATTTAAAAATATTATCTTCAAATTAACTACTACTTAGGAAAAGCATTTTTATGGCCATAAAATTAACAATAAGAGCAGCAAGCAAGTACCTTGCGTATCGAGATCTTGAACATTGGTGTATTTCATGTTTGTTCCATGACTTTTAAGTAGAAGCCAGCGAAGACAGTATCCTATGGACTGTGTGCATGTACTTGAAGACAAATAGCATTGGTGAGAACCACTTGGGAAATTCAGTAGTTAGTGAAATTTGCTTTTACTTTCTCCTTTTTATGATATGAACCCTAAAAACCCAAACGTTCCAGGACTCCCTCCAGTGCACACATTTGTTACGTGGGAGAAAATCAATTGCATGATCTCATCCTTGTTAACTGTAAGATTAAGCAACTAATGTTTCCTGGAGTATTAATTTTTTTAAAGGAGTTCCAGGAAAATGGAAACTCAAAATAAAGAAGTGAGTCGTGAATGGTGCAGTTTTGGTCACCACCCGGGAGAAGAGTTGATGAGCAGATAATCCAAGAGTTTACCAGACAAAAGAAGAGCTTTTGCAGTTTTATTTGGATTAGACCCCAAATGCATGCTCCTCTTTGTCACATATAGTACCTAAGAAAATGTTCTTTTGTGATCTAATTTCTAACTCCACTCCTTGATTACTAATGTATTAGAGAACAAAGGATTAATACAAATGTGAAAAGCAGGAAGTATTCTTTCAGGTTTTTAAAATTCATTCAACAAATATTGAATGCCTATTATATTAGCTGTTAAAGCTCAAGGGTTTTCAACAGGTGATAATTTTGTTTTCTGGAGCACATCTGATAAGGTCTGGAGAAGTGTTGCGTTATCAAAAATGAGAAGATATTACTGTTATCTAGTGAGTAAAAATCAAGCTAACTTTCTGCTAGATATCCTGCAATGATCAGGGCAGTGTCCAAGAATACCAATCCAAAATACCAATTATGCCTCTGTGGAGAAGCCTTGCTCTAAGGATTTGATTCTAAGTGCATTTGTCAGCTTTCTGTTACTGTAACAAAATACCTGAGATAATCAGTCATGCCCCCACCTGCCTACAGTTACCAATAAGCAGTCAATTCAAATTGTTAATCCACCAATTATTTTGAATACTAATATTATTTTTAAAACTCAAGTTGAGTTAAATTAATGACCAGCTTCCTCTTTCTCTTTATTATTTTCCCTCTCTTCATCAAATGGATTAACCCAACCATAAGAGTTCTCATAATATAATCATTTCACTTCTGAACATTCCTGCACTACCTAATTCATAAGCCTTTCAGGAGACATTAAATATCAAAACCAAAATGGAAAGAGAAAACAAGAGAGAGTTTAAAAAAAGAAAAGAAAAAAAAAGATTGGTGATGGTTTGATCCAAAGACAATAGGAAAATTTGGTCAAAGATCTTGCAAGAGTTGCTGAGGACATGGAGACTGTCATCAAATAGCTGAATGGTCATCATATGTGGAGGAATTGGATTAGTTCTGCATTACCTTAATTGGTACAATTGGAATGAAACAAATAGTGAAAAATTAAATTCTGCTTATTATATTTTTAAAAGTTTTCTTTGCAAACTTTTCAGAGATGGAAAATTCTGCTCTAAAAAATGGAACATTCCTTTTGAAAGGAATTGTTTAGGATCAGAGGTGGTGAAGGCATAGTAGGCATATATCTTAATCTTTCTGGTAGAGTCCAAGAACTGGATAGAGAGTTGGGGGCTGGTATTGGAAGAAATGTCCAGGAAGTGACAAAGGCGATGTGTAGAGGTCCCCCTGATCCACAGCCATAAGAAAAGTGGCAAAGCCAAGAGAATCCAAAACAAAGTCAAAGTCCAAGGAAGCAGCAAAGGGGACAATGAAACAATGAGTACAAATATTGACTAGCCAGATCAAGGAGAATAACCTAAAAAGCCTAAAAAGAAACACAAGTCATTGAGGACTCACCACAAAGGCTACCTCCTCATGGAGGCCACTTTCTGAGCCCCAAATCTATTAATCCCTCATAAACATTCTATCTACTATCCTCTGTTTTATTTTTTGTTGTTGTTTGTTTGTTTTACTTTTATCATTGTCTGAAATTATTTCATTTATTTGTTTACTTGTTTATTTTCCATTTTCTCCTCCTGAAATGTGAGCTCCAAAACTTTGTTTTACCTCCTACCCTATGCCCAGCACCTAGAGTACCTGATTCATGGTATATGCACCTACCAAACATTCAGAAAGTAGATGAAGAAATGTCCAGATTGATAAACAATTAAAGAACTAAATCAGCCAGAGGCAGAGGAGGTCACGAGTTCTCAGAGCCTTGACGTTAATAGAAACTGAGATTCTCCAAGGTACAATTATGGAGTGTTTTTCACATGTACTTAATCAAGAATTTCCATTTATACAATGCATCTTTAAGAAAGAGTGTTTCACTGAATACTGTTTAGGAACACAACCTTACCTATAATAAGGTTTTTTTTTTGAGAAACAGGTCTCTAAAAACCAGAATGACTTGAAGAGATTCTGGTAGAATACATTTTGTCTAAGACTAGTCATGTCAGCATATCTAAATGTTTCTAGAAAAAAATAAAAAATAAATATTCCTAGAACAGTGGGATATTGTTGTTCCAATGCAAAAAGAAATTGATATTTATGCTTTTAGAAACTCATGCGTTCTATGACTGAATACGTGAAGAACCAGCAAGGATGTAAATCTGGGATTGTTTCCTAGATCTTAAACAGCTTCTACATTCTACATTTAAAAAAAAATATTCATGTGGAAAAGGAAGGAAGTTTTATTTTATGTTTTCCTTAGTTTAAGGTACTAAAAGTGTACTCAGTTGTGATTCATTAAACAATATTTCCTGTGTCAGGCATTAGAAAATTGAATTTCAGCTGAGGACTTAAAAATATGTATATGAGTTACAGTGATGGTAAACAGCTTTGCAATTAATTTATTTAAGCATTTGCAATTTTCATTTCAAAGCAAAAGGAACAATATGGAATGTTGTACAAAAAATTAATCTGTATACATAATGTTCATTAAAATACAGGAAGAATTCAGTGCTGTCTCACCAAAAGTACTGTTCAAGCTGTGTTAGAGCAGACACCAGGAGCTTCATGGATTCTATAAAGTACACCAAGGGAGCTTAATGAACACTAATTAATCAAAGCAATATTTAGTTCCATTTCCAATTAACTCCCACAATGAATGTTTGCAAGAAAGAATATGGATGCCTAAAGACATGTCTATTATTTATTTAGGCATTATTTATTTATGCCCTCAACTACATCCAGAAATAATTGATTCTAACCACAATGCAAGTAATCAATACAGGAAAACTATTTTCAAAAGCATAGGGTAAAAATGAGTCAGGCAATAAGTGGGAAGGGAGAGAGTAAGTAATTATAGGGAAAAAAAAGTAAGATAAAGGAAGTTGCCATACTAGCAAAAGTTTAGTTTTAAACTTCCTGGCTATTACTTAGCAGTGTATAAAGTTCATTGTAACCCTAAATTCAGATTAAAAATATATCTCGGAAGTCCTCATATATGAAATTTGAATAAGTCTATGTTAACTATCTTTAATTGCTGTTTTTCATTTGACTCCAACAAAACCAAGACAAGAGTTTTATAATCTTTTCTATAGTAAATATCCCAGTACACCAATCTAACCTGATGCAGAATAAAGTTTAAAGTCAGGAGAAATGTGAGGATAATATGCCCATTAGAGTAGTTCACTTGAATGGTAAGTGTATATTCTGCTATTAGGCGTCATTTGAACTTTCAGCAGGACTCTGACAGACTATTGGAATATGGGGCAGCTAGCTAGTGAGTGTCTGAAGTTCATTCTGTATTGTTGACTGAGTCCATGCATCCTGAGTGGATTTATGTTCACTGACATTACTCCCATAAGGTTAAATAAATCCACTACACAGAAGAAATGGTTTCTAATTCTGAAAAATCAAGTATTAGTTAAAGATATCAAATAATCCTTCAAGAAAGGCAGAGATATATTCATTTTTACCAGAAACAGATCAGGTGTAGAGAGATTTCTGTGATTTCTTTATGGACCAGCTATGGCCGGGGATGATATCCAGGTGTTGACTAAAGCCAAACCAGCCAGCTTAATTTATTTCATGAATAGGCTGGATTGAATAAGAGCTTTCACTCTTGTTAAATGAGGGAAGTTACTTGGAAGTTCATTTCCCCAGCTCTAGCAATGTGTTCAAGATAGTAAGTGCCTAATGCATGATTTTGAAAAAAAAGTAGCTATGTTTTAAAAATTGGTTATATTAGGAAACTGATTAATTCATTCAATTAACATTTATTGCTTGACTTCCACGGTCCAGGTACTGGGCTAGCTCTGAGGATGGCAATGATGAGCTACACAGACAGTAGCTGTCCTTACAAATACCAGCAGCCAAGAAATAATCATATAAACTAATATCTTAATTCCAACTGTGATATTTCAAAAGAAAAGTAAAGAGTGTTAGAAGAGCAAATAGGTCAGAGGAAACATTATCAACATTGGCTTTTGGGGATTTACAATTCTGTGGACAACTTTCTCAGAAATGGTGGGAACCAGCTCATCCGAGTGCAGCTAATACTTTTGGAGCATTTATTATATTATGTCCTTGGGCTAGTCACTGTGGGGTGCACAGATGACTAGGATACAGCCTCTGCACTTAATAACCCCAAAATCTAATATAAAGATGTTCTCTAGCTATAATCTAAAGAAAATTTTGGTAGCTGCATAGAAGAGAGATCACAAATCCAACTCATAAAGTTCAGAGGATGGAAAAAGTCTCTCACAGTCGAAATGATCAGAGAGCTTTGTGAAGAAAGAGACATTTTTTTATGAGAATTAAAGAATGCATATGTATAATGCTGATAGAAGAGAAGAGTTATTTTAGTGTATAGAAAAGCAAAAGCAAAGGAGATGGTGTGAGGAAATCCAGGCTCCTGACAGCGGTGTGTAGGCATGGATGAAGCACATGTGTAAGTTAACAGGAGGCAGAAGGGAGGACGGTGGGGTTGCAGCCAGTTCAGGAGACTATTAGATGCCAGACTACAAAGGCTGCTCTTCATTCAGTAGGTGATGGAGACCCACTGGAGACTTTTGATCGGGGGAGTGACATGATAAAAAGAGAACTTTAAGAACCTTCAACTCAGTAGGTGATTTTGAGAGATGTGAGGCCAAAGTCAATCAGACCAGCTGGTAGTCCAGACAAGAGGTAATAAGGGCCTGAACTATGACAGTGGGAATGGAAATGAGGAATTAGGGAAGAATGCTGAGCTCTGAACCCATTAGAAATCACCCGTGGTAACTGATCGGATCACAGCAGCAGTGACACCTCCATTAACTCAATTGCATCACATCTCCAGTAGCACAAGCACTGATTGCTCCTAAAGCAAATGCAAGCTTATTCTGCCACCACCTGAATGGATGGATTCAACTACACAGGAATACACCATGTTCAACTTAATTTTAAAATCGCACGATGCATTGCATTAACAATATTGGAACCTGTAGCCCATTGTGCTGTTTCGCATATCCTCGAAGTTATTAAATTATTCTTAATTTTTCCATTCCTCTCTCTGCTTTATTCCAAAGAGACTTCATCTTCTTCTTTTTTTTATTTCTTTTTTTTTTTTTTTTTTTATTTTTTTTATTGTTGGCTGTTCAAAACATTACATAATTCTTGATATATCATATTAGGGTTATTATTGAGATATGGGTTGTTCTTCCAGCCATATTTGTTTATTCATCTTCTTCTTTGTAACAAACAAAAATATTTTTTCTATCTCCTTCGCTAAGGCCATCTCTTACCTCCGCAAGCCTCAGATGCAAGCATGAGTTAGTGTCAAATCTTACAGGAGAATTTCTTTCTAAGGAAGTTTGAATTTAAACAGCAATTAGTAAATAATAGGTGTCCAAGAAATTCAGACCTCTGTAGCCACAGAGGTGCCTCCACTTAATAAAGAAGGGGATTGCCCATGACTTGCTTTGTTCTGGAAACGTTTTACTGATAGAAGGCAACCTCCAGTGGTTGAGGCCATGAGCTGGGAAATCAGACTTCCTGCATTCACAACCAAACTATGTCACATATTACCTGTGAAATATGGGAAGGATAAGTAACTTCTCCATTCCTCTGTTTCCTCATTGAAAAAGTAGAATAGCAACTTTGCTGATTTCCTGGGATTTTTTGGAGGAGGACAGGAAATGACCCCTATAAAGCATTTTAGCCCATTACCAAGCACATAGCACTAAAAAGTGTGAACCATTATTACAATATTGTTACTTTATATAATAATATAATTCAAATAAGACTGGAGCTATATCTTCTGGTTGCTCTATGGACAAATGATTTAAGTATAATCTCAGTCTAGCTTGGAATAGATTGAGATCTTTTGCAACCCAGGGATTCAGAGGCCATGTGTCTTCACATGTAGAATCCAAACTAGTTCTTCCGTTGGTACCAGCATAACTCTCCTGCCTATGATAATTCATATCTTTGTCATATCTCTGTGTCACTTAAAATTTTTCTCTTTGCTAAAATAACCAGAATTTCTACTTTCATTCAACATGGTAAATAAAGTCCATAGCAAAAAAAAAAAATACCTTGTTCAAAGTTAAACTATTAGCCCACTACTCCACAAGCCAGCAGAAAAACAAGGGCTTTGATTTGGGTTTTATTTTATATTTGGAAACATCTCACATTCCATCTACTTCACATGAGATTGTTTCATTCCAAGATAACACATTTTGGTTCATAACCTAACAAAACTTTTCACTTTTTCTGTATTCTATGTTCCTGAATGTGTAAACAGAAGCTCAAATATCCTCTAAATCAGCTTTTCACACAATATTCTACCGAGGGATCCCCTGAGGTATTTTTCTCAAAAGTATTCAAACAAGTATAGAAAAGGCTGGATCCCCAAGAGAATTACAATGAATACTAGCATTTTAAAGACTCTTAGAAATCCTATCAAAAAGAACCATATTCAACAGTGTTTTGTCCAAAGTTTCAGGGTTAGTCAGCTTTTTGTCATGGTAACAACATATATGAGATAACCAATTTATAAGGAGGAAAGGTTTATTTTGGCTTATGGTTTCAGAGATTTCAGCCTATGGTTGTTTGTTCCCATTGCTGTGACAAAGCAGAACATGATAGCAGGAAACACGTGATAGAGTTGAGCTGCTCACATCATGATAGGTAGGAAGAAAAAAGAAAGAGGAGAGTCCAGTGTCCCAATATGTCCTTCAAGGGCACACCCCTAATGACTTAACTTCCTTCCATGAGGCTCCACCTCTTAAAGGTCCCTCTGCCCTCCAATAGCACCACAGGCTTGTGACGAAACCTTCAATACATGGCCTTTGGGAGCCTTTAAGATGCAAACCAAAACAGTTTACTAATAACATAATTTTTATATAACAAAAATTAAGATGCTGAAAAATGTTCTAGATGTGTTAACTCATGTATATTTTAATTAAGCCAATGAGAACCCTTGAACTATTTTCTAAATTAAGTAAACTCCTGAGAAATAGTTTGAAAGTGAAGGCAATTATTTATATCTTAAATGCTGTTCACAATTGATCTTTTTGAGGGATTGCTATTTCTAAAATTATTGAAACAAATTATCATAGGTGACCAGAATTTAAATAAAATATTTAAAAAATCTATGATATTAACATGCAAACTATTAAGAAAAAATATTTTTAATAGCTCTCTCAGTAAAACCATCAGAAGAAAGCGTTTGATTTGTTATTTTTACATTTTGCTATGAACATTGAAGGAGACATTTTATACCCACTGTGTGCCTGGGCCTTTGACATTTGAGAGTTCCTGTAAAGGGATGCTAAGAGCTCTAATCATCATGCAGTTGTATGTCACTAAACATTGATCATGGAAAAGGACATCAAGATGAAATCAAAGGGCTTCTTAAATGTTAACTTGTGATCTCTCGATCTCAGGGAAGATATAAACATAGAAGAGTTTTGTTTTTTTTTTTCAGATTAATTACAGTTTTCAAGAAATACATGTTGAGAATTCACAATTAAATGTTTGTGCCAAAGAATTTTCAAATTACTTAGGGCCAGCAAATCAAAATGGAAAACAAGTTAGTACCATACATGTTGATGTTCATAGTGTCTGTTAGTAAAACCCCCTAGCACAAAGTTGGATGAAAGGACTTCTCAGAGTTCTCATCAGCTTCTATGTTAGGTGTGCCTGAAATTTAGAAAGTAGTGTGTAAAGGGGGAAAAGGGAATAAAATAGCTACATTTGGGGTAAAAGGAAGAAATTTAGGATGTGGATGAAAATAACTTTG
Organism: Marmota marmota marmota; assembly: GCF_001458135.2. Lineage (NCBI taxonomy): Eukaryota > Metazoa > Chordata > Mammalia > Rodentia > Sciuridae > Marmota > Marmota marmota. The sequence goes on along the minus strand of NW_026000108.1, from coordinate 43,394,859 downwards.
AACTTTCAACTACAGAAACAGTCTTGATGCAATCTGTCTCATGTAGCTGCCTTTTTAAAGAGTTTTATTAATAAATAAATGCTGTTGAAGCATAGAATTATTCCTGGAAATTGAACAAGAAGCATTTAGCATTCATTCACATTTTGAAATGATATTCCCTCATGGTTTGACTATACAGATCAAACTCTGATTTTAACAGAAAACAACCACATAACAATAGCATATTGATTTTTTTTAATTCTTCAACTTTTCTTATTCAGTTACTCTCCATTTTTACCTTTCTTGACCTATTGAAAATAAACACGGGGCTGGAGATATGACAGTAGTGTGCTTACCAAGCATGCAGGAGACTCTGTTTAATCCCTAGTATTACAAAAAATTACAAATACATAACAATGACATAAATAATTGACAGAAAGACTAGCTCTAAACACAAAAATGGTTTAATCAACTTCCCCAACACATACACACACACGCATACACACACACACACACACACACACACAAAATATTGTGGATTCACATCAGGGATCATATTTTAAATCTCCCATTTTATTTAGTTGGCTTAGATTCACTTTTGCTTTAAGACAGTAGGTTGGATTTAACTTAGTAATCAATTAAGTGATTATTAATGATATTTTTACATTGTATTTATAATTCAGTAATAAGCTTTATTAAATTAAGTTGAACATATAGTCATTGTTTCTATACACATTACCTAATTTCTTCATGATCCTTTTATATAACCATAGCCCCTCAGGCTATCCAGCCTCACATGGGTGCCTTTGTAATCTGATCTCCTACTCTGCCTTGTCTCCCTATACACTGCCCTCACCACATGACAACCCTGGGTGTTACATGGTACAGACATTGATACCTCTTTCCCTAGACACACAGTCTCCCTCTCATCCTTCCTTTCAGGCTGAGAGAAAAGACTCCCCCTCTCTGTAACCTAACCTCTCTACTTCTCTCCTCCACCACTTTTCTCAGTCTCCATAAGGCACGACCAGTCCCTCTTCATTAAGGCTTTCTTCTCTGACCTAGAATCTGAACTTTATATCTGGTTCTTTATCTCCATTACCTTTGAACAACTACAATGCTCTACAATAGAAGTTGGTGGTTCAGAAAGCCTCAAAGAAAAAAAAAAGTAATTACTGTCTTTCACCAAGGCATGAAAATAGACTAGGTGGGATTAGAAAAATATTCAACATCATCTGAGATCAGAGGAGGATATAGCTCATAGGAAGGAAAACAAAGAATATTTATAATTTTATTACTCTCCCCAGACTGAGCTAGCTGAGATTAGAGATGAGACCACCAGCACAGAAGTCAGAGAACTGCCATTCTATTGCACTTAAGTATCTTTTGATCTTAAATGGCCATTGAATATTAATGGGCCTCAGTATTTGCATTTATAAAATGAGAGAGTTGTTCTAGAGCAGTGTGTTTTAATTGTACAACCCAGTCACAGGTGATAAGCAAGTTGTCTACCTCACAGGTAGACAACTGTGCAGTGTCACTTGCTCAGAAATCTACATGCAAACAAGGGCACCACCTTCACATTTATGATCTTCTATTGAAGTCTTGAAATTCTTAATGAGTTTTCAACGAGAAAATCCCCCAAATTCATCTTAATTTGGACACTGCAAAGTTCGTAGTTGTTCCTGCTACTGAGATTCATTTGGTGAATTAGGATGAGCATTTTGTTCCTTAAGGAACTAGGTAAGAATGCCTCCACATATCAGAATGAACATTAGATCTTTGGTTTGGGGGGATTGGCTTAATAGTCTCCAGATCCAACACACAACAAGGGTGGAGTAGAATAAAAGTTCATTGGATTAGAAAAGGGGAATGAAAAGAAGGGAGTGGGATAGGAATAGGAAAGACTGTGGAATGAATCGGACATAACTTTCCTATGTATGAATATATGACCAGTGAAACTCCACATCATGTACAACCCCAAGAATGGGAAGTTATACTGCACGTACAATATGTCAAAATACACTCTACTGTCATGTATACCTAAAAGAAAAAATAATTAATTAAAATTTTTAAAGAAGAAAAAAATGCTTTGATACTTTACATAAAGCCTAAGTCTTTATGCTAAAACTGTTGCTTCAGTTTTATCTACACGCCTGCAGACATTTGTGTGTGGGTGGGTGGATGGTAGAGGGGAGTCTATGGGTGTGCATTTTGCTAAAAATAAAGTATATTTTTATGTGAGTTAGGATCAGTGATCAGACCAAGGATAAGCTCCCTAACAGTTCTAACGTTGTAGGAGCATAATTAATACGGTATTTTCTTCTGTAGAAGAAAAGCCCATCATTTATTTATTCAAAGACAGCTACCGAGCTTCCCTTTTGAAAGGTTTCTATGTACAAAGGAAAAACAGCATCTTAAACACTCTAAATGTGAAAATAAAAGGCAGAAACACATTTTGAATAAATAAAGATGGGTACTGCATTGTATCTAAGAAAGAAACACAAGCATAGAATTGTGCTCTATCGGCAACCTAATCAAACACACATTAGCCATAACTAATAACATGCTTAACTGGACTCTCCTCATAAGTTTATACTCCAAAGTCTCTGTCACGCACATAAATTTAATTATTACACAGAATATTATACATATTACACATTGCACACATAAATGGATTATTTTGAACCCTCAATTACTTAGAACTGTTATTAGGATATTTTTTTTTTTGAGATCACATTTAGAAGGTTGTACAAAACACTCTGATATATATATTTATTGAACCTGTATGTTGAACCCTGGAATAAAGCACAGTACTCATGCAATAACAAGAACTTTCCAGAGATGGGTTTGTTGATATAAAACTGCCAAATGTACCTAAGCCATATAATTTGTTTTCATATTTAGAAAGCAATGATATTCTCTTTCCCTTAAAGAAACTACTTTTAAAACCTACATTTTAAAAATGTGAGCTTTCCAGAGATTAAAAGCTTTCTCTAGCCAAGCAGAAATAGGATGGAGTTAAAACATTTTCCTGACACACTCTGGACTCAACAGAGTTCAACAGTGAAGCTGTTAAGAAAACCCATTCAGCGGTAATACTCTTCTGAGAGAATGTTCGAAATATAAAATTATGACCCCAAGGTGAACTGAAAGCCAGGGAGGCCTCTGCTTATAATTATAGTTCCAAAACCATTTCAATTTAAGTACATTTTGGAAGCTTTGTATATGGGAATTATTTGTCAAACTGCTACCATTACATGTGCCTTAATGTGCATTTGGGGTGCTCACCACAAGTACTTTGCAGATAAAATATGATTTGGATATACAGATTCTAAATCTGATAAATCGCAGTCACATCTGCGTTAAAGAAGTCATATTCCCATCCTGGCTGATAATACAGTGTGAAAGGCATTCCCAACTGTGTCCCAGTATTAGACAAAAGATCACTGAAGAATAGCCCAGTGGTACAAAACCAATCTGTGTTATGTGTGTGTCAAGAAACTGGCTATATAGTTATGCAAAGAGAAGTCCTGTATGAAGCTGACAGTTTGCAAGTTAGTAAATTAAAAGACCTGTGTTTGTCTCTTATTTCAGCTCTACCTATTATTTTGTCTTCCCTGGTGTTCCAGCTCCCTTATTAGCATAAAAGGGAGGTAAACATTTTCCCAGAGTCATCTTCTAAAATTACTATTAGCAGTATGGACCCCCGGTGTAACACAGAGAAAGAGCCAGACTCTGAAGTCGTCCTTCATGGCTTGACCTACTGTGTGAACTGGGCCACTCAGTTACAGAGAGCCTCAATTTCTTTCTCTTTTTTGAGATGAAAAATTTTACACTACCAATTTCATAACATTAATGTACAAATGAAATAATTTTTGAAGGAGAAAATTTACTTGTAAACAGTAAATTGCTAGTCTACATTTTCAGTTATATTACCTTGGGGTTATATGAGAAATACTTCCTAGTTTCCCAGAAAAATAACTGCAAACAAAGCCATAATTCCAGAAATGTCAGAATATTAAAAGAATTAGCAATAATTAAAAGATAAATAAAGTTAAAAAAATCCAGTTTGATGATCTATCCATGCTTAGCTGTTTGAAACAAAAGGAATCTGCAGTCCTTAAAGGAGGGGAAAGTGGAGGGTTTGTCCCAGGTTATAGCCACAGAACCTTCTTTTCAAGGCAGGCATTAGGAAGTTTGGCTTATGCTGTAGGTCTTCTCTGTGAGTCAGCTAGATATTGTCATTTCCTTTCATTTCTCCAGGGACATCGCCCATCCCTGTTTCACATGCTACAGGCATGCATGCATACCTTAGAAACCTCTGTTACTATAAGTACTTAGGAAAAAGAGAGAGCTGAAGAAGGAACCAGTGTGGTTAGATGTCTAGGAGGTCATGTTCTTACTGCTACGTTTTACACGATGTGCCTGAATTTGGGGTGGACTCAACATCATCCAATACCATGGACAGGAAACAAGGGAATGGATGGAAACTCTGAAATCAAATCACAGTGCTGGTTCCAGGAAAAACTTATGTAGAGGTCAAGTGGCCTAGAAAAACATAAAGAATATTCTAAACACTGGCTTTCTATCAGCACAAGACAGGACCATGTTTCCCACTATGACATACAGTCTTCAAGATCTAACTTCTGCCATCTCCAAGACCAAGCTCTGCAATCTCCAACAACTTTTTTTCACCCTTTTTATATTATATTTTACATTCTGACAACACCTAAGTGCATATATATATTTTTTAACTAATCCTATGCTGTTTTCTATACTTTATGATTTGTATTAAAATAAAATCCACTTCCTCTTCGGATAAATGTTCCACCTAGTTACTGCCTTCCTATCATTAAGAATCATTTCAAGTGGTCTTTCAAATAATTGTTCCTAAATAGGGAGGCTCAATTCCATGACCTTCTTCTGTGTCCTCACAAAGTTCTATACAGGCATTTATTCTCCATTTATTGACTCAAGGAAAAAAACTACATATTTTTGCTTCTTGGGACAGAGATTGTGTTCCAGCCTTCTTTGTTTCTGCAGCCCCAGATGCACTGGTCGTCCACTTGACCCCTAGATGAGCAGTTCCTGAGATTTTAAGTAGTGATGTGGGTCTGAAGATTATGGACCACCTACAAGATGTATTGGGACAAATGCACAATGGACAAAGGCAAAGTAAAGGTGGAGCCAAAGGGCACCATCACAGACAACTTATAATGCATTGCCAAGCAGTCCAGTGTGAATACCATAGACTGTAACATCCAAGAATCTCCACACCAGGATGGTGAAAGCCAAGAATAGACAGGATAATGAAAGGGAGAGAGTCCTGGGCATGAAAGGGAATTGATTATATCCAGCTCTGGAAATAGAATCTGGAAATTTTTCTTCTCACTAAGAATTAGAGCTTTTTGAACAACAGTAACTCTCTCTTCAGGAGAAGGCATAGGAAGTAAAGGCACAGAAATACTGAAGGTACAAAGGTGGTGGGCCACCATATGGGTACCTTCACGTATAATATCCAATGTCTTCATCCACCAAAACCAAGGACAAATGTGACCTAATGCCATAAACATAAACTAAAGGGACAAATGAGAAAAAGAAACCTCATTCTTCAAACCATAAACCCAACCAAGAAAAGTTCACATCATAGCACCCTAAACATATGTTACACTGGCTCCCACATTTGTGAAAGACAGTGAACTATTAAAATTATCTCACAAAATGATTAAGTGTATTGGTTTCAGTGTTTTGGAGACTGTTTTCAGATGGTTTATTCACATGTGGTTTTATATAGGAATACATGGCAGATTAAACTAAAAAATGTATTGAACAATAGATATCACACACACACACACACACACACACACATTATATACTACCTGATTTGTGTTTGTAATAAGCATGTGAATTCATTAAAGAGCCAAGGGAAAAAGTTAATGTTGAATATTCAAACAAGGAGCAGTTTTATCCAAAGGAATATTTCATAGGCAGATGGAAGTGAATATGCAAAACTGCTCCAGTTAGGCAAATGTTCCAGATAAATTTTCAAGATAAAACATGTTAGCAGTCCTATGCAATTTGTACTATTTTTAATAGCCTGTTCCTAGATTTTTTTATATGACTTAGTTATTTTATCATTCTACTCCTTTGAAGCAACATACAGTATGAAAAACTGAGCTGCAAGAGAAGCTTCTGGCCAGGCAGTGGGTAGGAGTGCAAGTAGAATAATGATGTTTTAACAGCACTGTGAAAGGATGACAGATGTACAAGGGAAAGTTCTTAAACATGTTGGAGATGAAACCCATTAAGCCCCAAACCTTGTGATATCTGTCTCATCATTCAGTCTGGGATTCATTATACAAATGATTCAGTGCTTCCAAGATACATTAGAGTTAGTGCCTGAGAGATACAGCCTCATTCCTGGAAACACCCTATTGAATTTATGGGTGGAATTTCTGAAAAGAAAAAAAAAGTTGTGTGATTCTAAGACTAGAAAGGAATGAGTGTCACAGAGGTTAAGAAACAGACTCTCAAATCAAAGTCCCTGAGTTTGACTCCCCGCTCTATAGCTACAAGCTATATGTGGCCTTGGCAACTTGCTAAGTCTCTCTATGCTTCTACTCCCTCACCTGTAAAATGGGAATAGTGATGTCACCCATCTCATTGAGTTGCTGTTTTAAGTAAATTGTACAGTGTCTATTAAATGATGTCACATAGTAAATCCACAGGTGAGGAAAATGGCTACGAAAATCGAACAGTACAACATTCATAAAAAATGTGTCTCTACTACAATGATCTATAAGTTCTAAGAATTTCTATCTCTTGCATATGCCATAGAAATGCTTTCTTCCCCAAACTCAAAACCAAACTATTGGTAAAAACCAAGGATTCTGTCTCTTAGTATAAAAAAAATTCAAAGTATTTTACACTTAATAGGCACAACTTCATAAAACTAAAGTGTCAAATTAATTTAACATTAGCCAGAAATAATTGATGGTTAGATCTTAATGTGAAAAATTATATTTTATATGTTTATGCTATTTTACTTAAATAGACACCGGAAGTAGGTAACTTCTTTTCAAGTTTAATAACTAAAACTATTTTGAGTAATCATTAAAATATTTAACAATCCACAAATTTCTCTGAACATATAATTTTAAAGTTAAAATTGTCTTTGATACCAAGTCTGAAATACTCACTTTACAATAGATAACTGAGTCCCAAACATATGCGACCTGCCCAAAGTACTACAGCATAGTGATTAGAGTTCAGGTATTAAAACCATGTCCCCAACTACAATAATATCATTCATTCAAAGACATCATATTGACAGGGGAACAAATTTACTAGTACAAACTAGGAAGAAAGTATGTCCTTTGGTATTTACATAATAAATATCAATTCTTATTGGAGGGTAAGTATCCTATATAATGTGTTGATTTAAAAGACATCAAGAGATTGAACATTTTCCCAAAGTAGAAAATAAATAATTCAAGTTGCAAAATAAGATTTTTTTTTGTACCAGATATTGAACTCAGGGGTGCTTAACCACTGAGTAACATCTGTAGCTTTTTAAATTTTTATTATTTTTAGACAGGATCTCACTAAATTTCCTAGGCCCCCAATAAGTTGCTGAGGCTGCCTTTGAACTTGTGATCTTCCTTCCTCAACCTCCACAGTGGCTCAGATTACAGGCACACACCATCACAGTTGGCACAAAGTAAGATTTAATTGAAAGGGACTCAGTTAAGTAAAAGATAAAGATAATTTTCTTTAGAGAGCTGCTTAAAAAATACAAATGGTCATTGTCAAGAGGAAAGAGTCAGTTTTCTTCCAAACTCAAGGCCAAAAAATACATAAAATATTAAGAGATTTTTGTATCAACATGGTAGATTATATTTCCAAACATGGCCACAAAAAAGCTCCTATTTGACACATTTGTTTAAATGTGGTCCTGTCATTCTCCCATCAGCAGGTAGAATCGGTTTTCTTTCTCCTTGAAGACATGCTGGTCCTATAATTTGTTTTGAACTGTAAGATATGTTGGAAGTGATGTTAGATGACTTCTGAGCTAATAATGTCTTAAAGCAGCTGCATGGCTCCTGGCTTTACTACGTATAACATTTCTTTTAAAAACTTGGTCACCATGCCATGAGGAAGCACAAGCAGACATGTGGAGAGGACAATGTGGAAAACTGAGACTCTTGGATGACAGCCACACTGAGATCCTAGAACAAGCACCAACTACCAGCATGCGAGTGAGGTCTAAATGACCTCGAACTATCTCATCACCTCATCTATTGTCACATGAAGCAAAACTGCTCAGAAGCTCTGCTTAAATCCTTGGCCCAGAAAACACTGAGCAGATCAAATGATTGTTACAACTCACTAAACTAAAGTTCCAAAGGTCACCTTCTGCTTATTCTTCAGGCTAGATTGGATGCCCATCCATGTGCACTGTAGCACACTGATGTCTCCCTAGCACAGCAGTTTTTGTGTTTCATCTTAATTTGCTCTTACTTATTTCCCCTCTCACAAGTGCTGTATGCAAAAATAGCTTTACATAGTAAAAAATATATATATCTGCAAAAACTAGATAAAATATTGCAGCCCTAAACATGTAGTTAATGCTTGGACAGTACCTATTTTTCAATAATACATGCTTTCTAGGATAGATCAGCCTAGACTGAATTAACAGGTTCATAAAAGCAATTTATACAAAAGAAAAATCACATTTTTAAATCTGTGTCCTCTGGCCATCCCTTTACTCAGTTCCTTACAGGCAGTTCTGGGACTTTCTAAGGAGAGATCTTCAGCAGATTGGTCCTTTCCACAATAATACAGAATATGTCTTCTCCTTTTCCCTGCAGACTCCTAAAGTAATGCAAATTACTGTTACCAATGCCTCGTCAGCAGCTTTGCCACTGAAATATATCACTAGGTGTTAGTGATTCCTCCTCACTTTTTATTTTAAGGTATTAAGATCTTCACAAATGGTAATGACTGTTAAATCCAATGTGTTTGGAACCTACTCTTACCAGAACAAAAGATATGATACTAACTCTTCTAACATTGCTACTATAACTCAGACCTTCAACACTCTACCTAAATTTTGATAAAATCATGTTGCCCCTTTGTCAATCAAAACACACAGAGAGACACACACATACACATATACTGTATAATACATGGACTAAAATATCACACTGTACCTCACAAATCAGTATAATTACCTTGTGTCAATTAAAAATATATACACATAAATCTAGATGGAGTGACAACCATTCACTTCTTCAGCAAATATTAATTTGTTCAATGGTACCGTTCTTGGTACTGAGGTATAATGGGAAATGAGACAGGCAAGAATTCTGCTGTCATAAAATTTGCAGTCTACTTGAGGAAACAAATATGTAAAGGAAATAATTACAAATTGTAATGTTATGAAACCACAGAATGTCAGGAGAGAGCAAGATGGAGGAAACCTACTTTAGTCCCAACTTTAGAGGGTAGTGATGGCCTTTTTGTGGAAGAGACTCTTTAGCTAACTTCAAAAATGTGAGAAAGAGAAAAAAAAATTTAAGATCCTGGAGAAATTATTTCTAGACAGAGGAAACAATGTGTTCAAAGACCCTAATGTTGAAAAGAACTTGAACTGTCCTAGGAGCTGAAAGGAGGACTAAGAACTTGAAGCAGAGAGGACTGGGATAAATATATCAGACAGAGTCGTATGAGTAAGCAGGGAGCAGATCCTACAGGGCCTCAGAGGCCACTGAAAGATGTTTCCACTAGATGTGTGATGGACAGCAATTGGCAGCCAACAAGGGAACGGCGTGAGGCAATTCAACTCTTAAATATACCTGAGTACCACGGTAAGAATGAAAGAGAACAAACCGAGGGGAGGCAAAAACTGAAAGTAAATCCTTAGTCCCATGGAACCTTGCCCCAGCCTAGGGAGAGTGGAAGAAAAAGAAATGACAGATATTGAATATTCGGAGTAGATTCTAGCATTGACCCACTTCCTTAAACCAAATAGTGAACTTCAATCATCTATTCCTTTTCTTAGATCTTCATTTCAAAGACTCTATTGAGCACATTTATCAGTCCTTTACTTGTACCCAAAACTTTGATGGAGATGACTTTTGCATGAGCCACAATGGCTGCTCCAAGTGCACATACTTCCAACCAAAAAGATACTGAATTAATAAAATTATGTGAACTGTATCAATTCTTATCAGATACATCTGACCATGATAACCAAGTATCTCCAGAACTTTGTATAGTACCTGACACAAAATATATCTTAAATGTTTACTACATGAATAAATAAATATCTCCCTTCTACTATTAAAGCGAGAGGAAGATTTGGGCCTTCAATTAGGAAATCCTAGTATGGTTTAGATAAGTGTCTCCCAAAAGCCATTGTGTTAAATGTTTGGCTTCCAACCTGTGGCAACCCTGGGGGGTGGTAGAGTCTTTAAGAGTTGGGGACTGGTTGGAGGAAGTTAGCTCATTGGGGGTATGCCTTTGGAGGGGATATTGGGATCTCTCCTTCCTTTCTTTTGGCTTTCTGATATGCCATGAGATGAGCAGCTTCTATGGCCCTCCAACCCACTCCTGCCATGACATACTACTTCCTTGCCATAGTCCCAAGAGCAGCAGGAACTCATACCTCCAAAACCATGAGCCAAAATAAATGTTTCCTCTTTTCAGTTGATTTATCTTGGGTATTTGTTACAACAATGGAAAGTGAGTAACAGAAATCCTAAGGTTCGAACTGGAAATAAGAAAAGTTTATATCAAGCTAAGAAGATGCTGTCAATCTCCAGCCACCATAGTCTGGATCTTGGAAGTTCACCAAAGGCCCATGTGTAAGAGGCTTGTTTGCCAACCTGTGTGCCATCGGGAGATGGTAAAAGGTGGGGACTAGTGGGTAGAAAATAGATCACTACCTAGGTGCACTGGAAGGGGATGCTGGGATCCCAGCTTCCCCCAGCCCCTCTGTCTCTGCTCTCTGGCCACTATGAGGTGAGCAACTTCTGTCATGGGCTCTCACCATGAAGTACTGCCTTACCATAGGAACAAACAAAAACAATGGGCTAACCAATCACAGACTGAAACCTGCGAAACTACAAGCCAAAAATGAACCTTTCCTATTCAGTTGACTGTGTCAGGTATTTTATCACAGTAACAGAAATTATGATAACACACCTGCTAGGAGGAGAATTTGGCTTAATGATACTGTAAATTTACAAGTTAAAGTTAACATTCAGTTGCCCAAATTAGGAATATTCAGAATCCAGGAAATGAAAAGGTCATTTAAAATGTCAGAGCTCAAACTTTTAGGGTGCACAACCATTTATTTACAATCATCTATAATTCAACATACAAACATCAAGGGTCACATTTATATTTAAATTATGTTTTTGACATTGCAATTTGTTGTTATAAAGGTATTTTGAAGTATAAAATACTGATCATTCATAGAAAGAAAATTTCTTTGCTAGTGTTCTGAAGAGTGGGCTAATTAAATTGATGTGGGTTTGTTTTTTTTTCCTCAAGAATGCCTTGAAGATAATAAAGTACAAGTATCGATGTAGGCACAAAACAAGGCATTGCCGAAGTCATTTAGAGGGACTTCTTTGCTTCAGTGTGAGTCACAGTGTCTGAAGAAGTTCGTGTAAAATTATGACGCCTTGTCTAAAATATCTAAGATCCAGATAGAGGTCAGGACCATTCTGTGATTTCCTGATACCAGATGACCCAATGGCCCAGTAAACACAAAGACAAAGAGGTTTGAGTCCACAAGGCTCTGTACAAGGCTGGATAATAAAAGCAATTTTAGTAGATTGGGAATAGAGCTATCAAAAAAGATAAATATCTATTAATATCCAATTTAAATTGCTAATGAGACGTATCACTTATGATATTTCTGTTATAAAACAAATCATAATAATAACCAGAGGTAGTTTCAAGAGTGGGCATGTGCATCTATGAAATGTTCATATATCCCCAAATCTAAAAGAAATGGTTTCACTAACAGCCTACTAAATTGTGAAATAAGACATAGCTAACTCTTACCATAAGTTCATTTTATATGTATCAGCATTGCTTTTGACTTAAATTCAGTTAGTTTCTTCCAAATGTTAGGGTGTAAGCACAATTTCAAATGTTAAAAGGGCATGGCCCAAATATTCTTTATCCTATGTGTAAATTCAGTGAATAAATCCTCTTTTTCTTCCCTTAGATAATGTTCTCTCTGAATTTCCAGATGGATAACAAGAGTTGACATATGCTAATCCAAAGCAAATGTACTCTCTTCTGCTTTAGCAATTCCTTCTTTCTGTCTCTCTTTTCCCTCTCTCTCTACCTCATGCACATGTGGACACACACACACACACACACACACACACACAGAAGCCGACAAAGAGAAAAACACCATGAGCTAACAGATGCATTACTAGAACAGAAATCAAAATGAGAGCTCATAAAGCAAAAAAAGGAGAAAATAAAATGCTCCTGACAATACAGGAAGAAACTGGCTAATTGCCAATTCAGGAAAGAAAATTTTAGGCAATTGTCTTCAAATCATATGCCATAATTTTATGACTGAACTAAGAAAATGATAATGCAGAAACTCAGAGCAACACAAAGGCTTTCACACTGCTTCTGGCATCCTCAAAAATTTCAGATTTCTCTCCTTCACTTACGAGCCAATCGAGCTTTTATATAAACACAGACCGAGTGTCATGAAACAGCAGATCCCTTTTCTTTAAAAGAGCTGGATGCATTTTATGAACTATGCTTAAAAATAGAATGACTATTTGCTGCCTATGAATGTTCAAATTTTAATGAATTCTTTTGGTGAAAACTACTGTTGCAGACAGAGTTGTATTCCCAGAAAATTCATATATTGAAGTCCTAACCTCCAGTACTTCAAAATGTCATTGCATTTTGAGACAAGGCCTTTAAAGAAGTGATTAGGTTAAAATCAGGTCATTAGGGTACACCCTAATCCAATACAACTGGTGTCCTTAGGAGATTAGGGCACAGAAAACAGATAAAAGAGCACTGTGTAAAGACATAGAGAAAGACAGTCATCTGCAAGCTGAGAGGCCTCCCAAGAAATTAGCCCTGTTGCCACATTGCTGTCAGACTTCCAGCCCCCAGAATTGTGAGAAAATAAATTTATGTTGTTTAAACTGCCCAGGGCATGGTACTTCCTTATGGCAGTCCTAGCAAACCAATACAACTACTAACTTCCTAAATTCATAGCAATAAACACATCTTAAATACAAATGCTGGTGTTACTGCAAAAGATCACTTTTCCATAAATGTCATCCATAACAAAATGGAAATATTGCTAAGTGAATTCTTTATAAAATGAAACTAACACATTGTATGGTTGTATATTCATCTTCTTCCTAAGTCTGGTAAAGGTTTTCATACTTAGAAAGTCATAACTAAGCCTCAGGGGGATAGAAATGGTACCTTCAGGAGCTCTAGGCAGAGAGACACAAGATTAGAAAATCCCAGGACTGGGATGTGGAAATGAGAAAAAGATTGGCTGCAGGGCTTGCTTCCTGGAGCTCTGATAAATTTTGTTAGGCAGGGAAGATCAAAACAAGCTGCCTACATTATAGTAACCTTGACTCCTTGTCCCTGTTCCTAAATTCCCTGTAAAACTTCTAACTGATATAACAGTTTGTTCTAGTTACTTGTTTATATGCCTGCCTTAATTCATTCACTAGGCCCGAAGTTTCTCTAGAGCAAAAACCATGTGTCTGGCACATTGAAAGTACATGTGTTTGATAAGTTGATGAATGAGTAAATAAATGACTACAGAAATAAATGAATGCACATAAATCAAAGATTCAGGGCATCTGAGAAAATTCCAAACAGCAGGCAATCAGCAGTGCAGGCAGATGAATTGTCTAACAGCAACTATCAGTATAACACAGTCATTGGACAACACATATTATTCAGCCCCTGGAGGCATTATTCAATCTCATTGCAATTTAGTCCAAAGAAGATTAGACCCAGTTACATTCAACCTTTCTTATATGGTTATAACAGATCTAACAAGCAGACTGAGTTAATGCTGAACAATGAACTTCCATCTCTCCTTCCAAAGAGAAAATTGACCAAGAAGTCCCTAGGGATGAGAAGACCTGTATTTTGGAAGCGACTAAGGAATAGATCATAGTTAAGCTCCGTGAGGACAAGTATGTGTCCATACTGTGTCCCTAGATTATAATACATGTAAGTTTCCAGTATGCATTTATTGGTCAAATCAACTTATGTTGATTTACTTTCAAAACATACCACAGTTAGCTCAGAGGTATAATAATTGAAAGTTAATAAAACTTGTGCTGTAAAACACATTTCAATAATTAATTGACCCAGAAATGCCAAATGTGAATGAGTGGCATTTAATGAAAACAGCACCTCCAGACACATCCCTCTCTGAGTATTGCAGAGCCTGTCAATCAACCTCACATATCTCCACTCAGTCTTTGGTCTGCAGCCAGTTAGTAAGCACGTGGATCAACAGCCTAATCAAGATGTGTTCTGGTGCACTCACCATGCCTGTTATTCTAATGTAAGCTGAGCATTCATCATTTTAATTACATATTCACAGCACCTTAGCCATCTATGTGGCAATCAAATCACTCCAAAGGTTGACTATCTGCTTTTTTTTTGAACCAACAGTAAAAGTTATAAAGACGGAAGGGGTGAAAAGGAAGGTGGGAGTTCATAAAAAGAGTGGAAAGGGAACAGAGGTTAATTAGACACAAGCTGTATGCCAGCCACATGATAAGCTTTTAATATTTCTCATAACATGTGGGTCTCATAGCAATCCCCCAGGACAGGCATCTCTATTTATAAACATGGTACCTGAAGCTGAAGGATTCCTTAAATCAATTCAGTGATTTACAATAACCATCATTTATTTATTTCATGATTCCACAAGTCAATAATGGAGACTAGCTCCAGATGAGAAATTCTTCTGGTACCTGCTGGGTTCCCTCAACTATTTGCTGAACTTGTGGGTCTACTTGTATGCTAACTCCCTCTGGAAATGGGTCAATTGTCAGTAGATGACACCTGTCCTTCATGTGTATGTATGGCTAGAGGTCTGAGCACAGAAGCTCATATAACTACTTATTCTGTTGCCCTCCTCTTTTGGTCAAAGCAATTACAAGGTCAGATCCATAGTCAATGATGAGGAAATAGTACCACTTACCGTGATGAGTCACAAAGTTACATAGATAAAGGAAAATAAAGAACTGGAAACACATTTCAATCATGTTATCTTAGATACCAAAGGATTTTTCCAACTGCACCCAACTGGTAATTATTGAGACAAATTTTGAACTAAAATCTTGAGTCTTACCTTTTTACTGTTTATGTTCTTTCCAAGTTGTCCTCTCTTAAAATAAGGTTTAGTTAGGCTTAAGGGAGAAAATATCAGATTCTAATCAAATTGAGGTAACTTTGTATTGCTTCATGTCTTTGGAAACTTAGTCCTCAACTAGAGGTCATTTTTAAATAAACAAATTCAATACTTACAAAAGGATTCTCCTCAGCTTAAGTTCTTCTCTCTATTAATGTTAGGCTATGTTTCACATGCATCAAGTTGGTCATCTACTTTTGAATCATTTTACCTGAAAATAATTACATAAAGAACTACATAATAACAAACAGAAGTTGGATTCAAACCTAGAATCATGATTTTCGCTGCATAAGAGCAGTAAAATCTCTGCATAGATCTTGTATTAGAAAACACCTCTTGGCCAGGTGTAGCGATACATGCCTGCAATCCCAGAGGCTCTGGAGGCTGAAGCAGGAGAATCTGGAGTTCAAAGCAAGGAACTAAGCAACTCAGTGAGACCCTGTCTCCAAGTAAAATACAAAACAGGGCTGGGGATGTGGCTCAGTGGTTGAGTGCCCCTGAGTTCAGCACCCCCCACCCCCCAAAAAGAGAAAACACCTCTCAGGTTATCACTGTAACTTCTTTTTTAAAATGCTCCCTATATATGTATTAGGACTAGAACAATTTTGTTGTCTACCTTTCCTCTATTTCCCATGACCAGTTTTTAATCTACCTTCCTTTTCTTTCATCAGCTCTTACTCAGACCTACCCAAATTTTTTCATGTTTCTCAAGTGACTTCCTTCAATTTCTGTTATTCTAAATTGAATTGTACTCAGTTAAATACAATTGCTTCATTTTTTGGTACTCTTAAGAATAGTAGCTGCTTTTCAAAGCAAAGTAAATTTGGCTCCCAAACTAAAAATTGTACATATAGCAAAACATAAATACACAAACCCAAAATTTTAAGACTAATGTAAAAGAACTGAGTTTTGATAACCCATCAATATTCTAATAGCATAAAGAAAGATCAAAGCATAATACTGCTTGTTCAAAAAATAATAATAATGCAAAACCAAAGCTCCACAATATTGGCTATGTTGCCAATACCTCATGCTCTCTCTCACCAGCTATAGGGTTTTCTTTGATCAATGTTTTTGGATTAGTCTTTCTTTTGCTTGATTGAGTAGGCTGTGGAAACTCTATTGAACTTTTTAATGCAGTCATTATATTCTTAAGTTCCAAAATTTCTGTTGCGTTCTTTTCTGCTTTTTAATCTCTTCATTGAATTTACAATGTTGTTCTTATATTGTTCCTCTGATTTCATTAAGTTGGTTACCTGTGTTATCTTGTAGCTTGCTGATATTCTTTAGAGCAATTATTTGTAATTGCTTGTCAGGCAAGTCATGGCTCCCCAACTCTTTCGCATCAGTTACTAGAATTTTATTGTGTTCCTTTGGTAACGTCAGGTTTCTCTAATTCTTCTGATTTTTGTAGCTTTGCGTAAGCGCCTTTGCATTTGAAGAAACAGTGAGCTCCTCTGGACTGCACACTGGCTTCAGTGAGGAAGCACCTTCAATGGGTGAGGTGGAGAGCACTGTGGGATGTGCTGTGGTAGAGGGCACCAACCATGGTGGTGTGCAGTGATCTGGGTCCAGAGGTAACCATGTATTGTCAGTTCAGGCAGCTAGAATTGCAATATCAGTACCTGTGGTCCTAGTCAGCAAGAGCTGTGGGGGATTCTGAGTCTGTTGGGGTCCTTAGCAGTATCTCTAAGTTTAGTAGCAAGAGACCAATGATAGAGGTAGGGACTGGGACCATGTACTCAGCTGCAGAAATCTGCTACAGTCATGAATGAGGTTTTTGGGTCAGTTGCATGCATGCACATAGCCATAGGAGTCAGGACTGATACCATGCATGTGTGTCACTGCAAGTGCCAGCTGAAGGCACTATATAAGGTCTGGCAATGGGGTCAAGGTCATTGATAGCTGTGGGATTCATATTGGCAGTATGCATGCACTACAAGAGCCAACTGTGGGTGCAAGTACAAGTTGGGGACAAATTCTATTTTCCTCTAAAATAGTTCTCAGAAATTGCCACAATGTTGCATAAATCGTGAATGTTCAAGAAATGCTTTTAATATAATGGAAAAATTCCATTAATAATTCTTGTACACCTATCAAAAGCTTGAATGCTGAAGCAATGTTTGCTCTTCATTTGATTAATTGCCACAAAACTTAACTTAGTTTAAGGGTCAGGGAATAGTCTCCTGAAAGATAAAAAAAAA
The DNA here is from genome assembly GCF_001458135.2 of Marmota marmota marmota. Classification (NCBI taxonomy): domain Eukaryota; kingdom Metazoa; phylum Chordata; class Mammalia; order Rodentia; family Sciuridae; genus Marmota; species Marmota marmota. The sequence continues at coordinate 43,377,219 of NW_026000108.1, read as the reverse complement.
TAATGAATAAATTGTCTACTGTCTTTATTAGTCTTTCCTTTCTGGCTTGGAACCTATTAGAAATGCTAATATATTTACTTTTTTTTTTCTTGATCTACTTTGTTTTGTCTGATTTCCCTGAAATGATTAGGGGAAGGCAGTGATTCCTTTAGAAAATGAGTCAGAACGCTAATCAAACTAATCAAGCAGTGAAGGCCATATTGAGAAGGAAGAGGGTGTAGTATTGCTGCAATTTGAGAAAGAGACTTCAGAAAAGATGTGTTTCAGAGAACGGATACCCTCCAGCAGCCATACCCTTGACTGGTGTTATGGATCTGGTATCCCTCTCCCCCAAATTCATGCCTTAAGCAATACAGCAATGTTCAGAGAGCTGAATGATTAAATTTTGCTATTGGGTGGTAACTATAAGTAGGTGGGGCATGATTAGAGGAGATAGATCACGGGGGCCCTGGGGCCATAACCTCTTTGGCCCTTTCCTGTCTCTTTCTCTGTTTTCTGGATGCCATGAGCTGAGCAGCTTCCCTCCACCACACCCTTCTACCAGGATGCTCTACCTTGGACTGAATCCTCTGAAACTGTGAGCCAAAGTCAATCTTGCCAGATACATATTTTGATTACAACAATGGAAAAAAAAATTACTAGCACAGTGATCACAACCAAGACAATTGCACCAGGTAGGGAAAACCAGCCAGGATGAGGAGCAGCTTTAGAAGCAAATCAAACAAGCACACATGCCACCAGCTTCAGATTTGTCCTCACTCTTCACCACGGGAGTACCTTATAGTTCCCTAGCTTGGTCCTGAAAATAGAAAGAGACTCCAGCAAAGAGAGAGGAAGGAAAACTTCAGACACTGCGCTCAGGAACACCTACACAGGCAAAACTGAAGATATCTCTCCTGGTGGGAAACAAGAATCCTTACAATAAAGAAAATAAAAGCAGCTTGCCAAGAAAGATAGTATAATTTTTCAAAGAACAGCAAAGCGGAACTGACTGGCAAATGAATGTGAAATTTATAAATAACAGCAGCTAAATTTGTCAAACCCCTATGGGGTGCCATTCACTTGTCCTTATTATTTCGTTTAGTTCTCACTCTCAAAGGTAGATACTATTTTATCCCTATGTACCTGAGATTAGGTAGAGGGAAGTGATAGGAGGGGAGGGAAAATAATGTGGGGACAGGAAATATAGTAGAATGAAACAGACATTATTACTGTATGTATATGTGACTACATGATGAATATGATCCTGCAACATGTACACTCAGAAAAATGAGAAATTATATCCCATCTATGTATGATATGCCAAAGTGCATAAATGTATTCTACTGTCATGTATAACTAATTAAAACAAATAAAGAAATTTTTTAAAAAAAGAAAAGAAAATTGAGCAAGGTATTAAATAATGTTCCCGGGGTCATATTGGTAGAACACAGGAGAGCCTGGTTTTTTGAACCCACAGTTTTGAGATCCAAGAGTCCATACCTTCAACCTATTTAATTACAGTGTAGCTTGGAGTTCCATTTAGATGAAGAAAAGATAAGCACATGGTATTCTCTTAAAACAGGAAGAACTGAAGTTATTTATATACAACTTAATATACCTAATCATATATGTGGATATTTTGCTTAAAACAATAATTCTACACCAAGTATGATGTGCAATAAGGATAAATTACTGGGTTCAGAACTGTGTGGTTCTTTTCTTTTGAATACACATAGTTTTTTTTTCTCTCAATGAAAAAAAGAACAGTAACTTTTTCATAACCATAGCTCTTCCTCAAAGAACATCATCAGTTCAAAATTTCACTTACCAGTATGACCTTGAACTAAGTCAAACTGTACTGTCAAGATCCATTTAAGGCTGTGTATGATGGAATATGCCTGCAATTCCAATGATTTAGGAGGCTGAGGCAGGAGGATCACAACTTATAGGCCAGCCCCAACAACTTAGCAAGGCCCTAAGCAACTTAATAAGACCCTGTCTAAAAATTTAAAAATATAAGCTGGGCATGGGTGGCACATGTCTGTAATCCCAGCAGCTCTGGAGACGGAGACAGGAGAATTGTGAGTCCAAACCCAGCCTCAGCAAAAGCAAGGTGCTAAGGAACTCAGTGAGACCCTGTCTCTAAATAAAATACAAAATAGAACTAGGGGTGACTGAGGAGTCAATAGCCCCTTAGTTCAATCCCCAGAACCCAAAAATAAAAAAAATATATAAAAGGTTGGGGATATAGCTCAGTGGTAAAGCATCCCCAGATTGAATCCCCAGTACAAAAAATAAAATGCATTCAAAATTTCACCAAATAGGGTGAAGATGTTATAATAACAGTCACTATTGTGTGAATACTCATTATGTGTCATATGCTTTAACTCTAATTCTTATAGAAGGGTGATACTTTGAAATTGAAGTTTGTGTTTGGTTTTTTGTTTCTGTTGGCTTTAATTTATTTTCCTATAATCTTCTCCCTGCCATTCAAACAGCAGCAATGGTTACCTATACATATTGCCTTGTTTTAGGATTTAAGACAGAAAATCTAGTCAAATTCACAGCTTTCAAGCACTTCAACAAACGTATATAAATACTTAACAGAGATAATATTGAAAACTATAGTTTGGAACTACAAAGTCAAGTAATTAAGAAAAAAAAGATTAATTCTTTCCTTCCTTTTCTCTTTCATTTTCTTCCCTTTCCTTCCCTCCTCTTCTCTTTCTTTCTTTCTTTCTTTCATTTGGTTTACTTTTCAAAGGCCAAATATAAAAGATTTCACAGCTGATAATTTACCAATTAACCATAGATAACTGGGAGTGAAATAAATTATAGGATGATACAAGAGCATTGTTCCACCAGGTCATATTCCTAGGATTGAAATGAGCTGGGATTGAACTGAAGTGGGAGCTCCAGGTTCCTGTTCCCTTCACCATCACTCAAATTAATCACAGCTGGGAAAATGGTGAAATGATAAGAACTGCAATAGAGAATCAGATAAGTCTCAAGAATTCCCACAGTACAGAAGAGATTTGCCTAACATAGATACATACATATATATACACACAGTGCATTTTGTAATTTTAAATATATATATTTATGTTTATATTTATTTATGTATATATTTATATATAAAATATATATCTTAAATATACATCTTAGATGTATACATATATATCTTAAATATAAATTATGTACATGTAAATATACATAATTTACATACTAAATATATGTTTATATATTTTATATACTTATATATAATATTTATCTATACACATAATAGAATATTATTCAAAGTTAAATAGGAAGGAAATTTGCAAATGTTAACACATATAAGTTTTGAAGACATTATACTGGTGAAACAAGACCAATAGTACATGAATCCACTTATATGGGTTTCCTGGAGTAGTCAAATTCAGAGACAAAAAGTAGGTTTTTGGTTGCCAACATTGTAAGGAGAAGAATAGGTTTGAGTTTTAGTTGTAAAAGATGGAAGAGTTCTGAAGATTGGTTATACAATAATGCCCCTAAAGCTACTGAATTGTACATTTAAAAGTAGTTTGGAAATTTTACATTATGCATATTTTGCCACAATTCAAACTATTTTTTTTTTTTAAAAAAAAGGTGGTTACCTTACTTTCCAGGGTATACCCTTAGAGAATGTAAGTCATATAGAGGAGCCCCATATCTGACATAGCCCCTGAGAGTTACACACAAGTGAAGAATATGGTGTACCAGAATGACACCCTCAGTAGACAAACAGATTCCAAATAGACAGGATGGACAGTCTAAAGATATTGGACATCAGTGGACATTGTAGTCAAATGCAGTAGGACCAAAGCCCCCTGAGATACAGTCCATCTTACACCACAGCAGATGCACAGCAGAGAACAGCAAAGCCATCAGCTGGACTCATACTCTCCCATGGGTAGCAGAACTTCACATCACATGATCTGATTATGATAGGATCTCCAGGGAGAAGGGAGAGAAAACTCTGTTTGAACTGAATGGTGGTTCAAAATAGATGGAGTTAAGCTGCAAGCATCTGAGTTATTATGAATGGGTCACACTGATTCTATCTCTCAATTATGAACAGGAATACACATTCTTTGGATATGTTTCCATAATAAATGACAAAATATGTTTTGAATGCCCAATATTTTAATTATGAAATGTTATACCTATAATATTCATTATAATCTGCAAAAAAATGTTATTTTCACTACAGATGAGACCAAATTGACACAAAATTAAATAACTTGCCCAGTTTGTAATTTCTACCAGCTGAGATTCCCAATCAGGTATCTTCCTGTTCCAAAGTCCATCCACTACATCATGGCAACATTCCCAACATGTAATCAGTCCCATCCATGTATCAAGTTAAATTCTCAGAAAAACACATATTGTCATAGCTACCTTCTCATACACACACATCCTGAACACTTATCACTTCCAATAGTTTCTTTGTTTGTCTTTTCTTGACTTTTCCCCCAAGCTCTGTCCACAATTCTGTCTCCTCATTCTGCGTGGTGCACTACTGCACTCACCCATGTGCAGACTGAGGGCTGGAGGTCTGCCCTGGACTTGGAACTGGCTCCCTTCCTCATCCATATAAACCCAGTTCATTGGAAATGGAACCATGAACAATATCTGGAGTCTTCTCAGAAGTCAGACTTTTCATAATTGACAGTTTCTGAATATATTCTTGCTTGACATACAGCAATAACCTGACCCCCCCGCCCCAGATTCCCTTGATATTATGTGTTCTTCCAAGAAGAATACATTCCCTGGCTAGCTATCTGAATCTCCAAGGTTAGTTTCTGCAGTTGGACCAGTTCCCAAGAACTGTGGCCATTGTTGTTGAGTAGTCTTTCCCTTTATCTTCCAGTACCATACTTTCTCAAAAAAAAAAAAAAAAATCATACTTTATATCTCATTTCTGATCTGTGACATAAATTTTAGAAGCAAACGCGCACTCACACACACACATATGCACTAATGAGGTGATTGTTGATTATGTGAATGTAGCAAAACCTATGTGTTACAAAGGCATATTAGCTTATTGTATCTACCAATGGTTATAGTTTTTAGTGCTTATCATATTTATGTAAATACTGAATGCTTAAAAAAACTAGCTCAAGAGACTAGTTTTCAGTATGCATATTTCTGAAAGTGGTATGTCAGTGAAACAAAATGTTTAGGAATAACAGAGATTTGAAATTTTTTCTCTGAAGTCTTTAAGTATCTATTCTAGAAGCAAAGGTAAATGCTGAGATCATACTACCTTTATGGAAATCTGTTGTTTCTCCCTCCCCAAAACCCATTCCCCCTCATCTTGAAACAATTCCTTGAACCATCCCTAGCCACCAAATCAATGCCCCTGGTATGGTTGACCACATTCCTAGCTTCAAGGGCAATCCTAGGAACCAGCACAGCCACTCAACGTATTTCATCCTAGTAGACATGATCATAGGTTCAGGGATGGCACATGACCAAATCCGGGCTGACTCTGAAAGTTTTTGCTTTTGTTTTTTGCCTTTTTTCCTGGAAGTCTTAGGAAAGATAAGCACTCTTAATCAGAGTTGCTATGCTTCTGGGAGATAAGTCTGAAGCCGTGGGAATCATATTATTGAAAAAGCCAATCCAAAATGAAGCCCAGCCAGGAAAGCAGAGCCAAGAGGCAGAGTCCTCGTGAACAAATCTGAGTGTGGCTGGATACAGACTCTGACTAGATTTTTCAGTTACCTCAGCCAATTTTCTTTTTTCTTGCTTGAGCCATTATCAGTCAGGTTTTAGTCACCTATGACCCAAACAGTCCTGATTAATGTGCTACTCTAAAGAAGTAGTACTGCTCCCCTGGTGACAAATAGCACATGTAAAGTGCTTAGAAAAAGTTAATTCACAGAGTTTAGGAAAAGTTAATTCACTTTCATGAATCTGGCCTTACATCCTTTATCCTAATCTGGCGGGGAATGAAAGAAAAAAAAAAAAAGTCACATGTGTTTGAGAAGGAAATTTCTTCTATAATCAAATAAACGACCGCAACTTCAGGTTTCTGCTTCTATTGCCTTAATTTATTGAGGCCTCACAGTTTTCAAAATGCTTCAAATTATGATCCATTTTGTGAGTCTTGTGAATCATAATTAATCTTTGCAAAGCACCTTGAGATTCTTAGGTGAGAGACCAGATAAAAGACAAAGCAACATTATTAAATAATTTAACCATTATTATTCTTTCAAGGGAAAAATACAAGAATGAAAATCTTCAGGGAACATGATAATTACTGACACGATAATGGAGAGCTGATTAGGAAAAAAAAAAAAAAAGGCCTCCTTGTCCCTGAAAATAACAAAGTCTTCCAGGAGCTCTCAGTGGATCCACCTTTGTGTTTAATGTCTTTTTATTCCTCACAGACCTGCTGCCTCCTCCCCGTCAGCACAACAAACACACACACCCAGGCCCCCAAGAAAGGGCCTTTGTGCACATTTGAAAAGGGTTCCAAGGCAAACATGTAACAATTCCCACATGGGGGGGAGGATGGAAATATCATTTCACCAGACACTTCTCCAAAAAAGAGCTGCCCAGTAGAGATGAACATTTTAAAAAGGATTAATCAAACAAACAAACAAAAAAAAAATCTCTGTTCTGACCACTCATCAGAAAACAGAGACACAGAAAATCTAGAAGCTAGGAAAAAAAAAAAAAGTAAATGGCTCATTCTACACAAATTGCTTGTTTGATATACAAAGATTTAGGACATGACTTCTTGTGATCTGGCAGGAAGGTAAACTGTAATTGTCCTGAAAATAAGTTTAGGGGACACTTGGTGGATGCATCCTCTGTGGCCTCCACGTCAGGATTAATTCCTACAGTGCCACATCACTTCATATAAAGGTCAGACAAGGAAACACTCAAGTGATAATGATGAAAGAACAGGTCATATCTTAAGAATTAATGACTAGAGGGAAGGAATTGATAGTGTTTAGCTCTACCTTCAGCCATTAACCCCAGCTGGCCGTTAATCCTCAGGAAATGCCCTGAGCTGGGGGATGTTATTGCTGTTGTAAGCCACAAATGAAGGAAACTGCACATGTTCAAAGATCATGGCAAGAAATTTAATGAATGATGCATTTTGAAATGCATATTCAAGATAGCGCAGAGAAATAGTTGGTCTAGGTGTGTGATTCAAGCAGCTTGGCTTCTTCTATCTGTTCCTTCTAGTTAGGTAAAACTATCAGGGGCACCAAAACTAAACTCTGAACCTGACAGGGTTTACATACGAGTGCTGTGATTGATATTCCCTTATTGTCAGTGTTCTTGATTAGTGCAATATAATTACAGGGTTTATTGCTTATGTCAGTGAAATTACAGAGAGAAGATTAGCAGCTAGCAGAGGATTTCACAGACATTTCCAAAGGTCTGTCCGCCCACTGACTAGTTGATGGAGTTGGTATTTTGCTCCCCACCAAATTATTTGTAAAAGGGAACTAGACTCTTTCACATGCCTTTCTGAGTGACATTTCCGGAACTGTCATCCTTATGCCTGAGGTGATAATTCCCCAAATTGGGTTTGCATGCTTAAAAAAAAATAAAATAAATTCAAAAGCTAATCCTCATAGGCTGCTTGAAATGCCATCTCTGCAGGGACTCATCTTGAAGCCTTACTTTCAGAGTGACATGAAAGGATTAAGAGGGAAATAAAGGAATTGGGCATGCTCCAAAGTCAATTCATTCAAATTGTAGGAAAACCAACATGTAAAAGTAACACCACATGGGGTTAACAGTGAGGAGTAAAATTTGTCGAGATATAATAAGAACAGTATTAAGCAATAGAAAAATATCCTGGACCAAATGTAAGATGTTAGCTGGAATTTTGAAACAACTCAAAAGTAATTTAGTTTCTTAATGGATACCGTTAGGTGCTCTTTGCTAAGTGCTAATCTTTGATGTGATTCATTTTCAAATCAATAAATCAGACCAGTTCTGCCCTCTCAGATCGAGAATAGTAATGAATCTGGTTGTGGAAGGAGTCTCAGATACATAGTTTCAGTCTCATAATAAACTTCATATGATATTTTCTAAATTACTATAGTTTATAAGCTTTATAGCAAGGGATAAGGTAGGCATTTTTACTCAGTTTTACATATGAGGAAACTAATTCAGTAATTACTCAAAATTCCACAGAAAATGAAAGAACCAAGATTTGAACTTCTCAGTATCTGGTTCCACTCCTGAGCTAATGTTAGCTGTCTGACTCCACAGCCTGGGACTTTTACACTGTGTTTCTCTAGAAGTGACTTAAAAAAATTGTTTTTTTAGTTGTAAATGGACACAATATCTTTGTTTCATTTATTTCTTTTTATGTGGTACTGAGGATCGAACCCCGTGCCTCACATGTGTTAGGTAAGTGGTCTACAATTGAGATATAACCCCGGCCCCTAGAAGTGATTCCGAATTTAGCCTATGATTCCTTGAAAGTGCATCTCTAGTCTCCTCCTCCAGGACACTTGAACATGTTCTAGTTGAAATGACTTTCTCCCCTTCCTTCAATATGTCCTTATGATTCCTCCCTACCAGTGTCACCACCTGTGGAGACCTGACTTATAGTCCAGTGCCTATGTGCCTCCTTCTCCAAATGCCACCTTTCCACCATCTGACCACCCACATCAATACTGAGGCACTGACCTTGACAAGCTTTCTTGTTTCATACTTGTACATGGAACATATTACCTATTTAATTATAAGCTTCTTTTTTAGAATAGGGATTAATTATATCATATCTTTGCTCCTAATCATCATAACATCTTACAAAACAGTTTGCATTTTGAATGAGTGAAAGCTACCATCTTTTCACTCATAATTTTCTAATTAGTATGTACAAGTCAAAGATTCCCAACCAGTAACGCAGCCACTTCTAGAATATTTTTGAAATTTTTTCTGATTATTCAGCCTTCATCCTCCAAAATAAATCCTAGCAACACTGACAAGGCCTGAGTTCCCTGAGACTTAATGGCTTTCCAATCACAAGCACAGTCAATGACCTGTATTAAAATGGAACTTCAGGAATAACAAGAGGTAAACTGCCAAGAAGACTTCAGCAGATGGACAAGATGAATCTACGAGCAACCCATCAGTTAAACTGGGACACAGGACATGTGGTGTGTGGCATTCTCTAAGCCATCTCACTTGTCTCATGAATTACCTTAGTGACCATCCAAGTCCCTTAGAGAAGCACCTTGCAAACTAATTCAGGTGTCATAATGGTAAAATGATGAAATTTCCTCACCCTCTTCTCCTTAGAAGGCTCCTCGAAAATACAATAGGGCTGACAAGCAGCCTGACTTTTGATGTTGTAGTTCAAGAGTATGGACCTCTGACCCTTGAAATGATCAACATGTACTTCCAAAATTGATTCATTCACAAGTTACACAGGGCACATCACGAGCTTTCATTTCTCTCTCAAGGAGAAAAGAAAGGTTTTAATTATTCTTTTTTCTACTTCATTATAAATGTTTGTGTAAAGTTGTGTCCAGAGTTCATAGTCACTTTTATGTTACTTTACATGCATGTGACTCTGATAATGCTTACTCTGTGATGAAGTGTTATTCCTCTCATCTGTGTTGGTACAGAGGGGTCTTTTTCACTGGGATTTTGATTCCTGTTAGTGTCTATATAGAGAAGATAGATGGATCATAGGCACTTATCCAAGGGCATAGTAGCTTTGTTATAGGCATTTCTTTATCAAAGGGAGCACAATTTCTAAGATATATGATGTTCCCATTGATCTAGACAGTTCAAACCAAACATAATTAAATAAAAAAGGCATCAGAAATGATAAAGGAGGTAGAAGAAGATTAAGGAGAGAAAGAAAAAAGTCAGGGACAAGAAAGAGACTCATTTCTAGCAGAAAGAATGATTTAAATTTGTAAAAAGCAATTCAGGCTGGGCACAGTGTTCCATGCTTATAATCCTAGCAACTCAGATGCTGAGACAAGAAGATCACAAGTTCAAGACTAGCTTTAAGACCCTCAGAAACTTAGCCAAACTCTCCCTCGAAATACAAAATATGAAAAAACTGGGGATGTAGCTCAGTGGTAAAACAGCCCTGAATTGACTCCCCAGTATCCGCCCCCCCCAAAAAAATCAATTCAGTTTCTAATTTGGCATCTTATACAATTCACATGTATGGCATCATAATTCATTGATATATCAAATCTACCTCAAATTTTGTTAAAATTATATGTTAATAAGGTAAGATGGTTGACTAACTTGCATGTATTACAGGAAAGAAAAATGGTGTAGTTAGAGAAATTAGCTTACCCTATTGTAACGGGTCAATTGAGTCAATTCAAAATTTAAGTAAATTACATTATGTGAATAAAGGGTATGGATATTTTTATATGTAGTTTTATTAACTATGTATTTTCATTTATAGAAAACAGATTTAACAGGAAAGATACTGACAGAACATTTAAATGTATTTATGTAAAGCCTCTCTTAATTGTGAACTGATGATATTATCTGATCTGCGTGAAATTTTAAAACCATTTTATTAACATGTATCAATTGTACATGTGCATGGGGTTCAGTTTTGATATTTCCACACAAGCATAGAGCATGGACATCAAATTTTAAGGGAATATATTTACAAAAACTTCTGTTTTGTGATATCTCAATTTGTGTTTTTGGAGCTGCAGATTCACTATTGAGTAATGTTATAGTCAAGTTTCCTTTGACAAAAGAAGATCCTTTTCAATGTCACATCTCCCCTCTCACCTATGCACTGACTCTCCTCATAAAAGTATCAAATGTAAGTCTATTCATTCACAAATATTTCTATCTGCCAACCAACGTGCTGACACCGAAACTTATGACATTGTATTCATTGACATCTCTTAGGGGAACAGCAAAAGAGCCTCATGGACCACATTGAGTAGTTTCATTTTTGCACAGAAAACTCCAGACTTTAAGCAAGTCAGTTCCACCCAGCACAGCAGCCAGCTCCTGCATTTGCCAAAGCCTGGACCCCAGGAAAATGAGTCCTTTTTCATCCCTTAATCCTGCTTCACAGAGGGAAGACCCTGAATGCCTTCACTGAGGCTTTCTTAGTTCCTGCTCCACCCAGCAAATCTTGAGGTAGCCTGGTTCACTGCTTAACAAATAAAGGCCCTGAAGTTGGTTTCCATCTTCCTATGACTGTGTAAATTGAAATTGAGTCATAAGCACTGCCTTGTATAAAAGCAGTAGGTCAAGAAAGCCATTTCATAACATAATGTGAAGAAATAGACCCACAGTACCTTGGCATTTATTTAAAAAAAAAAAAAAGAAAAACTCAAAAACGTGAAAGGCAAGATTTTTGTTTAGACAAAAAAATAAATTCTTGTATCAACACATTTTCAAAGAACATGTTTTTGCCTAAGAAAAGAAGGCCCTAGAACTCTTTTACAGGAGGACTTCCTGGTGAAGGAAATGCATCTCTTAAGGCCAATAACCATTTATAGGGACAAAATTCTAGCCCCTCCCCCAATATTTTATCCAGATAAAATCAGGTTAAAATGAATATCTAAGACAGCCTCAGAAAATAAACTGTACTTTGGTACAGTTAAAGATGACTTTATCTTGTCATGAAGTTTGCAGAGGCATACCACATAATTTGATTAGATCAAGTTTAGCAAATTGATTACGTCCTTCTCCAGACCAGGAAGATCCATAATTGAGGAATGCCAACTGGACAGAGAGTGGTAAAGACTATGGCAAAAAGGCAGACCCTTTTGGCATGACCAAATTCACTTTTATAAAACCCCATGGAAGACAGATACCTCACTGTGGCACTAGTTTATGACCAATGGAGTACATGACATCTGCAGAGCAGGCACAGATGGGTTTGAATCTAAGGTCTTTATAGACTAAGGCATGGAGTGGCTTACTTCCCCCCCTACAGTGCGCCTGACCAAGTGGCTACTCTGAAATCCTGGGCCTTGGGTTTTGCTTTCCCCTCTCAAAAGAAGATTCCACCTCAGTACTGTCCAATTCATCCTGCAAACAGGTATCGCAAACACCTGAATCTACAGTACTGTTGGAGACTCATACAGAGGGTCTTCAACTTAGGATGGTTTGATTTACAGCTTTTTTTTTTAAACTTTATGATGGTACAAAAGCAATACATTTTTATTAGAAACCTAGAAAGCATACTTCAAATTTTGAAGTTTGATTTTTTTCCCAAGCTCAAGTTATGCATTAAAATCCCCTCTCCCTTAAGCTGAGCAGCAGCATAGAGCCACAGCTCCCAGTTAGCCAGACTTAGGCTTCAACACATGAGCTTTTGTATTGAGATGGTAAGTCTATACAAGAAGGGGAAGATAGTTTCCGAGCAGTCAGTGATATTCCTATTGTAGGGGACTTCAGCACTCAGATTTTGGGGACAGCATACTACTCCTTCTCCCACACTTTTATTCTTTAATCTTCTCTACACAGGGTTAGAATCCCTTTACTCTACCCCAATGCAGAGAATTGTTAATGTTATTGGTCAAAACGTAGAACTTTTGTTGGACCCTCACTTTTAGTGGTGACGTGGTTGACTCTTTCCAGTTTCAAAAATTCACATTCTCTTTCTCTTTTGGACTTCTCTTTAAATGTCCTGTCAGTATCTTTCCATATCTACCTGAGAATGGCCCTCTACATGGATTTAAGGCAAGATTAAGAAAGTTTAAGCCTAAGTAAGCACTGTCGTCCAACACAGAGCAGGACTTTTTCTGAACTTGGGCATTGTTTCTCGCACAAGAAGAAATACAATATGCTTATTTCCCAAGAGTCACTGAGAAGTACTAAATTTCCAAGGTCCTCAGAATGCCTAAGGATGTTGAAAGTATGATAACACATCCTCTTCTCCTAAGTGGTTTGTGTCAGGTAAGAAAAAGAACGAATGAATAGATAAGTGGTTGAGGTAGGAAAATGGCAGAATGTACACATAAAGAAGAAGACTGAAGAGAGAAATCAAAAGCTGTTTTATTATGGGTTCTCATATTCTAAGTCTACTTCTGGAATAGAAATCAGTCAGTCTATTTCATAGCTACCCTGCATCTCAATGTGGCCACGATTCCACTTTTCCTGAGCTCCTTTTCCTGTGGTGTTTCTCTTCTAAGGAAACTAATTCTTATCCTACCAACAGGGAAGGAAAAGGCTGGCAGGTAGTGATGGTTTTTACTGTCTTTCTTCCAGCAGCCCCAGAGCCAGTAAAGGCCTGGTGAGTTTCTTGCACAATCACAAATTAGCCTCACCCAACTCTAAGGCAGTCTGGGATCCAGGAAGGGGATACGAATGTTGCTTCTGCAAGAGCCAGTATTGAAAGGTTAGCTGGGGTGAGGAAAAGGTTTATAGTAAGAGCACCTCACCTGGAGTGAGGAGAGTACAGATTGCCTGAGTGCCAGCTCATTTGCAACCAGAGTTCAGGTGCTGCATTGAAAATTCCAGAAAATCTTTATGAAAACCAAGTTCCCTGGAAGTTTGGTGAAGTGAACAACACTAAGAAAATGTCCTCTTTAAAGTAAAATTTTAGAATTCTGTAAAGGTTCTTATTTCTTGGTGTTATCTGAATTGGCATCAGGGTTTTGAGAGGTAAAAAAAAAAAAAGACACATATATTGCAAATATGTGCTTGTAATCCAGAATGTTAGACTGAGTGACCCAAGAGACAATATATAGGTCCCTTCAATATTCAAAGTTGGTGCTGGGCATGGTGTCGCATGCCTATAATCCCAGAGGCTCAGGAGGCTGAGGTAGGAGGATCCCAAGTTCAAAGCCAGCCTAGTAAGGCAGTCAGCAACTCAGTGTAACCCTGTCTCTAAATAAAATACAAAATATGGCTGGGGAGGTCGAGTGCTCCTGAGTTTAATCCCTGGTTCAAAAAAAAAAAAGTTGATTTGATGACTCAGATGATGAGATGACATTTACAAGAAAAATAAATACATAAATAGTTGAGACAGGAATGTGGGAAAGAGAATTGAATTGAAAGATGATCTCTTTGGATAAGTTCCTTCTCAAATGAACTTCGTGAAGATGACTTCCCCTCTCCTCACCTCAAGCCTCATGAGAGGGTGGTCAAAGGAAACCAGTTGGAGAGTTTGAGATGTGCCCCTTAGAGTTTGGGGTGTCCCAAAGAAGCCTGGGCAATCCCTAGAGGAAAGGTTGGCTAAAGCAACCTGAGTTAGCAGAGATGTCTATGTCTGAGATACTTACACAACTCTGGATGAAACCTAATCAAGATGCTATCTGGTCTTTTCCTAGGGCCACCATAACAAATTACCACAAATCTGCTCGCTTAAAGCCATAGAACTGTGTTTTCCCACAGTTTGGGAGGCCAGAAGTCCAAAGTCAAGCTGTCAGCAGGGCTGAGCTCCCTGCAAAGGTCCTAGGAGATAAACTTCCTATGCCTTGTCCGGTTTCTGATAGCTAGTAGAATGCAATCTCACCAGCCCATGTTTTAATAGTCAGAGAAAGTTCTTTATATATTTTTAAAGGTTCATTAAAATAAAGCTTCCACATGTTTACATTTCAAATATTCCTTATTCCTAAACAGTGAACTTCTAGAAATTCTAGGATACCAGGCATTCTGTGAAATTTTATTTTATATTCACAAACATACACAGAGCTGTTTATTAATTGGATTTTCATAGTTATCCAAATGATGTAACTTAATAACACTGGGCAGAAATCTATTGTGTGACCATGGTCTTAAGCTTTTTCTGAGTTTATCTTGTACCAGGAACATATTTATTGGATGAAGATATCATGGCATTTATATTTTAATATAATGGGAGACTATGGTTAATATTTCATCCAAAACAAAACATGACTATTTGTACAAAAATACATTTTAAACTCAATTTCTCTTAACACATTGTGTAGAAAAATACTGACCCCTACCCTTCGGGGAGACCCACATACCACTGGGCACCGATTGCCTGGGGCTACAGCAACAACAGCCCTAATTTGCCTTTTGCAGAGTATTAAAGAAGAAAAAAATGTATTCTTTCAAAATTGTTTGACCAAGAATATTTGTTTAAAGATTTGCCAAAGCCAGCATGTAAGGACAGCATATTCTAGGAACCAGAACCTAGAAGCGGGGCTTCGAGTACAGATCATTCTGCACCCCGTCAGCCTGTGATGCAGGGGAGAGGGCCCAGGGTGAAGCCAAGCTCTATCTTCTGACACACTGACTGAAGTTTGTCTTCTCTATGAGGGTGAATTGAAGGGCAAGGTCAGACCCCATTGAATATCCTTTAGCGCTCATTTGTATATTGGTCTGTGGAGTAAACTGAATCTAATTCTCATTTTCTTTTTCCAAACTGTGTGACAATAATCCTGAACAAATAGTAAATCCATACCATTAGTCATCTTAAGAATGTTCTAAACCTCTCAGATACTGTTTTATGAGTGTAGTTAGCACCTTGACCAATGAAGACTCATAGAAGACAGCCAAAACTGAGCTGTTTGTTTTAATGTCTTCTGCTTTAAAAAAAAAAAAATGATTCCGTGGAGGAAGGTCTTGCTGGGTCTCTTGATGAGATTTTAGGCAGCCTTCGCATTTTTCTGGTAATTCTCATGTAACAGACAGTCCTGATGTCAGTTTAAGATGGGAAACAATCATGACTTAGAAACTTCTTCCCTCTCCAGTCTTCTCTCAGCCTTCGCAAGGCTCCTGAGCACCTTCCTCAGTGAGAGCCAGCACAGAGGATGCCTTTGCCTTTGAAAAAGGTGTCCTGAGTGGTCTTTTTATCCTCACTCCCTGTTCTCTTTTCCAAACTTGTTAGTCAAAGATTCTTATGACCTCAGGTTTGTAGCAAGGTAGGGAGAAGCAAAAGGGATTCAGGAAGGCCTTATCAACTAGTGTGTCCATAGGTTGACTCTGCTCTTGCTGGTCTCAGGGATATTTTAGGCTGATTCTTTCCTTGGTGGTTTTGGATACTATAGCTGTGTCAATCATCAGCTTCTACAAAATAGCCAGCTCCTTCTTCTCTATTGTTTGCTTCTGACTTTTCAGGCACCTTCTCTGCCTGCCCCTCTATAAAGACCCTCATTGTTCTCTCTTCA
This sequence comes from Marmota marmota marmota, assembly GCF_001458135.2. Taxonomy (NCBI): domain Eukaryota; kingdom Metazoa; phylum Chordata; class Mammalia; order Rodentia; family Sciuridae; genus Marmota; species Marmota marmota. Next base: position 43,361,146 of record NW_026000108.1, on the reverse strand, counting down.
CTGTCTGGTCAGCTCACCATTGTCCAAATACCTTTTAAAAATTAATTAATTCTGCATAGTACTCATCTGGACCAATGTTGAATGGTGACCATGAAAAACATATGTCCACATCTTAACCCTCAAACAATGAATGTAACCTTATTTAAGAAAAGAGTTTTTTAGTTTTTTTGTTTTTGTTTTTGTTTTTGTTTTATTTGTACAGGGAATTGAACCCAGGGGCAATTTAACACTAAGCTACATCTATAGCCCATTTTTTGTTTGTTTGTTTGTTTGTTTGTTTGTTTGTTTTGAGGCAGGGTCTCACTAAGTTGCTCCAGGGCCTCACAAAATTGCTGAGATTGGCTTTGAACTTGCAATCCTCCCAATTTGACCTCCCAAGCTGCTGGGATTTCAGGCATGCACCACCACACCTGGCTTAGACAAGGGTCTTTGCAGACGTAGTGAAGAATCTCAAAATGGAGTTCTCCTGGCTATTCAAGTGGGTCCTCAATCCAGTGATTTAGGATTTAATAGACATGCACTTATCAGAAAAATGCAGAGAGAAAAGAGCCACAGAGCAGAAGGCCATGTTAGGACTGAGACAGAACATTGCTATCCTGAAATACGGGGAAAATTCAACAATTTTCCAACTGATTTGATTTAACAGGAAACAAGGAGGACAATTAGGTCATTAATGGATAATTAATTTCTAAAAATCACCTGTGCAAGTAGATCCTGTGTACCAGAACCTTATGGCCTTTTACATGTAATACCCTGCTAAAACTCTGTATCCACACAGAATCTTTTTTTAAAAATTGCATGTTTCAACTTCTAAAAGTGATATTGACTAACAGTCCTGAATTCTCACTTTGCAGCAAGCACATGCTTAAAATGCTCTGTTTTATTTAATCCTTCCCATTACCCAAGGAAGTGAAGTTCTCTAATTCACACAATCAGACAGGGACCGATTCACAAAAGATTTCAGCTCTCTCCCGAAGTCTGGGTCAAGGGCAGCCCAGTTCATTGCTCAATTTACTAAACCATTACCCCTTGTAAAAAAGAGGGAGGCATTAATTTATTTTTAAGGAAAGTGATTATTCCTCCAAAGGAAAATTAATTACCCTCCAAGTATCACCATCTGTTTTAATATTTTCAAGCCTAAACTTCAAAGATAGATACAGTAACTTTAATATGTCCCCAATGGTAAGGCCCAAATGACTTTCATCATTAAGACAAGGCAAAATCATTTACATCAAGAAACTGAGTGTGATAGCATATGTAGGGTCAGGGAGTTGTCTCTAGACCCTGAAAATGTTCTCTTAGTGCACAGTTTAGCTGCTGTAGTCTAGAGGAGTTCAAAGGACCTCAGAGTCCAATGGGCCACATTAACCATGTTACTGCAGAGAGATAAAATCAGAAGAGAATCTGGAATGACAATACATTCTAGAAAAATAATTTTAAGATGTTTTCATTTCATAGGAAATAAGTTTATTTGCCAGTAAACTTTCATTATATATTTACTATGTGCCATCAAGTTAGTTAGTTTAAACAAATACAATAATAACAAAAAAGTGCTGTTGGCTCTGAGGAGCTCATAGGCTACCCTACATGGATTTTTTTTTTTTACATTTCCCCACTTCTCAATTCTATGAAATAAGAATTATTGTTTTTCACAGGTGGGAAAACAACAACTCAGAGAGGTTAATAGGTTCAAAATTGTTTCAGCTTGTAAAGGTTCAGCTGTGCTTGATGTAAAACTGTGATTGTTACTTAAAAGGGTAAAAGGAGATATTTTAAGGCAAATGATTATGACTTTAGTAAAAATCAGACTAATTATGTTTGCAAGTCCCAGAGCTGATACTTGATATCAAGTGTATCTGACTTAGAACCTGGGTTCTTAACCTTCCAAATCTGCATATTATTTATATACCCAATATTTTTTGAATAATTTTACTAAATTTATTTGGAATGATTATAAATCTACAGAAAAAAATGTAAAGAGAATACAAAGAATTTCTGAATATCCCTCACTTTCTCCTATTATTTTATATTTCTCAAATCCAAGAAAACAACATTGGTTCATTGCTATTATCTCAACTCCAGACTTCATTCAGAATTCACCTGCTTTTCCATTCATGTCCTTTCTTATTCCAGGATCCTAGCTAGGAAACTGCATTGCATTTAGTTGTCATGTCTCCTTAGTGTCTCCTGGGCTATGACAGTTTCTCAGACTTTCCTTTTCATTCTTGAACCTGACAGTTTCAAGGAGTACTGGTCAGGTATTTTGTAGAATGTCCATCAAACCTTGAATATTCTTTTAATTTAGAATCCTTCTTTAGCTTAATGTGAAGCACAACAGTGCATTTGTGACTTCCCCAGATCCAAAGAAACTTGAGAAGCTTTAGAAGGAAATGACACTAAAAAAAATACTAAGAAGTAGTATGTGAAAGAGAATAAACATGGTGGAGCATTCTGGAATGATGGAGATGCTCTATGTTGTGACAGTGGGCTCAGCCTAGCATGTGCAGGCTCACTTCTCCCATGGTATTCATTAGTCATTCTAAAGCTGTGTTCTGTGCCATCTAACTTGAACAGACAAGCAAATTTGCTGAGGAAAAATCAGAGCCAATTTCCTCATTGATGGAGAAAGGAAATGCAAATAAAAGGGAGGAGGGAAAAAGCAGAATGCCTACAGGAAGTTCTGAAGTTAGAGCAGTCAGAGGAAGACAAACAACCCTGACTCTCAGGTCAGACTCCACCTTGACTTGAATCTCAGTGTTGGTCTCACAGCATATTCCATTTGGTTGTTGAAGTTTTTATTGAACAGGTAGCAAATTTGAAAAGATGAAACTCTTTCTTAACTGAACAATGGGGTAGGCCCCATGTACAAAGAAAGGCATGACGGCTTCCATCCCCCGACCATGGGAGTTTTAGGGGAAAGATACATATGAATGATGGGAACACCAGGAATGATTCTATAAAATGGCCCATTGTGCTGATCCCCAACTGCTTTCTATTCTAAGAAGAAATTTACCTGCCGTCCTGCCTGGCCTAAGTGGACAGAGTCTGTTACATTCCTCAGTAAACTACCTGTTCACTGTAGGACAAATGCAGGCCCAAAATAATGTTGATAATAGGAACCAAAGTTACCCTGAAGAAGGAGACTTTTGTGACCAGATACTGAAACTCTGGGAGATAAGGATAGCTTCTCCTAACCATAAAATCTGTAAGAATGTATGGTTAAGAATCCAGTTAGAACCAGTCAGCATGGAATGAGGTGACCTTAGAGTTGCCATGACAATGGGGATATGAAAGTTTGATGTCACCCTGATGTCAAAGTCCAGAGGTAGACATGGGCAGGACTCTAGAAAATTCTCTGGGATCCCCAATAAAATAGAGGTGCAGGAAAAGCACACTGTCCCTCTCCTCTCTGAGAGGACCCACTCACTCCCTTGAGAGTATCCCTTTTCCCTTCCCCCTATCCCTTCTATTGCTCCGAGTGACGTGTCTGAAATCTTTCTGACTTGATTGCAAGAATCTGGGTTTGAAGAGGTGGGGAGGGTCTTCGTGCTGCCTCAGTTTCTCAGATGGCCCCAGCTCCGTAACAGTACCCCACTGCACATTTGGAATGTGCTCAGCATGCTGCATTCTCTAGACAGGGCACAGGGCTCCCCCATTTGTCCTGGCTGTCCATTTTCACCTGGCTCCTTTCTTCATTTTGGATTATCTTACTGTCCTCAGGAAGTCATTTGACTGGTAAGCCCTGAGGAAGCCATAACATTTACTAAATAGTGAAGCCTTAGCTAAACGAGCAATTTATCTTAAATTGGTAAAATATTGAGAGAACAGTGATCACCCCAGAGGAGAGAGCGAGTAAACCAACCTCAGGTATGTCCAGACAGGCACTAACAATACTTCTGCAGGAGTATTTTCTGTAGGATGTAACTCAGTGCTGGCTGGTTCCACCCCTTGGTTCTCCTTGGCCCTGGCCTGAACTCGTTCCTGTCAAAAAGCCTCCCCAGGAAAGTGGCATAAAGATCAAGCAAACAAGGTTTTGTGTGTCATCCATTGTCCTTGCTGAGAAAGGTGAATACCGTAGGAAAAAAGAAATTTCCTCACTCAAATAATTCTAAATTTGCACAGTGAAAAGGATTTATAATGAAGCCCTGTTGCTTCCACTGCTCTTTAGGGATCAGTAGGGATGGATTCTATGACATCTGGCTGTTAGAACACCCCTAAAATAGGCCATTTGTTTATTGATTAGCTCCAATTTTTACTTCCCTGACCACAAACCAGGAAACAACTTCTCAAATTCTCAGTTCCCATCATGGAACAAATATACCATTAGAGATGGGGGAAAAAAAAAAGAAAAAGAAACGATGATTTTAAATCTCAAGAGTCCAAGGAGAATGAATCCTGATAAAGGAAAAATAAAATAAATCTGTTCTAAATGAGGCCATGTTGCTCTTGTTGAATAACTAGATGGGTTTCAACACATGCAAAGGAGACAGATTTGGGGAAAGAAAACTGGAGAGAGCAGAATCATTCTGCACAGTTCAGTGGGATTCTGCATTCCCTGAAGCAATCTGGGAAAAGAGAGTGAGAAGGTATCACAAAAGGACAGAAGGAGGGGGTAAACTCAGCAGGCAGCCTGGTAGGTAAGAACTCCCCAAAGGGAAGGGAGAACAGGGAGACTACTATGGGACACTAAGTTTCAATAGCACAATTCAATAGCTCAGTTTTGCTCCACACAACTGTCTAGTAGTATCCACGGTGTCCTCAATGAGCCATCAGGAAGGTGCTGCGTGCCCACCAGGGTGAGTAGCAACAATGGTAGGTCAGAGATAAAGGAACTGCAAGACAGAGAAAATGACAGAATGTTACGGAAGGGAAGTCACGGGAGTCAGGTGACCAAGGAAGCATAACCCTTTGGGGAATTCACAGGAATCCTCAAAAAGGCAGTGGGAATTCACAGGAAAAAGAATCAGAGGATGATCTGGTCTTGCCTGGATTCTAAGGGCAAGGTGACCCCAGCTCTCAGTTTGGTTAAAAGTAATCATTCTCTCTGTAAGTGAACTGGCTAACCCAAGACTTACAAACTTACCCAGATTTGAGATCTTCTATGATTCTAGCCATCTGCATTCACGTATCTCTCTACACCCTCCTATATTTAAGCCCGAGTAGTTTGAAATCAAGCACACTAGTAAATCCCTAATGACCTACAACATGTGTATTATTATTTAGCTTTTCCAGTTATGCCAAAATCAACCCAGCACTGAGCTTCAACAGGCTCATAGTCACGCCATTAAGTAGTTAATTTTTCTAGGATGTGCACAGCTGTTAATATTTGAATAGTTTTCACATGGCCGTACCCAGAAAAAAAAATCAAAGCAGCAATATCTTTTAAAAAAAGAAAAAAAATTACATGTCAAGGAACTAGAAACTGAAAGCACAGAGAAAAATGCCACCAGCTGTAGACAGTAAAATCCATTCTACCTGACTAGCTACATGTCAAAGAATCAATGCCTGTCCCAAGAGATGAGTGTGAACTAGTGCGTGAAGAGCTGCATGTTCAAGATTATTAAGATTGCTAAATGATAATTCACGAAACACTGAACCCAGAGTTACAGTCTTGCTTCCTTCCCAACACTCAGTTCATGGAAAGGGGCTTTGTCCTTGCCAGACAAGTTCAGATCTCGGCTCCTGTGCTGTGTCCTTCTCTCCAGCAGCAGTTCACGCTTCTGACAAATGCATTTGTTCAGCAAATATTCACTGAGTGCCCATCAGGCAACAGAAACCGGGTTAAAAACAATAGCAGTGCACACAAAGCTCTCCCTGCCTTCAAGGAGATCAGAGACTGATGATGAACAGGCAATAGCCATATAGGAAAAGAGGAAGATGGTTCCATAGGGAGGAACTATATGCATTTCAGTGTGGTTCAGGCAAATGATCAGATGGAGACAAAGAAATGAAACTGAAGAGAGAGCAATGAACTTGGTCATGCAGAGCTCTAAATATGGGTTTTTATTGTGAATTCAAATAAGAGATCACACTGGAATAGGAACTCACCCAAGGATGGGAGGGCTAGGCACGGAAAGGCCAGTTACAAGTTGATCAAATAGGCAAATGAAGTAAGGATTAAGATGGTAAAATTCCAATGAACATAAATAGGCAGAAAAATTACAGGATTTGACTGATGGGATAGAAAGGAGTACGATTGTAGGAGGAATCAAAATCATGATGAGCTTCATGACCTGGATGAGTAAGGAGACCATTTACTGAGGTACAAAGGGGTAAAGCAGGCTTGGAGCGCAGCTTGCTGATGGAGGATGAGGACAGAATAAGATACATGACATAAAAGTAGATATGGCTCATAAATAGCAGGGTGTTTTATCAACTAGAACTTTTTTGGTTAAAGGTGGAAGATTTCAATCAAGCTAATTGTAACAAACAGCACAATGCTAAGAGTGCATCTGTACCTTAGTAACTAGAAAATTTGGGAACCTAATATTTATTCTTCAGGACTCTCTTGACACTTCCCATTTGTGTTCCTCTATTTCTGATTTAATTTTGAAAACATTTTTTAAATAGAGATATTATTTTCCTACAATAAGCCTCATCATCTCTGATTCATGAGATGGACCTTCTCTGCTTCAATGGTGTATATGAAAGTAAACATGGCTGCCTGCAATTCCCAAACTTTGTACCTTACAAGTACAAGTAATGATTTAAAATAATGAATCACCATTCTGAATTGACAGGTCCCTTGCAGCACACTGATGTATAAAACCTGTGCAACGACATTGAAACCAGTCTAGGATTTCAAAGAAGAGTCGACCTGACACACAGCCTCAAACCCATAATTTTCCAGACACAAATTTATTGGCTAAACTTGGATCAAGTTCCCATCCCTGGGCAAAATTAGATAACTTATTCATCCTTTGTTAATCAGAAAGGAACACATAATAATAAGACATGACAATGGGAATGGAAAGAAAGGGCCATTCCTAAAAAAATAAGTCCTCATCAGAAAAGCCCCTAGTTGTTTACTGCAGACATTTAAGTTGAGCTCAGGAGAGAGGTCAGCTTTGGGAGCCATTATGCCATAGGAGGAGAAGGAGATCTGCTTTGGTTTGAATGCCTCATTTAATCTTTATTATAAGGTTTGGGGAGGTGGGATGAGGCAGGACTGTTAAGAAATGGATGGGTCATGATGGTTTTGCCCTCATAAATATATTCATACATTCATAGATTAATGAACTTGTTGATTAATGTGTTATCTTGGGAATGGCTCTGTTGTAAAGAGAGTTCTTTCTGGTTTGTGATCTCTATCTCATTATGTGTGTGTCCTCTGCCATGTCATGACCCAGCAGGAAGGCCCTCACCAAATGCAAACCAATGCCATTGCCATACTCTTAGACTTCCTGTGAGCTAAAAAAAAAAAAAACCTGTTTTCTTCATAAGTCATCCAGCCTCAGGTATTTTGTTATAGCAACACAAAACATACTAAGATCATGTTAGGGAAGATTGATGGGAGAGAAGACCTATGAAAAAGATATTTAAGATCTAACATTAATGCCAATGGGAAGAGAAAATTCACCTGAGGAAGACTAAAAAAGAATGACTAAAGCCGTAGGAGGAAGACCTAAAGAACATATAGAAAATATGTTGTCATGAAACTAGAGGAAGAAAAGGGAATCAAGAAGTCAAGCATCCTTTGGAATGAGCAAGAAGAGGTCTTGGGAAACTAAAGTAAAATAATTTCAATAGAATTGAAGGGCTGTTGAATTGCAAGACTATTGAATTGTAAGACTGTTGAGGGCGGAGAAGTGAATGGAAAGTGAGAGAGCAGTGACAGCATATGATTTTATGCCTCAGAAGGAGTTGGAAGTCCCTACAATGCACACAGGATATTTTTGTGTATGTAGATTTCTGACTAGGGAAATTTGCCACAGCTGTGATTGTTTTCATTTACAATTTTTGATGTTCTGAATCATGAATTCTGGTTCTGTACCATATTTTATGCAAATATGAGCTTCCCAAACTTATGTTCCTTATGAACATGTTTTTTCCAACCAAGGCAATATCAGCTATGGAAAAAGTATAGGTATAATAGGTCTAATAAAATCATAAATGTCTATTAAAATAATAATTCGTATTTCTATAGTGTGTTGCATTTATTAATTTATTTATAAAAAATTCCGTCACTACTTTCTTTTATTTCTTTCTTTTTTTAAATAACTTAAGGAGAAATGGTATTAGTTCTTTAAACGTTTTGTAGCTCCTTTTACTTTCTCTTGACTCCAGGGTTAAATTTCTTTTGTAACTTTCAGCTAAAATGATATGCAGATGGAATAAATAGAAATCATATTGAAAAAATAAAAATGTCCCCTATTGCATCATAAAAAATCCAGTTTACCCAAACCCAGAATATCCAAATCTCCTAATGTAAGCCTGAAAATATTCTGAGACTGGCAGAGTTGAAGTTACGAATAATTGGGGAAAAATGTTTTCTCAAAAGTCACACAAAAATCTTATCAACTCAGTACAATTCATTTAGCCTTTTAGTGAAAGCCAAATAAGCAAATACTCAGAGGTTCAATATTTTACTGCTTCAAAGGTGACAGCATCCACAGTAACAGAAATTTCTTCCTTGATCAAGTTATTTCAGTAGTAGCTACTTTTTTCTAGACCACCAGGTTATCCCTTACATAATAAGGTTTTTTTTTTCATTTGAGATTAAAATATCCTTGTCATAAATATAGTCTGATGCTAAGTGCTGATTTAAATTCAGATTCTTATTCTGAGATTCATGCTTTTGGATGCACTAGGTTTTACAAAGAATTTCATCCTCAATCTAATTGACTTACTGGAAGGATTTGACAGGGTTGGTATCACAAGGCTGAAGTAGCAGAGAATTTGCAGTCTTCAGATGCAGAAGTTCAGGAATATACATAAGAGGTAGTATTGGGTCTTGGACAAAAGAAAAACATTATACAGAGTCAAATAATTTTCCCTTTATTAGAAAAATAACAATTAAAAATGAAGACTGCTAGACAGTTGCTGATTTGGATTCATCAAATGTAGAGTTGAGGACACATCATGCCCTCAAGTAAGCAGAGTCATTTTTTCTGAATGGTGTATGAGCTTCTGATCTCTGTAGATGTCCAATATTCCTCTGTTCTATAGTCTGTGTCCCAGAGGCATAAGCAATTCAGAGAAATCAGTTCATTCACTTCTACAATCATAACCACCATAGAGGTATCTCATGTGTTATGATAATCAGATCTCAATTTATTGTAAGGTTAGTATCCCTGAGAAATTGCTTAGTTTGCAGGAGAGAATTTTCTTCTCTATAGTTCTTTGACATTGGTAATAATCTGAGTACTTAACACTTGACATACAGCGCAGTGTTCTGAGCCATACAGAAAAAGTGTAGTTGAAGAAATAGTAACACATTGAGTGCTATAGTTAAGGGAAGAAATAGTAACATGAGTGCAAGGCTAGTTGAATGTTTCCTAGTGACCACACAGAGCTTTGATCACAAGTAGCTGCTCTAGATCCTTGCATGACAAATCAGGTTATAGGATGGCCTGGTGGTGTAGGTAGCATGCAGAAAAGGAGACAAGGAATAAAGGGTCTTCCCAATAGTGGCCTACAGATGCTCTACAAATCCATGAAGCAGGAATGTGCACTGACTTCAGTGTCAGGATGCTTTTCTGGAAGCATGTGTTTGCATTCACTGAACCAGGTCAACAAAGGCCAAGACAGACAGTAATTTCAGAAAAGAGTTGTCTAAAGGGTAAAACAGTGCAAAAGGCATAGAATATCATCCTAGTGTATGACAAGGAAATCATCGCCAGATTTTCAAAGATCCTGGAACAACTGTGGTTCCTAAGCAGTGGGGAGTCAGTGAGTGCTTCTGAGCAGGAGTGATGTGATTGAAGGTCAGTCACACAAAAGGAGTCATGGATTGTAGAAGATTTGTGAGCAGTGGATTGGAAAGTAAAAAGGAGAAGTTCGCTTTGGGATATGCTAAGTTAAAGATGGTTTTAAATGGAGTTTTCACTCTTAAAAATACGTTTTTATGAATAAAGTTCTGATCCAGAGCACCTAAATCTGTTAGCAATTTGCCTCTACCTGGCCAAAATACAAACAACACTCTGGTTCTGATCTACTTAAAGCCTGGTACTTCATACTGCTCAGGCAAAAATCAAAGGAAACAGGGTGAGGAGGGTGCATGGGGGCAGGAAAGATGGTGGAATGAGATGGACATCATTACCCTAGGTACATGTATGACTGCACATATGGTAAGATGCTACATCATGTACAACCAGAGAAATGAAAAGTTGTGCTGCAGTTGTGTACAATGAATCAAAATGCATTCTGCTGTCATATATACCTAATGAAAATCAATTAATTAATAAAATATAAAAGGAAACAAATGGAAAAAAACTCAAAGGAAATAAATTTCAAATAAAGTTTAAAAATTAATTGGCCAGCCAATTAATTCAAAATAGTCAACCCAGCAGTGCCATTCAATCTGGAGACATGTCTTTTCAGGGAAACAAAAGAGAGAAGGTCAAGACCTCTTCCTCCAAAGTTACTATTCTAAAGGATGAAATAATGCTTTTATCAAACAATTAGATCACTCAAAAATCAATTACTTATTGTATCCTAGACTCCTGGGAGAACTGCATCACAAGAAGTGGTCCTTTGTAAGTTGTCAAGGGCAAGGACACAGCAGTTTAAAAATCCGTTTCTGATAACTATGGTGGTCATTAATTCATGCTTTACATGAAATAACTTTAATCTTTACATTCCCAAAGGAAATGAAAAGGTATGGCAAACAGACCATTGTCTGATTGTGTTTTTCTGGATTAATGTATTCATTTAATGATTCATCAAAAGATTTTGATACGATTTCTTAAAAGGATTTGTAGCATTCGTTATATTTATATTCCTATAAACAATAAGGTTTCAATATCACATTTCCAAATACTAAAAAATTCTTCCAAAAAGAGGAGTCATGATTTTCTCTAATTTTAGAAAGACAATGGACACAGGAAGTATGTGTATGCAACTCCTATTTCCATCTCAGTAAGAAAATTCATCTTTCCCGTGAATGCAAAAAAAAAGCAATCTCTAATGTAACCTTGTGGTCTCCTTCCTTTGTATCAATTTTAATTTTTTAGACAAAACAGATTATCTTCTATTTTCTTTGGTCCAGGTAACTGAAAGTGTGAGTATGTTTCAATTTAATAAAGTGATTCCTAATAAGAAGAAAACCTTGTTCTGATGAAGCTTGTTATGGGTTTGGTGTTCAAATGCTGCAATTCTGGAGTGAAATTGTTTCTTTAATTAATAGTTTCCATCTCAAAACCAGAAAATATTGGTAATTCATTTTGCACGACCAATATTGCAAGATAGATGCCTCAGAAAGGCAATAGACAGAATTAGGTCAAACAATATAGGAAAGGTCTTGGCTCAAAATTCTTTGTTTTAGCCAAAGGAAAACATATTTTTACCCCCCCAAAATCAAGCTATTCTTATTATTTTTAGTTCAACAAGCCTCCCCCAAGTCCCAACCCTGCCTATTGTCATTTACATAGCCACTTCACATATATTTTTATTTAGTTCTATTTAGTGCCTTTTACTGAAAGCATTTTGGCTTTCTGCTTCTAAGGTTGTTCTCTGCATTAAAGGTCAGAGCCAATTTAATCCACATGATCTACTCTCCAAAAATTCATTTCACAAGTCTGATTATCTGAATACTAAAAGAGAAGTTGTAATAATTTGGATATGAGGTGTCACCCAAAAGCTCATGTTTGAGACAATACAGGAATGTTCAGAGGTGATATGACTTAGATTATGAGAGATGTCGCTTCATCAGTCCATTTTCTGGATTAATAATTTGAAAAAAAACTTAATGGGTGGTAACTATAGGCAGGTAAGTTGTGGCTGGGGAAGTAGGTTACTGGGGGTCATCCCTGGGGGAGTACATTCTCCCTGGCTCCTTGCATTCAAGCTCTCTCTGCTTCCTGGCTTCCAAGAGTTGAGTAGTTTTCCTCCACCACTCCCTTGCACCTTGATGTTCTGCGTCACCTCAGGCCCAGAGAGATGGAGTCAGCCAACCACAAACTCAAACCTGAAACTGTGAACACAAAATAGATAAAGTTTTCCTCCTCTAAATTGTTCTTGTCAGGTCTTTTTGTCACAGCAATAAAAATCTGACTAATACAGAAGTACTACAAGAAAAAACTGAGCTTTCTTTTGAAATTTAATTTTATTGGTAGAATTTTATTGTGTGAACTGCTGCGCATAGTAGGCAAATGAGGGGAGAGGCCTGGTATTGGGGGCCCCTGTCAGGGAGTGATCCCTGGATGCAGGTGTACCTTCCCCCTCCAGCTCTGCCTAATAGCCCTGCCTCACAGCCCCTGAGATGGATGTGACTCACCAAGATGTCAATCAATCTGCTAACAACCCTTGAAACCTTATCCCCCTCTGAAGTCTCCCCTATAAAATAAAGAAAACGTGGGCTCATGGGCTCTTTTCCAGTGCTCTTACCAGCATGAAAGCTGACCCTTAACGTGGCAGAGCCATCCCTCTCTCGATTTGAAAACTACTCTCTCTGTCATGTGGTTTTTCGCCACTTTCTTAGTTTAATGTTGCAACCAGCTCTTTTGAACCCAGTTCATCTGGTCTGCACAGATCGCTGGCAAGAGCCCACCATATTAGTGGGTTCTGCACCTGCAGATTCAATCAACCCCAGAGAAAATATTCTGGGAAGACACATTGCCTATGTATTGAAAGTGTTCAGACATTTGTTCTTGCCATTATTCCCCATACAATAAAGTGTAACAACTATTTACATTGCATATGTTTCATTGGTAATAAGATACTTTTAAATAATTCAGAGATGAGCGAAAGTGAAGGGGAGGCTGTATATAGGTTATAAGAAAATAATACTCCATTTTACATAAGACACTTGAACATCCATAGAGTTTCATTTCATGGAGGTACTGGAACCAATCTCCTATGGATATCAAAGGAAAATTATATATATTTTGTTCTTTTGTCTCTGCATTGCTAGCGTTTACTTGGTGAATGAATAGATAAAGTTGTAGGCTTAGTCATTATTAGTTTTTGTGAAACGACACATATATATCTGGATTATTTAAGTAATTATAGGTTACCAGGGTGTCTAAATTATAAACCCTTAGAAAATGAATGGAGGAATATAAAATCATATATTCTATAAATCAACAAATCTTAATTTAGTACACTGAATCAGGAAATATCTCAGTATAGACAAAACTTCCCTGAATACAGGGACCAGCTCTTGAGTTTTCAATGTTGAATCCCTTTTGCCTGGTCTGAAGTTTTGTTTACAGAGGATATTCAATAAATAAATGAGTGTGAAGGACCTCTTTCTACTGTGACTTTGATTAGATTCATGGCCAATCATTGGACTTCTGCCAGGTAAAAACTAACCTCCCAATATTCTATAGTTGGGTTTTGCTTATCGAGAGCAGTATTTTTGGTTCAATAGCTTCATAAGAGATACACATTCTCCTAGCAATCTTTGTTTGTAATGCCTACTTATATGCCCAGATGCCCACGTCTCTTTTGTTTTTTTGTTTTGTTTTGTTTTGTTTTGGGTTGGGTTTTTTTGGAGATAGAATCCTGTGTTGCTGGTTTCCCCAGAACTCTAGAGCTCAAGAGTTCAAGGAATCCTCCTGCCTCAGCCTCCCAAGCATGTGGAACTACAGATTTACATTACCACCAGGTTCTAAGACTCTAATTTTTTAAAATGAAATGAAATTAGAATAACTTTAATTGAGAAGGAATAAAACCACGATGGTGGTTTATCTGTTACTCAGAAAAGTCACATTGCTGTATTAGAAGTGCTCATGTAGGCTTGGGTGCAGCTCAGTGGTCAGGCTCTTGCCGTATCCCTAGCACTAAAAAAGAAAAAGAAAACAAAAACAAAACCCAAAAACCACAGATTATAAAATCTATTTTTTTGGGGGGGTTATTGGAAATTGCACAAAGGGACACTTTATCTTCAAGTTATACCCCCAACTTTTTAAATTTTAAGACATGGTTTTTCTAAATTTCCAAGACCACTCTTGAATTGCCACCCTTCCATTTTAACCTCCAAAGTATGCCTCCATTCCTGGCTCAGATTACAGAATCTTAAATCCGATGGTGTAGATAATTTATATGCAGCCTACTTTGAAAGTATTTCCTATGGAGAACTTTCAGACATTTTCTCATGTTGAAAGCACACAGTAAAATTCTTCTTGAGTGAAATGAACAGTTAGCAAACTTCAATTTAATGTGAATTTCCCACAAAAAGTAAGTTGCATTCCTTTAACAGAAAAACGAACCATCAAGTATTACCAAACCAATATTTTCCATATCTGACATCAAAGAAATTATGAATACTTCTTCACACTGTACATTAAAGAACTAATTAAAACACTTTCATCTTTGACCATAGATATATTCATATAATGAATAAAATGTAATATAATATTATGTGTTCCCTTGTTTCTTAACTATTTAGACTTAACCAGAACAAGTAAAAACTTTTTCATAAGAAAATGTTTCATTACTTATGCATATCAATAGAAATTTTTCAAAGACAAATATACAATCCTGAAATTTTAAAATCTACTTTTATATTTTAATAAATGCTTCCAACTTCTTAACCAATGTCATTAATTGATTTTATGAATTTGACCCTAATATATTATATGAAAAATCTAATATTTAATATGTTAAAATCAGTCACATATTCACTGATTATAAAATATTTGGTTACAAATAACATATGGAAGACACTCACCCTTCCATCAGTAAGCCTCCTTAGTTGCTAAAGAATTGTTTACCCCCCAAAAATGCATTATTAACCTTGAAACAATTAAATTTCAAATACATTGTCCAAATTGGAGTTAAAGCACTTAACACAAAAAAAGCCACTAATTACTTATTTTCTTTGTTACAACACCCAGAACAATACTGAAATACCAAAGCAGTTGCACAGAAGATGTTCCCATTGACTCTGTAATTGAAGTTGTGCAGAGTGCTGTCAGGAATGTATTTATGATACCATGCAACTGGTCATAGACAGAGGACAATGAACCAAATTGCATGCCCTATTGTTCTCTTTTGGCATTGACTTTGCTCTTATTTCTTGGTATAATAAAGGGGTTTCTGGTCTCCTGGCTGAGCACAGTAGATGCCACTAGAACCAATTTATCTCTGGGTAGAAGCATCTTCCACTAATGGAAATGGCAGGTGTCCAGGCATTCCCTGCTAGTAATATGAGTAGCTAATTTTGTCAGCTACAAGGTGTTGAGCATGATAGCATTGTTTAAACTTGTTTGTTTTAATAGTGAGTCCTTCTCTATTGTGCTGATTGATATACTCTTCTGGAAGATTATTGTGAAAGTTTCTACTGCAAAATAAGGATGAGTATGTAGTTTAGGGTAATGAATTGAAGGAACATGCATAAATAGAGTTCCAATACAGACAGGAATCTGGTGGATTTTTCAAAATTCATAGGCTATACAAGTATCTTCAATATATTAGAGTGAAAAATAACTAGTGGGCTTTGCAGTCTGATTGCTCAAGATTTGAAACACATGCAATTTTACAACTGAATAAAGCTTGGCAGGTTATAAAAACTCTGAATCTCAGGAATTTTTGCTTATTTGCTTGTTTTGTTGTTTGTTTTTGAGTAGCTTGGTTTGAGGATACAAACTAAAAGCAAAGCAGACTTTGGGGAGAATTAAATTAGATAATAACAGTCATTGGCACATAGTACACAGTAATAGAATCTTCCATACATCATTTCAAATAGAATTATGAACTACCTGCCTCAACTTTATAGATCATTTGATATGTAGTATCAAATATTTTATTTTTCCAGGTTTTACAGGGAGAGGGAGATAACATGGATCATGCCGTCGTTTGAGAATGCTGAGCAAATACAGAGCAGGAGAAAAACCCCAGCCCATGCAAACCACCTGGCCTGAGCTGAGATTGTGTCCATTGCTAGGAGTTGGATGGATCTGGATGTGGCAAGTAAACCAGAAGGATGGCCCAATGGAAGTGTTTGTAGGGGAACTGGGAGCCTCATAGCTGAAGCTGGAGTGGAAAGGCACTGTGACCAGGTACAGGAGCTCTGTCAAGTAAATTGCAGGGAGGCTGAAGAAACTCATGCACAGTCGTTTGTTCCATTTATTACAAGGAGACAAAGAAGAAAGTGCAATGCATTGGCCTGAAAAGGAAGTCCGAAATGAGAGTATTGATCACATATGCATCACTGAAGCAATTGGTCAAATCTACCTATGGATGGAGCCACAAACATAACTAGGCTCTAGTATAGACAAAGAAATATCTGTAAGTAAAAACTGCAAGAACTTTTCACATTGCAAAATATTGATGCACAAGAGCACCACATTGGAACTTTGGAAATAGTCTAAGGATGAGTATGTAGTATGACTATGTAGTCTAACAAAGCATAAAGGAAAAGTTTTCTCTTGATTCACCAAGGATCTTCTACACTCTGGGCACTTGGAGAACCACAGTACATCAATCACAGTGCCCTGCAGATCAGTGGCAGCATACCCTCAGACCCTGGGGTCTCTGAGAAAAGCAATAGGACTGAGAAAGAGTGTAGTGATGCCATACTAAGGGCTTTGCCTTCAGTATTGAAGTCCACTTTAGTATTAAAGTTTGGAGCAAGAAATGAGGATATTTTCTTCTTCTTCTTCTTCTTCTTCTTCTTCTTCTTCTTCTTCTTCTTCTTCTTCTTCTTCTTCTTCTTCTTCTTCATCATCATCATCATACCATCTGCAGTCCCAGGTTTGTGAACTCTGGGGAAGCTTAGATTAAATTTTCCAGCGAGCTTCCAGTTTGATATTACCTACATTGTTGATTCTCCCTTTCTTCCCCAAAAGTACACACAAGAAATATTAAGTCATGGAAGATTTCCATTTTTCCTTTTCCTTATGTGGATAATTCCATTTTTAGCCTTTTATCCAAAGTAACTCATATACTATTTTGGCTATTGTTTATCATCATAGAAACTGTTTATTAAAAAGTCAAGAAGTCACAGTCTATATTTTGCAGCAAAGAATCTGAATTACTAAGAAGTGGAGTGGTTTGCAAAGTATTTTACTAGTGAGAGGAGTGTAATTCATGCTTTTCTGATTGTCATCCAGCAAACAGTCAATTCCACAACATACATTTCAAGATGAATGATCTGAGGCAGGAGCTTAAGTCTCGGCAATTAGATCTTTCTGGTGGGAATATTTTGTTAACTCTTGAGAATTCAAACCTTTGAAAATCTGTCACCTTTTACACTGCCTTCATTTCAATAGTATCACTTATTTTCACTAACAAAGCTTGCCTGTGGAAGATATAAAAATATAGTATTTCAGGAAGACTTTGGATTTCTTTTGTTACATTCTCATGTTATATTCAGTTAACCAACAAACCAACATGGCTGCCACTCTGTATTCCTAAAATACAAAGATGTAACAGTGATTCTGCAAGCAGCAGGGAAGGAAACACACACGCTTATAGCCCCTCAAAGCATCAGGGAAGAATTGACTCAAACCAAGAAGCTTCATATCCTTTAAGTCTGTTAAAGTCATAGGGTGACATTTCTCATAGTGTTAGGAGCCTTTTGAACATGCTGAATTAGCAGTACAACTTAATGAGGATTAGGCTAATTTGACAGAAGATGTAGGACACCTTCTCCATCCCTCCTCACTTTAATTTCAATCTGATATCCAGTATCTAAAGGTGAAGGAGTATGTGACCTTTACCAGCAACTTTGAGCCTCCAGTTTGACAGAGTAGAATTGCTCTTCTTCAGATGTCAGGGTCGCCACAATGCATGATGTTGATAGGGGTCAGATTGCCTGAGATATATATTTTCATTCACCTCCTTAGAGATTGGACCTGACAAAACTGTAATAGCTTATTGAGTTCCAAACGACAATGACATACTGGATATTTTCAAGCACTTTTATTTCTCCTACTTCCTGTAACTGGTTAGAAAAGAAAGTCGTTATTCCCCAAAATAATTATCCAGCAATGTTCTGAGATGATTTTTTTCATACCACACAATTATAATGCAGTTGTATGACTCCCCCTGTTATATGTACATAGAATATGAAAGTCAACAAATACATAAAGTTCACAATTGCTTTTCCCCAAGTTCCACTAAAATCTCTGTGGAGCTCCTACAATATAAACAGCATTAGGAATTATATCAGAGGCCAGCAAATGTCTTCCATAAAGGACCAGATAGTCAATAGTTTCAGCTTCACAGGTCATCAGGTCCCTGTCACAACTGTTAGGCTCTGCCACTGTAAGCAAAGGCAGCCATGACATTATAGAATCAGGTGGACGTGGCTGGGCTTCCATAAAATTTTATCTAAAGACACTAAAATTGATCTCATATAATGTTCCTGAAATCTTCTTTTTGGACTTCTTTGAAACTATTTAAAAATATGGAAACCATTCTTGGCTCAGAGACTAACTCAAGTTTGGCCTGAGGTGTAATTGAGAAATCAAGTTTCAAAAAGATACTGTAAAATTTAATTCTGTTGTTCCAAACTTTTCAAGTTTTAATTGACATTTAATGATACTGAAATTTGAGTGTTTGAAGAATTTGTTAATGGAGGCCTGGAAGGACACTAGGTATGTCTCAACTTTAATCTGCATCACTTGGGACATCTTCAAATGCCAACTCTGACTCAGTGAATCCTAGATGAAGCCCACGTTCTGCACTTCTAACAAGCTCCAAGTGATGACCATGCTTTTGGTCTGTGATACACATTCTGAGGCAATTAAAATTCAACCAGACATTCCCAGGTATGCCAATTCAATCAGACAGTAGCATACACTGAGGACTTACTACATGTATACTAAGTGCCAAGGCAGATTCTCAAAAACATGTAAAATGTAATCCTTTCCCACAGAAGTTTACAGTCAAGATTAACACATGACAGAATAAGGAAACATGACTAAATTAAGGAATCTTAAAGTGGCAAGGGAGTTCAGAGAAACAGAATAATGAATGAAAATCAGGTAAGTAGAACAAATAAGCCCCGGCCTGAATCACAAAAGGAGAAAGGTAAAAGAGAGGGGAAAGGTTTAAAACATCATTAGCAAAGGTTCAAAAGCAGAAACACACTAGCAGTTCTAGAACATCTGTCAACAAAATAGTTGTGGGTCACATCTGATTGGAAGAGGTGCTATATAAAGTCATTCATTTGATCATGTTTATTTTAGGTCACTTGGGAAATTATTAACAGAAATGTCGGGACAATTCCTTGAATTCTCCAATAAGACACCCCACAGTGCCATTCTACAGGTACCACATAGCAAATCTCCTAAAGGTTTGGTTTCCTTCAAAAAGTTGTTCCTGTAGGGGCAAATTTAGTTATCTCTATTATAATAGCAGTGTTGGAGCAGAAGTCTGTGGCCTCAGCAGTTCACTGTGGGAAATGACAAGTTTCAAGTGTTCAGTGCTAAGCATATTTATCAGGGCTGCTGTTCCTAGTAAGAAGGGATTTGAGTATTATTCTCTCTTAAGCAAAATTGTGCCTAAAATCCTACTTTTAGCAATTGCTTATTTGAGATTAAGACCAGGCTTCTCAATCTTGGGATACATGCAGTGTGCAGGAAGCATGAACTCTCCCAGGAAAAACATTGGTACATCTTCTGAGAGTGTAGTTTTCGTTGATTTCGTGAAAATAGAAGTTAAACAGACTCTGATCCAAAGTGTCATTTTTATAGTAAACAAATATGAATATATTACAAAATAGTGTAAAACCTACATGTATTATTTTTAAATGATAAATCAAATTATTTCAAAGAAATATGCAGCTAGATCCTCGAGCTTTGGGCCCTTTGAGAGGCACAAGAGTGTAAATTTACTCTCCTCAGCCTTTAGAAATTCTTTGGTGAAAACTTTGAAAAGCTTTGAATTGATCCCACCTATGGTATTATGCAGCTAAACAGAGGAATTGAAATGCACCTAACAACTTGGCTGGATCTGAGATCTGAAAAATATCCTATGGTGTGAAATAGCTACTGAGAGAGAGAGAGAGAGAGAGAGAGAGATCTAATACATAGCATACTATTTACATCAATTGAGATATGTGCAAGTAAAATGAAAATACAAAATCTCTAACAAAGCAAAAGAAAAAATGTACATTAAATATATTAAAGTGGTTGCTATTGAAGTGTCGGAAATGGAAATGGAGAAAGTAAGTAAGTATGAGTTTGCATGTATCATGAATTAAATAATAATAAGGAGCTAAATAATGATTAAATTAAAGCACTGCACTTGAGGTTCAAATAGATGGTTAAGTCATCACCAGCTATAAAGTTTTTCTTTGTAACTGAAGCTATCTTTGGGTATCTGCCATGAAATATTTTTTTAACAACTGGGTAAGAATTAATTATCAGAGCAAGTTTTAAGAGCTTGAGAAGATAGCAAAATAGGAAGAAAGAGAGAAATAAGACAAAGAATTTTTTAAAAAGGGAGCAACAAAATAATTAGGATTTAATTAATACCTAAAGTTTTCCAGACATTTGGACCAAGTCTGCTGCATACATGATCTGAAGGAAATACTACTATTATCCCAGTAAACAAAAGGGGAAAATGAAGCTTGGAGAGGCCAAGGAAGAAACTCAGTGAGGCCACCTATCTCCTAAGAGACAGACAGTGTGCAGATTTTGATCATCTCCCCTTGAGTCAATCTCCTAATCACTACTACTCACTACTTAGAACTAGAAGGTCACGAGTCAACAGGGTGGAAAATAGTGACCCAGCCTAGGAGATAATTGCTAAAGAAGGTAGGGATGGGGAGGGCTGGAGGGGTTTGGGGAAGGCAAGAAAGAAAATTTCACCTTTCATAATTTGTCCTTAGCAAGAATAAAGGTTGATGATTTTTTTCAAGTCTAGTCATAATTTATCTACAACTTTCTATAAACAACTAAATATCAGTTTTTCTTCAAAATATCTGTACCAAAACAAAATAGAATTTGAGTAAATTTGAGAAAAAACTTCTGCCATTGAATTGAGAAAATCAGTTGGTTTTTGTTATTACCATGGGGACATTTTTTAAGAGAAATTACTTGAGTCTGATCCTAAAAGTTCCAAATGCCTGACTTATAGTTTTGTGGCTTACAATGACCCCTGAAGAACCCTTGCAAAACAATACAATATCTATATCTCAGTTATTCACCTCTCTTCAAAAGACATTAGTAATTTCTAAGATAGAATAAGGGGAGCCTGGGGTGTATTGGAGTGGCATGGCACTTGCCTTGGCCCTAGGTTCCAACTCTAGCACCACCCCCCAAAAAAGGGAAAAGATAGGGTAAAGATCAAAGAGTTAGTGTGTTTGTATGGTGCTGTGACAAAGAACAGCATTATTAGTATCAGCAGGCTTGCCCAAGACCTCCGACAGCATTTTCTTCTCTCCTGCTTTTAAATTATGCCAACCTCAGCCCTGAACTTGGAATTTCGATTTCTTGACCATGCTTACGATCATCCCTTTGGCTCTCCCTAAAAGATCACAAATGAAGTCTCTCTTCAGTTTTATGAGGGAATAAATAGTATTTTCAGTGCTTATGATGTAGCTTCATGAAATTCAGCAGAGCACATAATTGTTAAGGCTATGCTCATCGAAGAACATTGGCTTCTGTGCATGTCTCTTTCTCGTTCTCCCCATAACCCTTATCATTATTTTTTGGAATTATTTTTTGAATTCTTTTGAAATTTTGTTTTCCTTAATATCATATGTTATATAGGAAAATGGCATGGATCCTCTAAAGATTCAACAACTGCTAAAAGCATCTGACTTAGGAAGGCTAACTTCCTATATTATTGAAAAACAATCCCCAGTAAAGGACAAAGGAGAGACAGCAAAATGTTCAATTATGAAATTGTTTAAAATCTTTAACACAAAGGCTATAATAGCACATCTATTGATATTTCTGTGTTTAAAAAAAGTATTATGAACATTTAAAATTACCTAATTGATGATAACATCTAAGATTTACTTAAAGAAACATATTTATGACAGTGAAGACATGGATAGAAGGCCAATGTATATTTGATGCAAGTAAGTCCTATTTTTAAATAACATTTCTAGCCAAAAATAATATTTTATGGATTGAAATGCATATAATATTAACATTGAGCAGTTTTATAAAAAAAATAAAATAAGGCAAGTTGTTTTGAATTGACATTTCCAAAGCATGTGTTTCTTCTGTCAAATATGCAGTGAGCCAGGCTAATCATAATTAGAGTTTCACATTTGGCTAATCTGAGAACATCCTTCTGAAACAACAGATCAGTAGTTCATCTGTATATGTACTGTTTTCCCAAAATCTTGTACTTCTCAAAATCACAAAATGCTCCAAGTACAGAATGGTGACAAGTCATTGGCACTGACATTTATACATTAAACATCTGCACATATAAAATAATTCTCTCATTATTTTTTTAATGATTCAAACCTTCATGTCAATTTGCTTTCCTTAATTGCTTTTTTGTTTAGTTTCCAGGACTTTTTCAAGCTATTCATAGTATGAAGCAATGTTTGAAAATGTTTTGTCATCTTAAATAGCTCCTTTTTTTACTTAATACATAGAAACAGAAAGAAATTTCAACATATTAACTAAAACACTGTGATTTTAATAGATGTAATTAAAAGAGATATTGCTTGAGGATTTAGGCATTCATTCATCCATTCATCTATCCATCTGTTCTGAAAACTTTTTGAGCACTAACTAGATACTATACTAAAAAAATAAAACCTTATCTATGTGATTTCCAAAGCTAGTAGGGAAAAAATAAGTGAACATTAAAGCAAAGTCTAATAAATATTGTAACATTTCATAAGAAAGAGGAATAAAATTTTCACCTTTGTGAGAATGGTTAAGAAAATCATAGATGCCACAACTCAACCTATTCTCAGGATTCAACTCTGACTTTGGAAAATTAAATACTAGAAGAAAGGATCAAAGAAGAGTTGTAGTGTCTCACATATCTTTCCCCATCTAAAGATATCAGAGACAGGAAGATACAGGAATCCCTACCTTCAAGAATTTCAAATTTATCAGGAGAGAAAGATCATTGTAAAAACTAATCATAATATAATTATACCTGTAAAGAATTATCAAAGCACAAAGGAGAAACATGGCATTCTTCGGGATCAAAAGACTTTAGTGTGTATTTTGGTAGGAGTAGAATATCAATTAAATCGGGAGTGAAAATGAGAGATGAACCTGGGAAAGCAGACTGTGGGAAGATGTAGCCTCTTCAATGTCAGGTGTTGGAATTTACATTTTATTCTGTAGTCATCTAGGAATCAAAATTTTTTAATTACTGAAGATATGCCATAATCTGTTTTAAAAATATAATTTGGATGGAAGTTTATAAAATGCATTGGAGAAATCAGAGTTGGTGTGAGAGGGCACTATAAGAAAGTTTCTATGATGAAGAGCTAAATGAGATCAATAACAATGATGAGCAGAGAATCTGAAAAACATTACTAGATCATCAAGGGCTTTCAATGGGACTTGAAGAGGATGCTATAACCTAGAATCCCATGGACAGGGAAACTTCTGGTAGACCAGAAGTATCTACAGAAGAGCTTTCCCAGTTGCTATGCAACAAGGATATCTGACAAAGGAAGAATTATAGGCATCTAGTTAAAGAAATGGCTAGTATTTCATGGTTTTCTGGAAGTATAGAAATAATAATAGCAGTAACAACAGCTCTCCTGAATATTTCTAGAATGTCCTTGACACTATGCTAATTGCCTCATATACATACTAACATAATCCATATTATAACAATGACTACTCTCATTTTACAAAGAAAATCTATACATAGATAAATTATATGACCTGTAAAAAGTCTCATGATTGACATAGTGGAACTAGTTCTAAATTTCAGAATTGTCCAATTCTAAAGCAAGAATTGGCCCATGGGCCAAATCTGGCCCACCATCTGTTTTTGTAATAGTTCTACAGAAACACAACCATGCCCATTCATTTGCATATTGTCTATGTCTGCTTTCACCACATCTAAGAAGAATTCAGACATTACAACAGAAACCAAATATTTGGTTTCTAAAATATATACCTAAAACATTTACCATCTGGCCTTTACAGAAAAAGTTTTCCAACCTCCACTAAACTCTCTCTCACAACCATCAAACCAATATGTACTGACCATCTGTTAAGTTGCAGGCCCTGGGTCAGGCACTATTTCTTACAGCTCTCAGGCACATTGTAAGTACCTAGAAATGGAAGTGACAACACTAAGAATGTTCCTGACACTAAAAGATTCAGCATGTTATTAAATAGCCCATCATAAACTCAATGTCCTTCACTTCCTGCGCCACTGTCCAGACCATGAACAGAAAAGGAACAATGGATTCACTCTCACTGCATTCCTATTGGCCTAAGATATACTGAGTCCTTACGTTTTTCAAGAAAGGCCACCCAAGTCCTTCACAGATGCTCAAATTGTCAGATATAACAGGTTGCCACTTATAAAACTATTAAAAAAACTCTAATAATAAAACTAACAAATCATAACTTGTTTAATATTATGCTAAAATGATAACCCCCATTTTAACAGAAATGCCAACAGTTGGACAGCTATGTGCAAACAACTCAGAAATCCTTTACCCACTTCAGTAAAAAGGTCAAGGGAGGCCAATGGGAAGAGGGACAATTGTGAGGGACACATTAGAGATGACTGTGTTATGAGACCCACCCTCCTTTGCATCACTGAATTTCCCCTAGGAAGAATGCAAAGGGAAGTTCTAAAAATGACTGAGGGAAAGAGTTGATTTTAAATATTCACCAAGCCCAGAGACCACAACAATTTCTTTTTTTCAAATTAATTAATCTATTTTAATTGGGTATATGATACCAGAATGCATTTTGATTCTTGTACACAATTGCAGCACAACTTTCGTTTCTCTGGTTGTACACTATATAGCATTGCAGCATATGTGCACACATACGTGTACCTAGGCTAATAATGTCCCTCTCATTCCATCATCTTTCCTGCCCCCCAAACTCCCTCCACTCTCTTCCCTCTCCTTTGCCCTATCTAGAGTTCATCTAATGCTTCCCTGCTCCACCCCCCAATCCCATTATGAATCAGCATCCTTCTATCAGACAGAACATTCAGCATTTGGTTTCTTGGGATTGGCTAACTTCACTTAGCATTTCTTCTCTAACTCCATCCATTTACCTGCAAATGCAATGATTTTATTCTCTTTTATTGCTGAGTAATATTCCATTGTGTATATATACCACATTTTCTTTATACATTCATCTACTGAAGGGCATCTAGGTTGATTCCACAGTTTTGCTATTGTGAATTGTGCCGCTATAAGCATTGATGTGGCTGTGTCCCTGTAGTTTTTAAGTCCTTTGGGTATAGACTGACGAATGGGATAGTTAAGTCAAATGGTGGTTCGATTTCCAGTTTTCAAAGGAATCTTTCTACTGCTTTCAATATTGGCTGTACCAATTTGCAGTTCCACCAGCAATGTATGAGTGTGCCTTTTTCCCCACATCCTTGTCAACACTTATTGTTTGTATTCTTAGTAGCTGCCATTCTTACTGGAGATAAAATCTTAGAGTAGTTTTGATTTGCATATCTCTAATTACTAGAGATGTTGAACATTTTTTCATATATTTGTTGATCGATTGTATATCTTTTTCTGAGAAGTGTCTGTTTAGCTCCTTAGCCCATTTATTGATTGGGTTGTTTGGTTTTTTGGTGTTAAGTTGTTTTAGTTCTTTATATATCCTGGAGATTAGTTGCTCTATCTGATGTGCATGTGGCAAAAATTTGCTTCCAAAATGTAGGCTCTCTTTTCTTGATTGTTTCTTTTGTTGAAAAGAAGCTTTTCAGTTTGAATTCATCCCATTTATTAATTCTTGATTTTATTTCTTGTGCTTTAGGAGTCTTGTTAAGGAAGTTGGGGCCTAATCCGACATGATGGATATTTGGGCCTACTTTTTCCTCTATTAAGCATAGGGCAGAGACCACAAGAATTTCTTAAGTGACAAGAAGTTTAGTACAAATAAGAAAGATCCTGCCTTTGGTTCTAGGCATCTGTTATTGTGTAGTATCACCCTGAATTTAATGACACAACAGGATATGGATTTTATTATGTTCATGGATTCTGTATTAAGACAGTATATATTATGGATGACATGTTCCTGCTCCATGATATCTGTAGATTCAGCCATGAGAAAGCTTCAATGACTGGGGGTATTTCAAATGAATAGAGGATAGGCAAGGCAGACCAAGGTGAACCCAGTAGGCTATCTAGGCTGCAAAATCTAAGGAGGCACTCACTCTCATGTTCACCAGGTGTCTCACGTGAACTTGGAAAAATCTAGAAATGAATTTCTCTTTAAATTTTACATCTTGGCATGGGAGCTGGTATGATTGGGATACCCAAAGGCTGTGTTTAGCATTGACAAGTAACTGAAGCAACCGTAGTAGGCCTTGCTATGCCATGTGGGTTTTTCTCAGTGTGGAAGCTGTTCTTTGAGAAGGATCATGCCAAGAGAGTAAAGTGTGTCAAAAGCACCTAGAAGAAATTGTATGACCTCTTTTACCCTAGCCTCAGAAGTCACATACCATTGCTTTCACTACACTCATTAGGTCAAGAAAGTCACAAGTCCAACAAGATCCTAAGCTGTCAAACCCATATGCTGCTTCTGCATTTGAGGAGCAGCAAAGGATGTGTCATTATGTTTTGAAACTGCAATACCCTGCTTTACTCCCTCTCCACCACATGCACTTATCCCAGAGAGTCCTAAAACTTCACTCAGCAGAGGAAGAAGAGAGAGAGAGTGGAGAGAGGGAAAAAAAAGGGCCATCTTTGTCTCCAACTGTAAAGGACCTGCCCATGTAAGCCTGATTGGGAGAACGTGAAAGAAAGATTTGACTTTAAATTAAGTTCAAGGTTTTATTATGAAGAGCAGGTCATCCTGGTTTTTGCAGTGAATGCAACCTGAAAATATGGCAAAACTATCTTCTACCCAGATAGACAAGAAAATCCAGAGAACTTGACCAAGTTTCCATCTGAGAATAAAATGTAAAGAATCGATGAGAGAGGGAAATAAAAGTCTTGTCTTGACTACACTGCATAAGTAATGCTTTTCTATAAAGTCGATCGCATGCATCATAACCATTGATATTATGTTACATAAACTTACCTGAGACTATAAAACTGAAATAACGGTGATGTACCATGAAGATAGCTATTGCTTAGAAATGCAGCTTGTGAATGAAGAAAACCATGTTGATATTTACAATATGTTGATAGCAAAATGAAATCATGAGACCACAGTTCTACAAGGCCTCCTGACCCTGAGGTGAGTCAGTGGTGTCAATATTGTTAGAGAAGTTGTGAAGCAAATGACAGAGAATTTAAGAGACCTCCAAGAGGCAGACAGCAAAGGACCATCCAAAGGAGTACCAGCAGAGAAAAGAACATGATGATTGGAAGCACTTTTTCCTACATGAAAGTCTTGGTGAACCACTAGAGGTTTTGAATGGAGGAATGACATGATTTTGTTTTTGAGTTATCATCCTGGATGCTGTGTGTAGAACAGGAAAATTGTGTGTGTGTGTGTGTGTGTGTGTGTGTGTGTGTGGTGTGTGTGTGTGTGTGAGAGAGAGAGAGAGAGAGAGAGGACACAGACTGAGACAAAGGGAGAGAAAAGTTGCAGAGATTCTTAAATTAAGGAGCTATGAGATGGTTTTGGTGAAAGACAATGGTATAATGCTAGTTGAGGTGAAGGTATTACAGGGGACATTATGAGAAGTGGTAAAATGTGGCCATATTGCAACATCGTCCAAAGATAGACATATGTTGACAAGAAAGCCTGGAAGTGTACAGATGGCTCAGATGAATGGTGTGATGCTTGTGACACTGCTTAAGAAAAAATTTTTCATGGCACAAGCAACACATCACTCTTAAATGGGTGTGATGAGACTAACTCAACATTAGCACATGGAAATCTATGGGTAGTGAATCCTAATATTCATAATAATTCATGGTTTTATAGTAATTTTATGGGTTGGGACGCCATTACACAAATCATTTCACTTGGTCTTTAAAATAACTTCATGCTCATTAAAATAATGCCAAATAAGTATTTATTAGTCTCCAATAGAAATGATAGAGGTAGAGAAGGAATTAGAAAGTTTTGCCTTCTGCCTGGCATCTCTTCATGTCACATTATTTTTCCTGAGTTTGAATCTCTTTCTTGTCTGTCACCCTGCTCCAAACAAGGCTTTTAGGACTCTTGTGGTCATTAGCATCCCCACAAAGTCCTTCTGGACTTGTGCCTTTCTGACCTGCTCTTTAGATACGGGCCACTCTTTTGTGCTTGTCCTTGGGCATGTGCCTCTTTTGTACATGATCTTTCATGCCTGAGCTTGAAAAGCTCTCTATAGAGACACATTGATCTCTTTTGATGTTTCCTCTACTTTCTTCCTGAGATCATTTATGATCACACAAAAACTCTTGTTTTAAACTCCTTGATTCTTATTTATTATATCTGCCCACAGACATCTTCTAATATTTTCTCCAAGTTTTTAAAACTACTTTCCTAAAGTTTACAGTATTTCTAAGTCTTGTTTACTGATCATTAAATTGTGTAACACATTGTTAACTCTTTGCAGAATTACATTTCCGTAAGACAATAATAAGAGTACCTTTATTAATTATGCAAAGATTTATCTCACTTGCTATTTCGCTTTGTTAGGGGTTCTAACAGGAGCTTTATGGACTGCAGCCATCAAGTAATAACTACAGTGACTGCCCCTGAGTAACCCTTGTGGCTTTTCCCTGAATAACTTCCCAGCAGTTAATAAATATAAATAAATAAAACCATTAGAATGGTACTTGGAGCTTGGGACAGGACCCTGATGCTATTAGTGATAGGACTGTGCCTGAACTCTTTGATATTAGCTTGAGACAGATCAGGTGCATTCAGATTGAGATGAAGTCGCCCGTGTCCGGACAACTATATAGGCCCCTTCCTTTGACCCAAATCAGTGATCCATTTGTTCTTGTTGCCACCCATGACCATGATTGGTCATTAAACACCCGCCTCCCCCAAAAATGTACTATATGCAGTCCTGAATCTGTCTGCTTATTTCTTAAGTTTAATGGTATTCTGTTGGTGGTTCTAACACACTGGAACAGGGTTTTTCTAGAACAGAGCTTATATTTGGTATTGTTATGGTTTGGATGTGAGGTGTCCCCCAAAAGCTCACGTGTGAGACGGTGCAAGAAGGTTCAGAGGAGAAATGATTGGGTTGTAAAAGTCTTAACCCAATCAGTGATTTAATCCCCTGGTGGGGATTAACTGAAGTGGTAGGGTGTGGCTGGAGGAGGTAGGAATTGGGGCATGGCTTTGGCTATATATTTATATCTGGGCAGTGGAGTCTCTCTCTGTTTCCTGGTCACCATGATATGAGCTGTTTCCCTTCACCACACTCTCCCACAGTAATGTTCAGCCTCACCTCAAGTCCTAAGTAATGGAACCAGCTTTCTATGGACTAAGACCTCTGAAACCACGAGCCCTCAAACTCTTTCTCCTCTGTAGTTGTTCTGGCCAGATCCTTTAGTCACAGCAGCAAAAAACTCAGACAGGTATCAAGGTCTACAATAGGATTTTTAACCATTGCCAGATTCCAAATTTGCTGCTATAAAAGCAATAGCATGAAGATGTACACACACACCAAGTAAAAAGCATAGTACTTATAGAAATAAGATTGATTTCAAATGTTTATAATATTTATAATATTTCTCTTCTCAGGCCTCCTTTCCATGTAACAAGGTTGGGGGTTCTGTTTGGGGGGATTTTTTTGGTTGGGAGGGTTTGTTAACATGAACCATATTAAATTTAGCACCTTGACCTCACAGAGTATTAACAAGAAGGATGTCTGCCCTGACATTTCAATCCCATTTCAACTTAAGTCAACTTTCACTGAGCTAATTCAATTTTTGAATTTTCTTGTTATCAGCTTTCAAATGCAAAAGCTCTAGGAAATTCTGTGACCAATTTTAATGAGGATATGATCCAAAATTACATTATACACCTCCATTTCCTTTATCTTCCATTCAAAAGACTTAAAGCCCCTTTGTCATTAGATGGTATAATGTCAGGTTTTAACTTACTTTTTTATTTTCTCTTGTTCTTTTTGACTTTAATTCTCTCCTGTGCTCTGCCTCATTCAATTGGTTAGCACTCTCCTTTTTTCCACAAATTAAAAATTTTCTAATTGATCCTTTGAGGTAAGGATCTTGAGATGGTAGACAAATAAAACAACTGAGATATGTTAAATCCTTTCTCTTCCATTTTCTTGCAAACACTGGAAAAGTTACTTTTAAGTTGCTGTACTTCCCTCAAGCAGAGCTCCAAAAGAAAATAATGTTCTTTAAAAGATGTCTAATTTTCAAAATCAATCTGTCATGGCGTCTTGCAGCCAGTTCTCATATGCTGGGTTTTCCTGAAACAGTATAAAAAACTATAATAGGATTTTATAAAAACTAATCACACACTGGTGCACTCTCTCTCTCTCTCTCCCCCCTCACACATACATATACATATATGTATACATACGTATGTATGTGTGCTAAATATATACACATGTGTGCACATATACATAAACCTGTCTTGTTTGTTATAGCTTGTATTTTCAGGGTCTAGTATTAACCCACTTGACCAGCTTTTCTTTCCACTTACTTTAAGATACAGTAAAAATAATCCGACAGAGAAATTAAATGATGTTTTTAAAATACCTTCTACTTCACAGTTGACTCGTAAATGGGAAGGTAATGGATAGGCAAAGCTTAATAACAAATAACTCAGGATTCCTGTTCCTTTTCTGAAGCACAACTGTCATAAAAATATACTCTCCACTTAGAGCTACTGTGAGTAATCTATTATAGATGACAAAGAGGAAAATGGATCTACTCCCTAGCCAAACATTTTCATCATTAACAATAATAGAAATGTTGCTTCCAACAAGCCCTTGGGTATTGCTAGTACTTGGCACCTGAAAGTAATTGCTCAAAGATGGGCCCGGTGTGGTAGGAAAGCCTCTAGGAATTCTTTTTTTCTTAAATAATAGTTACATAAAAATGATTCACATATTCCTCAATGAAACATTCTTGAAAAGACCAAGCGTAGCACTGGCTCAGAAAAGCTACCGAGTCAAGGTACTCTTCTGGGTTCTGGGAGAGTTTTCTGCTATAGAAATTCATAGTGTAAATTCTTTTTGGCTATTCAGTGTCCTAAAAAGGTGGTATCTTACACTTATTTCTTGGTAATAATCTATGCTATGGGTCAACTACTTGATAAACTGATTTGCATACAGGGCTTTTAAACTGAGTCCATCTATTAT
This sequence comes from Marmota marmota marmota, assembly GCF_001458135.2. Taxonomy (NCBI): domain Eukaryota; kingdom Metazoa; phylum Chordata; class Mammalia; order Rodentia; family Sciuridae; genus Marmota; species Marmota marmota. Next base: position 43,329,655 of record NW_026000108.1, on the reverse strand, counting down.
CTCAGAAAACAGAAGATAGGCAATGCACAGGGTCGGGGAGGGGCTTATTCACATGATCAGAAGTCCCCAGGTGAGTTTCCAGCTAGTTTTGGACCCAGAACCCACCTTTGCCAACTCGTTCCTGGCACCTTTGGTGACTTTCACTACCTTTGTAAGACTGAAATAATGAGACCAAGGACAAGGAGAGCCAGATTATTTTTCTCCTAAATGCAAGCACAAGTCAAATGAAGGATTAAAGTGAAATGTGAGCACCAAATGAAATCTTGCTTTTTGGTGTTAGGATTTAACACTCTTCAAAACTACTGAGGACCCCATATTTACTATATCCAAAATCAAAACAGAGGGCTGGGGCTGTAGCTCAGTAGTAAAGCACTTGCCTCGCATGTGTGAGGCACTGGGTTCAATCCACAGCACCACATAAAAATAAATAAAGATATTGTGTGTTCATCTACAACTAAAAAAATTTTTAAAAGATCAAAACATAAATTTAAAGATAATTATTAAAAGAAAACAATAATAAATCCATTGCATATCAATATAAATTACATTTTATGAAAAATAACATTTTCAAAAATATTAGTTAAAAGAGTAGCATTGGTTTACACTTCTGTAAATCTCTTAATGTGTGGTTTTAAAAAAAGTATTGGGGGCTGAGGTTGTGATTCAGAGGTAGAGTGCTCACCTTTTAAGTGTGAGGCACTGGGTTCGATCCTTAGCACCACATAAAAATAAAATAAAGATATTGTGTCCACCTATAACTAAAAATAAATATTTTTTAAAAGAGTATTGGATACTTATATATACTTTTGAATTCTTTTTGTTATGCTATCAAACACACTGTGAGAGAATAAGGGAAAACAGCAAGTAAGATTTTAGTGTTATTACAAAGATAGTTTTGACCTCACAGACCACCATCCCGGGGTTTCTGGGACCCTTGGGTTCACTGAACCATACACTGAGAATCATCTCTCTACACCAAGTCCAGTGCCATGGAAATAAGTTTGAGAATTCAAAATGCCTGTGATAGAATGAGAACATCAAAAGCCAACTACCTCCCCCCTCAATTGAAGGATACTTGGGGGAAATAAAGAACTGCCTTTAAGAAATCCAAGTTGACAAATCCTTCTAATGTTTTTAAGTGGGTGTGGTAGATGATGATCTGGGTCCCTAAAAGACTTGTAGGTGAACTTTTCCTAACAGTGGAGATTTCTTTGGATTAACAAGTACCAGGCTCAACAAGCTTGACTCAGGATGGAAGATGAGTGATTCAGGTTGTAAATGAAAATATCTGCATTGAGGGTTAAAGGACCACTAAGGTACAACTATGAAAGATAATGAAAGAATAGCAGCCTACTGAGATGACAGTTTTAGCAGCAGTCACGCTATCTACTGGATGAATTTCCTGTTTCAATTCAATAGAGGTCTACGAGTTTGCATTGTGTGTAAGGCACCCACTCTAGTGAAATAATTCATTTTGAATCAAAATATTTAAGATGAGAGGTCATCTATTCTAGCCAACTTCTTTTACAGATAAGGACAGAAACAAGTGAGTTTCATGACATTTTACACAAAGTCAGCCTAATTTGCTAATATTTTGGCAATACCAAAAAGAGAATTAGGTCACATGTTCTTAACTTCGTCCATGCCCACCAATATTTTCTATCCTTTCTGGGAAACCTTCCCTGACTGTTCAAGTAAATCTAATCATTTATCCTTTGTGCCAGAATTGAGCCAAGTATATAGATCTATCATTGTAATTAGTCATAGTATTATAAATTTTTACCTCTCTCTCCATTTATCTGAAACAAAGACTAAGAGTATGGTCACTGGAGCTCTAGCTGCAATCACTTACCAACTGTATGATGTGGGAGAAATTTCTTTAGCTTTCTATATTTAAATTTCCTTATCTGCAAGATGGATAATATGGTACTTAACTCATAGGGCTATTAATGAGATTTAAATGAGAGAATCAATTTCCAGTGTTTAGCACAGTTCCTGGCACTAAGAACTGGAAAAAAGTTAGCCTCTAGTATACTTCTTTGTTTTTTTAATGTTTCTTGAGTGCTGACAAAATTTCAGGTGCCAGAGAAACCCTGGTTGTTGAGTCAAAAACAAAAAAATGTTGTTGTTGTTTTTTTTGAGCACTTAATATATGCCAAATGCTTTGCCAAACTGAAGGTTCAAAAATTAATACTATAATCAGTGTGATAATAATTATAATTGAAGTTTATTAAATTTATCACAGTAAACACAAATGAAAGCATGATTAACATAAATAGGGGGTAAAAACAAATTTTGAAGGGTAGTAGATACTCTTGCTATAGCTACTGTCCACCCTTTTCTTCCACATTTCTTTTTATTGTGGCAGGAAAAAAAAAACGTGAAATTTCCCCTACTCCTCTATAGGCAAAGAAAAGTTATTTGAGCAGAGAGAGTAGTATATGTTGTCTGCCAATGTATATGAGCTCATAATGTAATACAGAGCAAGAAGGGGCTAATGCCCTATTATTATAAGGGCAGTAATATGGGTTCCTAAGAATGAAAAGGTCTAAAGGTCACCAGAATATAAAGTATTCATATAGATAAGAGAGAATCATCTTTGGTAAAAAAAAAATAATAATAATAATGAATATTCCCATCAATCATTTGTGTCCTGCTATAAGAAAGACCTAAATAAAACCCACTATGGAGGCCCCACGATTTTCCCCCCCACAGCTTACTGCTTCCATCTATAGATCAGAGAACCTGCTTCTTATGTCCCAGTTACTCCATCTCCTAGAGTCACAAGTCAGTGCTACTATATCTTTCCTCAGCCATCTGGGCTACAGGACTATTACAACCTAGCTTCTATGAGTTCCTAAACTTTGATTAGAATTGCATTGCTAAAGTATAGTTGTGACACAAAGGCCACCCACCAGTGGAAGTGAGTCCAGATCACATCCTGACAATACTAGTATCACAGGAATCATCACTCATCACATTCCAACATAAGTTATATGGAATTTTTAACCCAAGTGCTTCACTGAACACTGCAAAGAATTCAGTGGTGGATTTTATGATATGTGGATCTGCTCAGTTGAAGGTGAAAAAATTCAATTAACTCCTTTTTCATAGGCCAGTGTATTATTCCCATGATCATTACTTAGCTAAGCTACTTAAGGATAACTGTCCTTTAGAGAAAGGACTCTGATTCTCATTAACTAGATTTCTGACCCATAGAGGAGTTTTAGCATTTCTTTTCAGGTGCTTTATTTTTTTTTTTTTCAATTACGCACTTCATCAAAATTTAAAGTACTAGTGTGATTTAATATTATTTTGTCAAAGGTACTTATTAATAAATCTAATCAGACCACTGGCATAAGTCCAAAAAATAAAGGTCAAACTTCTTGACATAGCTACTCTTTAAAAATTTATAAAAGATTGTAGAGTATAAGCTGAGATATTGTCTAAAAAAGGTTTGCTTTGAACAAACATCCTAATCTCTAAGCGATAAGAGAAAAAAAAAAGCGATTGAAGTCACATGTGCATGTCATAGAGATGGTTAACAACCCAACATGAAGGAGAACCATGACACAATACACATCAATTACCTTAGATAATGGGAGTATCCAAGACCCTCAAAGACTGGGTTAATATGGAATGATTGACATTTATAGACTCTGCTCCTCAGTGAGAACATAATAATTGCTGTGTTATTCAAACTCTAACAGCATGGCTTTAAGATTTACTCACATAATATTTTTAAAATTAAAAAAAAACAGATTTCAAGTATGTTGTATACCTTTCCTACAACTTCAATGAACATAACAAACTAAAATTCTCCATCTCTGTAGCTCTTCCATGTTTACTTTCAAGTTTATTACCAGTTATGAATTTCAAATGTTTGTCACATCAAATTTGCATCTCCACGCCCACACCAAGGGGAAAAGAGCAAATGATGGGAAAGCCTAAGAAGGAAAACGGCCTCCCATGTATGTTCTTTGGAAATACAAGTGTTCCCCAGATTTCCAGTCCTCAAGGAAGAAGTCACTATTAAGTCTCTGTCAAAGCAGAGAGAAAAGAATCAGAGGCTCATCTGCACAGGTCCAGAGGTGAGAAATGTAGAGCATGCCATGTCTATGGAGTGCCAAGCTCTTCGGCATGTAGGAGGTGTCTGTGGAAGATGGTGACAGGAGGTGAGACTGAGAGGTTGCATGTGTAAAGCACTTACTGTGCTGCCCGAGGACCTGGGGCTCTCTGCTAAAGCAATTAGAAGCCTTTTACATTTTCTCTAGGGGAGTAATGCTGCCAGTGCTGTGCTCTGGAAAGATTCCTCAGGCTGCAGTATGAACAACAAGGCAGGAGGAACAATATTGGAAAAAGGAAAAACAGTTGGGGGCTATCACAATCACTTAGGGGAAGATGAAGTTGTTAGGAACAAGTGTATGGCAGTGAACATGGAGGTGAGCAGTGGGTGTCCAGGCCACCTGAGGTACAGGCACTGGAATGACACTCAAGCTTTCCCTCCAACAGCAGTACAATGGTGACTGTTCCCCTGGAACATCCTGTGCTGATGATGGACACAAAGCAGCCTGGTACACACAAGAGCTCAGCAGAATGATCCAGGCTAGAGATGGGGGCCTCCATGGGAGATGCATTTCTTCTGGACTTCTAAAGCAAGCTGTATCTATTACTTTATTATATTAATCACTTTATTAAAATTGTGTGCATTCACTGGGAGCAGGGGTCTTTCATATTCATCTTTCTCTCTCCATTGCCTAGCAAGTGAGTCCTCCAATAGTGTACTATGATTAAGAGGTTATTGTTTACCAGGTGCTATTCTTACATAAATTGATTGGATTCCCATGAGAACACTAAGGTTCTACCTCCATGTTACTGAAGAGGAAACTGAGGCTAAGAATCTGTGAATAAATTTTCCAAAGTCATGCTGCTAATTAAGCACTGAGCATCAATAGTTTGGTCAACAGAACCTGGTCATGAGCAGCTTACCTTAGGTATATAGTAGGCTCTTAACACCTGTTTCTATATAAATTGACCTGATAACTATGTGGAAAATTTGCTAACTAAAGCAATTAAAAGAAATGAGGAAGCATTATTAATGCATAGAAGCCCAAGCGAAGAGGAAATGAGGTGATGGGACAAGATGTTAGGTAAAGATGAATAGCTATGGTGTTCTCTAAGTGTGATTTTGATCGGGACAGCAAAGCTGCTTGGGGCAACCCCTTTGCCCACTGAACAAGCCACTACCAGAAGGCTAGAAGGAGCAAGTGCCAGGTGGAGCTCTCCATTCATTCCTGTGAGTAAGAGGGGTTGATGGCTTTACTTTCCTGCAGCAAACAGAGCCTTGCCAGGTACAAGCTCAGTTATTAGAAAGCTTTTATTCTCTCGCCCTCATTTGTCAGCCTCTTCCTTCATTTCCAGGTTTTTTCCAATCACCTCAAGTGGGTTTCTTCACCCATGAGCCAAATGCCAACATCATTTGCACTACTGACTGTCCCTCAAAAGGACCAATCCTTTTCCTGGCTGTTTCTCCAACCACTATTGCAAACCTTAATCCATTGTGCAATCACAGTTCTCTTCCCTGCATACAAATATAATTGCCACTTCCCCATTTAATCCTTCAGTGATCTATTTTTACTATTGTTGAACAGAGATCAAAACCTCTAAAAGATCCATAGTATGGCATAAGCTAGTCCCTGGTTGGCATCCCATCACACCCAAGGCCACCCTGCCTTTGTTTGAAGTGGTGCAGGACCATTGATTTGCCTTTAGTTCCTCTAATGTACTGGTGTCCCCTAGTACCAGTGTCTTTGCACATGCTGTTCCCTCTCCCCAACTGGCTCTCCCACGCTTTCTTATCTAGCTAATGCCAAATCACCCTCCAACTACCAGTTAAGATGCCATCTGTTGTTAAAATCTTCTTTCAGTCTACCTAAGTCAGATACCTTTCCCAAGCATCCCCATATCTTTTCCTTCATTGGTGTTTGTAATTTTGTATTTATAAGATTTAATTCTCTTTTTCTCCCATTGCTTGTTTCATATGTTTCAGGAAGACAAGAGCAGCAATTTTTTCACCTTTGTATTCCTTGTGTTTAGCCAGGGTTTTGGTGCACAGTTCCTCCTCTAATAAAAAAAAGAATGCTGACTTCTGCTCAGCCTTCTTTTTTGACTATGTGTAAGCTTCTGGAAGTTCACAGGGTCAGGCCTCACTGGTTACATATTATGGAAGGGTTCCTCAAGCTTTGCATTATTGACATTTTGGGCTGGATAATTCCTTGTGATTCAGCAGCATCTCTACCCTCTACCCAGAGATGGCTAGATGCCCATAGCACCGACCTCCTAAGTCATCCCAATCACCAGTGTTTCCACACTGGGTTCTATGCCCAGCACCACTAAGGGAAAAAAAGCGACTCTGTTCATTGCCAGATGTCTGGGGGTGGGGCACAAAATTACTCCAGGACAACAGAGAACAGCTGTCTCAAGGGCTGAAGCAAAAGGGGAAGGGGACAATTCTCACCTTAGGAGAGAGGGACTCCTGCAGCAACCCCTGCTGTCTTCAGGTCCAGGCCATTCACAGAATGGTGACTTATTTTGTTCTTGGCTTTGAATCCATTAACATTTCCATTCCTCATGTGTTGAGCCTTTGATTTTTACCAACATTCTCATGTTGACATCAAAACAATTGCATCCTCCTATACCGAATTATTTCTTCCAATTATTCCTTCCAGTATTTTCAGAAGAGAGAGGCTTCAATATCTCCCCCACTCCTATTTCTTCATCTCTCTCTGTCTTTCCTCTCTGTTCCTGTCTTCTCTGTATCTTTCTATGTGAGTTTGTGTGTGTATGAGTGTTTCTCTATGTCTGTCTCTCTTTCATCTTATTTTTCCCTAGTCATTATCATTAGCCAGAGTCTTTCTGTGGAGTCTACAGTTCCCTATGTTAGTTAGCCAACCACCACAAAACTCAGTGGCTCCGTCAGCAGAGGGTTGGCTTCTCTAGATCAGGCTTGTCAGGGCCAATCTGACTCTGCTCTGCCTTGAACTATAAGACTGACCAACACAACTTCTCAAGACAAACACAGAGCACAACAAACCCAAGTGAGCAAACACTTTACAAGCCTTTGGTCATGTCACACCTGCCAAGGTGACATTGACCAAATAAAATCATATAGAGAAACTCACACAAGAATAGGAACAAACTATAAATTCACGTGTCAGAAGACACATCTAAAAAGGAAGATGTGAGGCTGGGGCCATTGTGATCCACTACAAACCCCATTTGAATTGTCGTTATTTCTAATCTTTTTATCTATCCCCTGAGTCCCATAGATGTGCTTTATTTCCCCCTAAAACTAATAATTGTCCTCCTTGTGCCAGCAAATGTGGTAATAAAATAATGGCTCAGTGCTCCGACACAAAGCCTTAGTTATTAACATTCCATGCAGGTGTTCAAAGGCTACCTATCAACTTTTGACTTAGCCAGGGTCTTTCTGTGTAGTCTACAATTCCCTGTGTTAGAATGACTTATAAATAGATCTGTTTGTCCCCCAATGCTGCTGTACAACTTCACTCCATTGTCAGAAGAGAGAGGCTTTACTCTTACACAAGAGGAATAATTATCACCATTTTTGAAGCTTTGATTGTACATTTTGCTTTCTCAAATTAGTAATTTTCTACAAATGAGAAGATTAGAAATGGCAAGAATATATAATAATTGTCAAACACTTAAGGACCAGAGTGCTACAGCCACAGTGTTTCCTCGTAGAATAAAGGAGGATGGCAGCACATATGGCCATGAAAAGGGAAAAAAAAAATGACAAGAAATCCCTTTTGCAGGATGCGTAAGAGTTAGGCCACATAATTATGGGTGTGACACAAAGTGACTGAGTATAATTTTACTTAGGACTAAGAAGGCCGAATAGCTTACTTCTTTTCATATTTGGCTCTTATTCTGCTATTCAGATTCTAGACTGTTCTAATCAAAATTTTTAATCTACTGCTTAGCATTTTGAAGTTGGGAAATCCAGCTGATTAGACCCCCTTCCCAGCCAAGCCGTCCCTGTGAGCAGTTAGCCACCCATTCTCCAAGCAAGACCAATGGACGAATTGAAGAAAGCAATCTGCAAGGTTCTGTCCTGTTCTTGGACACCTGGCTCTTCTTACACTCCACAGTTCATCAAGTTTCCCAAGCAGTAGTACCAGCTGTGCAGCCTAGACCAATGCAGCGTCAGTCCAGACCCTTAAATCTTGCTTCCTTATCATGACCACTTCCACAGACCACAGGCACATAAGTGTGATCACATCCAAGCCAAATTCACTATCCTCCCTAAACCCGCTGTCATTCTCAGTCCAAACCACCACAAATTTTCACTAGGAAAATATAGTCCCTTCTGTTTCATCTCTACATTAAATTCCATCCTCGTCCAAGTCACTCTTCCTTCAACAGCCTGTACCATCCTGTTAAAAAGTAAATCTGAGCATTTTTCTCCCTGGCCTAAAATTCTACAAACTCTTTTAGTCTGTTTTCTTATTACTACAACAGAATAGCGGAAATAGAAAATTTATAAAGCAAAGAGGTTTTCCTTGGCCCATAATTCTGAAGGCTGAAAAATTCAAGATCTGGTGCTGGCATTTTCTCAGCTTCTGGTGGGAGCCTCTTGGTGGAAGGGCAAACAGGCTTATGCAAAGGGAAGACAAGGCGGCTGAACTCCTACCATAGCTAACTGATTCCTGTGACAATAGCATCAATCCCTTTATGAGGACTCTGCCCCCATGACAAATACCTCCCACCAGCCCACCTCCCAACACTGCCATCTTGAGGAGTAAAGCCTCAACACTAGTTTTGGTAGTGACAACCTAATTAAACCCCAGCACCTTGCTGCAGTCTGGCTGGGCACAAATCACGAGCCACTGAAGCAGGAACAAACTTTATTTCCAAACCCGCGCGAACACCATGCTCAAGGCCTTCTCCCGGGACACCCCCACACACACCAACCGGAAATCCCTCCTCCAGCACTTCCCCAACCAATGGGAACTCTCCGGGAATCCCCAGGAGAACTCCAAAGTAGCAGGTGGAGGTGAACAGCAGGGGTCTAATATACAATTGAATACACAGCTTAACATAACCATTATCATCTCAATGGCTTGCTGGCTTCACCTCTCAACCACTTGTTGGGGCAAAAATGGCATGTGTCATTCGACTCAGCTATGGCTCTCAGCAGCACCTTGCCACTCACTGTCCACAGGATAGTTCAAAATCCTCTATCTAGACTTTTGGCGTTCTATACGGTAACTATGGCAAAACAGAGAAAATTATTAAAGAAATTTATGGTAGCATAAATGGTTTAATCAGTCTCCCCATATCAATCAAAATCCACTCTCAGAAGTTGTTCACCTCGACTACAAAGAAGGGCTCCTCTTTAGGCTCCCTTTTTCATTGATTGACAGAACCGGCAAGTGGAGTTGTCCATGAGACTGAAAGAGGCAGATACTCAAGTCTACCTCCATCACAATGCCTGACACGCAGCAAGTATCCAATAAATGTTTGCTTAATTAATTAAAAGTGCTATAACAAAGACAGTATTATCCCTGCATTACAGAAAAGGAAATTAAGATTAGTTAAGTGACTTGCAGAAGACAAGAGAACTTGCAAATGACCTACTCAGGTTTGCATCCTGCTCTGTCTGTAGGCCTGAGGCAGCATCCATGAGGTTCAATCTGTGCAAATACACCTTGCCCTCCATTCCCTTCTCCTTTGCATCGTCCCAGAAAATGTTAAAAGGTGGAAGCAGCAAGATAATTCTACCCAGACATCAGGGACCCTACAGCATCAGAAGTTAGGAAATACAGGGGGATTTCAAGAGAAATGCTATAGAAACAAAGAGATTCCAATTCAATTCAACAAACATCTGCTGCAAGCTGAGCTGAAAGAAGACTATGGTCTGAGCTCTCAAGGGCTCACACTCTTGCAGAGAAGACAGGCATGTATACAAATAGCTGTGACAAATACCATGGGGAACAAATAGCATAATGAACAAACACGTGGACAGTGCCTCCCTCCATCCTCTGTGGACAAGAGCACTCTAAACACCTGACCTGCAAATATCAGGGACTCTGTAGCTCTCTGAAGTATTATATTTTTGCCCAAATAAGACCAATCTGGGTTAAGCAAGACAGGTGATATACACCTTTGAATAAAGGACACTGTAAACCTTAGTTTAGCTTTCTCATCTATTCATAACGGGGAGAAAGATTAATAAATAATTCATAGAATTTTTTAAAGAAGGAAATGATAATAATATTAACTTTATAGAGTTTTTATAATATGCCAGGCACAGTTTTTGAGTCACTACATATATTACCTCATTTTATCCTTGCAAAAAATTATATGCAGTAAATACTATTGTTAGTCCCACTTCACAGATGAGAAAACCAAGGTACATGGATTAAGGAATGTGCCCAAAACCACATAGCTAGCAGTTACCATGGCCAAGATTTGAACATAGGCAGTCTGGCTACAATGCCTTCATTCTTTAATTACTCTTAATTTTTAATTGACTTCTCAAAGTACACGATGTTTCTAAGGTGTCCAGCTTAGATATGCAACATGGTAAGAATTCAGTCAGCTGAACTTTAAAATGGAAATTATTTTTAAAGTAGTGAGCTCAGTTATTTTTCAACTTTCTACTGTAGCCATTTGGCCAAAAGATCCCAGGAAAGTAGAGAAGGTGAGCAGCTTCATGGGAGAAGAGGCACTGTCTACAGGACAGGCGGGAGTGAGAATGAGAAAGGGAGGAGAGGAAGAAATCCAGGCTGAAATCTCAGGTTGAGAGGGACACAGAACGTGTTAGAGAGTTTGAAATTAAGGATGAAAACAAAGGGGTTGTTGGATCCTTGTCTGAAGTACCAGGATAAGACTGTCACCCAGCAGCAAAGAAACTGCTAAGGGCTCTAGATAAGCTGAAGGAGGGTTCAAGTTCATGTTCCCAGCCTGCCTTCCACCAATGGTATGTAGGAATCTGAGTTCTACATGCCTCAGGAGGCAACTGGAGATGATAGAGCCAAGTGGTACAGACCAGGAACTCTGGAATCTACTGGGAAAAAACCTGAACCAAAGATGAACACTCCTAAGATAAAAGAGTGCCAAAGAGATCCAAGCTGGGACCCACTGACTGAGGTAAACCCTGAGGCCACAAAGAGGCCAGACCTGTTCTAGCTGCCACTGAGCAGCAGAAACCAAAGGTCTCTGGGGATACCCTAAAAAGAGGAGGCTTCTCTCCTACCATTACCACATCCTGCACACAATACTCACCCACACATACTTGTGATCCACTCAGACTAAAGAAATTCACTGTCTTTAATTCAGATTTAACCTGGCAGCCTAAGTCTCCATGTAGATTTTTTTCCTGTGCAAAACAAGTTATGCCTCTGAACTGAGTTTTCCAAGCAAAAATAATCCTTCATAGTCTTTGATTCCTTCACAGAGGAAGACAAAATACAGGACAGAAAACAGATAGTAATCTGAGGTAGGGATGGGTGGGGGAGAGATGGTTTAGATCAGCCATGCTGTGTTAATTTTCAAAGAACTGCAAACAAGTATCATAAATATATAACAAACTTTGAGGAAAGTTTTAAATCAAAGCCAAGTTCACCTAAGCAAAGTAAAAAATAAAAAAGATAAAATACGGTACAGAGTAAAAAATCACATAAATTTTTTTAAGGAAAAATATTTAAAGTTCACAAGTAAGCAATCTGAGAGTTGCTGCTATTACTGCCATTTTCCATAAAAGCCAGATACCTAGTTGGGGCTTGTCTAAATTTATTATCTTAAAGCACAACTAATTTATCAATATGAACAATTTTAAAAACAATAAAATAGTTAAAAGCACAGATTTTGGAGTCAGAATTGATTTTTCCTTTGGGTCTACATGTTCCCTTTTACTTAATTGCACTTTTAGAAAGTTAACGGAAACTTTTCAAATTTGTTTTTAAACTTGGATTAAATAATTCCCAACTCATGCAGTCATTTTGATGGGTAAATGAGCTACTATAAGTAGACTATAAATATGCTAGCACATATATTAAACAATGAACATAAGATGTTGTTTTCTCCCACCATAGTAATATCATAGTGTATGTAATGTATGCTATTAAAATGTTGTGTGTATATATACAATATTTACAAATACCCAGTCATTTTATATGGATCAGTTGGTGGCCATAGTGGCCACTTCACTGTCCATCTGAGGAAGGTTGAATGGAGGGTAAAGTTGATGAGCAGTTCTCATATCTATTTTTGGAAAATGTCTGAAGCTCTGGTGAGTGCACTGGTCCCTATGAGCCTCCCAGGCAGGGAGGAGTAATTCTGATGTACTGCATGGTATTCACTGTGTTCCTCTCTATTTTAGGTTACCATTCATCTTAATGCCTGGTCACTGAGCCTCTCATGTACAAGAGGAGAGGTGAGAAAGGTCAGGAGGAACCTTCTATAGCCCCTTACCTGCAGAGATAGGACAACTGAGGTTCTGAATGGAGTGTGGTTTCTCCTGCTGATCCCAACAGAGAAGTTATTGGTTGAGGAAGAACAAGATTTCAGAGTTTTGAAGCCAATCCATCACTCCCTCTACCTTATTCTGCTCCTTCCCCTCAGGTACAGAGTAGAAGCCTGGGAAAATGACCTTCATGATGTGTTCCCTTTCAAGGAATCAAGGCATTTACTATTATAGCTCCAAGAGCTTGATGTTTCCTCAGCCATCTTTGCTTCTCATACCATCCATTCTATGTGAGAGAGCTCATTAGCACTTATTTCTCAAACTGCATCAAATCCTCCTACAGAGCTATAGACCAATATATCCACCTGGATGCCCCATGGGCAAGGAAACTAAGCTCAAAGTGGAAATTTCACCTTCCCTCCCAATCCTGCTTCTCCTCCTATGTTTATGATGTTGGCATGTTTTAGTCTGCTTTTTTGCTGCTGTGACTAAATGACAACTGTAGAGGAGGAAGAGTTTATTTGAGGGCCCACAGTTTCAGAGGTCTCAATCCATAGACAGCTGGCTCCATTCCTCAGGGCTTCAGGTGAAACAGAAACAACATGGCAGAAGAGTGTGGCAAAGGGAAGCAGCTCACATGGTGATCAGAAAGTAGAGAGAGACTCCACTTGCCAATTCAAATATATACCCCCAAAGCCACGCCCCCAATTCCTACTCCTCCAGCCACATCCTACCACTTCAGTTACCACTCAATTAATCCCTATCAGGGGATTGAATCAGTGATTGGATTAAGACTCTCACAACCCAAGCATTTTTCCTTTGAACCTTCTTGCACTGTCTTACACATGAGCTTTTGGGAGACACCACCTCTAAACCATAACATGGGATAAGGCAGCACTATACACCTCCCCCAAGGCTTTCTTGACATGACCCACACTAAAGCTGGACTGACTGTTTCAACATCTCACACTGATCACGTTACACAAGGGGAACGTCCCTACCTGGACGATTCTCTTTCACTTCAATACATGCCAGACTCCTTAGATTCCTTCCACTCTTCTTCCACCATCAACCATGGTACCCATGGTCTCCCATCGCTCTTACTGCCTCTTTTGCATGCCTCTCTCCAAGCAGGGCCATAGCATTCTATAGTCGCCTGTTTGTCAACTTCTTTCATGTCAGGACTAGTGTTTGTCACAAATTTAATGATGCAATTATTTATGAGCTGAATAAATGAATGAATGAAAATCAAAGTTTTGGGATCACTGCTTACTAATTATAAAATCTTAAACAGGTAATCACTTAACCACTCTTTGTCTCAAGTCCTTCATCTCTAAAATGGCAGTAGTGCCCATCTATTAAGTGAAAGAAGTAACACATAGGGATGGACTTTGGAAAGAAAAGGAAGTACCACATAGTATCCTTTAGGGTTTTTTGTTTGTTTGTTTGTTTGTTTTGCTTTGATTTTAGTACTTTATGAGCCTAACCTACCATTTCAAGACTGGCAAAAAGAAAATTTCCAAAAATCTATTTAACTGTTAAGAATAAGCCTTTGAAAATATCTAAGTGAACAAAATTTCAAACATAAAATTGCAAGTGCCAGTGTCATCAGGATCCTTAATTACAGAGACCCAAGAAGTGGCTGAACTGTCAAGGTTATAAGAGCACAATTTCTCTCCACTCCACCACTCTATTTACATAGCACAGCTCTCATGTACATGCCGTTTGGTACAGAAAGAGAAGTGGAAAATGATACAGGTATTATAACAAAGTCCACTTTCCAATAATTATAACTTAAGTTAATTACATTGACATTTCTCAGCAAGGATTAAGTAAGTCAGAAGGGGGTAAAAACCATACGAGAAAATAAAAAGCAAGGGTTGGGCTACAAGAGCATCTTTTCTGTCTTTCATTCAGGAGTGTAATTAAATTAAGTAGGATTGATTGAGTGTCAAACATCTGTGGGAGTCATTTCCTAACTTCATTAATGCTATTGTGCCTGAAGAAGCCTCCGTGGTAATTTCTCTCACAAGTATCTAATGAGAGTCTAGTGATGTGATATGAAAGCCTGACACTGCACGGCTGTGCCCTACGCCACCGCCTGTCTGGATGTGAGGAATTTATTAGAAATGCTGGCCTGGCAGCAACCAGGCTGCATTATCCACCTCAGCAGTGGGAGTGGGACAGCGGACAGCAGAGAGCCCGGGTAATAGAGCCATAAAGTTGAGAGTTTAGACAGCAAGCATAACAGAATAAAAATAGGCCTGCTAAGGAGAACTAAACGGTCATAAAATAGATCATATATAATGAGGTACAGCAGATAATGAGGTGCATTTATATGGAAAACACTAAATAAAAGTTATGACCATTTCCTCTTTAACCCCATAACCATCAGAGCTTCTCCTGGCAGCTGGGTTTGCAAGGTAAACTAGGGAGAGTGAATTAATTGGAAGGAAAAAAAAAAAAATATATATATATATATATATATATCGGCCAGGGTAGTTCATTATTAGAAGCACTGCTGATTGTACAGCGAGCCCCAGTAGAATACTTGGCACCAGGCAAAGCATTATGAAAGATCTAGACTTCCTGTCCTTTTTATAGAATTATGATAAAAATTGTATAATTCCATTGCAGTTATAAAGCAATTAAGTGGGGATAAATGTAAAGTTAGCTCTGTGTTATTCATTTTATCATTGTGATTAGAAGTTGCCTGCTCCCAGACTTTGTTCCTTCATTCATTTATCAGTTAATGAGCATTTACCATGTACTGGGACCTCTGGCTGGCTCTAAGAATGCCAAGTTCTTAAGAGCAGTCTCTGTCTTTGAGAAGGTTTTGGTCTCTTACAGAAAACTTACAAGCAATCAAATCATTAAAATAAAACTTTCAGTGGAAAACAAGGGGTACACACTAAGTCCCTCAGGAGCACAGAGGACACAGCTTTTGTCAGGGCTTGGAGTTCTGAAAAAATGAATAGAAATCGGCTTGGTTTGGCTGCCAAACCAAGGAGAACAGAAGGGGAGGACAAGGTTCCAACTTGAGCCAGTAGCACTTAGAGGCACCCAGGTGGGAGATGGCAGGACAAAGTTAAGGAAGCTCTAGGGCAATAAAAGGGTCAGTGAGGAAGCCCTGAATTGGCTTGGGGCCATGATATGAAGCTAAGAGTTTATCCTGCATATGGCAATTAGACTTCTATGGACTGATGATATTCTCCTCTTCTCCTAATTCATATGTTAAAGCCCTGGGCTCCTGTGTTTATGTATCTGGTGTTTGGATATATTTGAGGCAATTAGGGTTGAATGAAGTCACAAGGTAAGGCCTAAATCCTGTGTGACTATAGTATTATTAAAAATAAATAAATAAAAAGAGCCCCCTCTCCCCTTTCTCTCTCCTCTGCAGGGTCACCACTAGCAGGCACCTGTCTGCAAATCAGGAAGAGAGGCCTCACCAGAAACTAAAAACTACTGGAACCTTGATTTGAACTTTCCATCCTCCAGCACCATGGGAAAATAAATCTAGGTAGTTTAAGCCACTCATTCTATGGTATTTTGTGCAGCAAGCCTAGCTGACTAAGTAGGAACCACAGAGGAGCCTCCAGAGAGGTGTGGTCATTCACTGTTATCAAAAGTGCATCATTCAAATGTAACTTTCCACTACTGAATTCTCTCTTTGAAAAGGTTCATGGAGCCTGTTGAGAAATTAAAACTTTGAGAGACAGTACATAATTTAACGAAATGGATGGTGTAACTTTACACCTCTAATTTCTCATTGCATATGATGCCCATCTCTCACTCTATCTATCCTATGCCACTGTGCCAACGTAACCCACACTTGACAGGACCAGGATGGGAAACTTAACAATTCCACTGAATTTTCAGTAATGTCAAGGCACTAAGTCCTGCAGAAAGTCTTTTTGTTAAAAAAAAAAAAAATGTAATGACACATAGGGCTATCCTAAAAGGAGCTGAACTAAAGTTTTGTGAAGTTGTCCCTATTTAAGAGTTCAGCCCACTTAGAAATGGGAAGCTTTACCCATCCAAAGTGGATATTTTACCCAAGAATAATTTATGTCCAAATTTTTATCTCAGAGACTATACTAGTCATATTTACACTTGAAAGTGTACATTAAATATTTAGTGACACTGCTCCCTAGTTACATTAGGGACCAGTATCCCTATTGCTAGTAATTGCTGTGTGTCAAGCTCTCCTGTAAGTAGCCATGAAGATCCGAGGACCTGAGATGAGCTGCGATATGATCAACTTTAGCATTAATAATCCATCTGTGACAGGATTCTATAGTCTTGTCCTGGCATCATTGCTCAACAAAATTTACCATCTTAGAAAAGGAATATATGGTCAACTTATTCAGACTGTCAGTGTGCTGAAGACAAAAACGCCACGTTCATCTTTGTCTGGCTTGACAAAGACTCAGCAGATGAGTCAAGAATGTGGTCCATTCATTGTCATTGTCATCCCTGTTCATGTTGAATTCTGTATTTCAGGAGAAGAGCCTGAAACTCAAATTCCCAAAAATTCCTTCTCCCACGTTGTCCCAGCTAGAAGCTCTCAATGAGGCATTTGCATGTCTTGGAAAATTAAGAAGCAGCCATTTTTCTTAGGGTAGCTGCAAGGAACCTTCCAGAGGCAGCCCTGCAGGGGTTTCAGGTAAAGACTTGAGAGTCTGTCCCCTCAGGGGACACACCCAGGGCAATGGCTTCCCTAGCTTGTCTCCTCCACCCTTCCAACAAGGGCCAAAGCCTCTATTTTTCTGTATTAACATCTTTCCTAATTGGAAATAATAAAATTATTATTTCCTGTACCTTTGCCTGACTGAAATGAGCCTTTACTAGAAAGAAAAGAAAGGATAGAGGGAGGGAGGAAAGGGAAAAGAAAAGAAAGGAAGAGAGATAAAAAAGTATCTGCCTCGCTGTATGCAGTCCACCGGAACCAGAATTAAAGAATTAAGCTTTTTCCTGATTCTATGAGCATCTCCTCAGGAGTCCTTCAGGACTTTGGACATATTAAAATACCAGGAACTGTGACTGAAAGTCAGTCTCCCTGAGCATCTGAGGACACAAATAAAGCAAATCACTGAAGACTGGCATCACAAGAAATTGCTACTAATTCTCTAAATTAGAAAATGTGAGTGAATGGGCAGGTTGATAATCAAAGTTGACAGAATCATGGGGCCACCCAGAGGGGAGGTGGGTGGAGCACTAAGTGCACGCATCTAATCCCACAGGAGCTCCAGGCAATGGTAGAGATAGGCAAAATCTATTGCTCTTTTGAAGAATCTCCTATTCCAAATAAAAATAAGAGGTGCCACAATTCAGAAAACTAAAATAGTGAAGCTTCTCTGAATCAAATACTAACTTCTGTATTTTACTATTCACAAACCAAATGTTAGGGGAATAAAAAGCAAATATGTTTGAGGCATCTGTTAAACAAAGGTGTTAAACATATGGATTTTAGCATATTTAAATCTGAATGAAAACAATTGCCACTAGAAATGCATACAATTTTTGAAACTACTAGATTTATTCTCAATATTTCTCTACATATGTGTGTGTAATATAAGACTATTGATTATACTATCAAGTATGATCTTAACTAGTACTACTTAGTATTGATATTTTTGCTTTTATGTATATTTGTTCACAGACATCTATGTATGTGTATGTGTACATACATTTTCATAGAAAGCTAAAAATTTTTAATTATTTGATCATTTTTACTGACACACAAAATGCAAATAATCTGCCCCAGTATTGTGAAAGAAGTGACAAAGCCCCATAGAAGCAAGGATGGTTAATTTAAGCCATGTAGTAACAGTTTTAGAATAACTTTTAGGTAGTATTTACCAAGAGACTCATGACTTCTTGGAATCCAAGTCTAGTGTCACACTAATTTCCCTGACTGCTTCTCAAAAGAAACTCCATTCCAAAAATCAACTCCTCCTTACTTGCTAGTATCATTCTTTCAGTCAACTGGCTCAGAAACTTTGAGTTATATTCAATTCCTTCCTTTTCTTTATTTCCCACACTCAATCTGAAGAGCTTAGAATTTTCTTAGAACACTTCTCTTTTCTCCTCATTCCTATAATACTTTACAAACTTTTCATTCCACTATAAATTGTAATGCCAGATTCATGGGACCCCAATAGACCTCCAGAAGCCGAATCCTATGCAAGCACACAAGAGTCTTTATTGCAAGCTCGAGCCTGGACTCACAACCGTTCCCGATGCAGCGGTCCCAGGGAGTGAGTCCTGGTCCTTTGTTCAGTGAGATTTTATAGGTTTTGGGGGGATACTCTATGTGTCACAACATCGCACAGCAAATCATTCCTTACCGCAGGAAAGTCAAACAACAATTCTTAACATTGATTAGCACATTCACTGGCGGGAACAAGTTGGGTAGGGGTGATTGGCTAGTACAAGAGGGGGATTCATTTGAACTGATTGGTTTAGGCCACGAGGGGTGTGTGTGCTAAACTACATGGTTTCCCAACATGTTATCAACCACCATAAACTACTTGGGGGTCATCTGGCATTCCAGGTTTTTTCCGTCTCATGCTGATTAGAGGTTGCTAGGGGGGTTGCTATGGGTCCTCACCTAGCCTAACTGAGTCAGGGACACCTGGCGCTGCAGACCTCTCCTGTTATTTACAGACAACTCAGCAGGGTGGGTATGTGCTTAGGAGTGTTCTGTAGGTTTTTCCAAGGACAAGGGTCATGCCCCCTTCCTTAGGACAGGCCTTGAGGTAGAAGCTGCTGTTATTTACTTATTTTTAAAAATGGAGTCACATTAGTTTCTCAAAATGAATGAACAAATCTCTGAAAAGTCTTACATAGAAGAGAATGTTAGCTTCCTTATTCTACTCTCAACTGTCAGGCGTACACCGTAAGCCACCTAAAATACCTGAACAGACTGTTCTCTTTCAAAGAAACCTCTTTCATGAAGTATGGCCTATTCAGCCCAGCATCCAAGTCTCTGGTTCCCATCCAAAGTTTTCTTGCTGTCTTATATATAACCCTTATGCATAGCCTAACTAAACCATCATCCAGTAGCACGAGCACTGAGCTTATCTCTAAACATGCAAGCTTCTATCAGAAATAATTAAGTAACCAATTAGTTCATTGAAAAAAAAAATTAGAGACTGAAACTACCTATCTTAAAATCAAGTACATTGCTTTGGATATTTGACTTTCCTCCAAGAAGAGAAATATCAACAATGAATATGATATAGACTAATAACCCAATAAACTAGATCACTTATTATCTATGCTGTGGGTCAGCAAACTATGGCCCACATGCCAAATCTGATTTACTGCCATTTTTGTATAGCCTTTAAGAATTGGTTTTACATACTTAAGTTATTGAAAAATAAAACAATAAATAATTTGTCATAAAACATGAACAGTATATTAATTTCAGATTCTGGTGTCAACAAAAAATTTTATTGGATCACCACCATGCTCATTTACTTCAGGTACCTGCTCTTGAGTTACAATAATAAATTTGAGCAACAGAGATCATATGCCCCACAAAGCCTAAGGTATTTATTAGCTGATTCTTTAAAAAGTTGTTGATCCTTGACTACACTATTAAGTATGAACTTTTCTAGTGCTACTTAGTATTGACATGTATGCTTTTAAGTATCTCCTATTTCCTCATCTTTCTCTGAACCTCTTCAAGAATAGAAGCCTTAGCAGGGCATAGTGGTGCATGCCTATAATCCTAGCAACTTGGGAGGCTGAGATAGAAGGATCGGAAGTTCAAGGCTACCCTCAGCAACTTAGTGATACCCTAAGCAACTTACTAAGACTCTGTCTCAAACTAAAATATAAAAAGGCCTAGAGATATAGCTCGGTGGTATAATGCCCCTGGATTCAATCCCCAGTAATGCACACAAGTGCATGCTCTCTCTCTCACACACACACACACCAAAAAAAAAAAATTAAAAACCTTTCTGCTACTTTCTAATATTCTGGCCTAGCCCAACATTCTGCATAGCTGACATTCACTAGAGGCTTGATAGGGATAAAGAGAATAGGTATAGAGGAGCACATGGATTACCTGGTCCAGCTGAGAAGAAGGGAAAAACACAACAGTCTATGTTAACTATAATCTTAATTATAGTTAACATAGACTGTTATAAGATGCTTATTCCATCTTATAAAACAGTTGGCCATTTGCTAATACCTACTTGAGTATTTCCCAGAAGTGATTTCTCATCCTCCTCATACTCTCAAACTGAGAGGTACCACAATGCCATTTGGATACCTTGACTGCAATTGTCATGGCTTTTATTGAATTCTAATTTTAATTCAACTGCCCTAGACAAAAAAAAATATGTCTAGGACACATCTCTTTGAATGCAGAAATTATCAAACCCATGCTATTTCATAGAAGAGGGCATGTTTCTGGATGACCTCAAAATAACTGACCAATTAAGTTGGCTCAAATGCACTGCAATCCTTTGGGAGAAGGGAATAAAATTGATCATTTGGATAGAAATAAGTAACTTAAATCATCTATACAAATACAGATTTGCATTTATACAAATATTTGGCAGCACTATGTGGTAACTATATATCCTGATTATTCAAATGTTAATGCCCCTTCATCAAGCACAATACATGAATACATACATGCACATGTGTATCCTATAGGATGACCAGATACAGAGCAGATGTTTAATCCAAATCTATGCCATAAATTATATTTCACACTTTGGACCCACATAGACTTTACCAGTGATTTTCCATTCTTCTTCCCTCTGCATCTTCAATTCCTGTCTGAGCTGTCAACAATGTTATATCAATTGTTTACAAAACAAATCTCATTCACAGGGGAGATAGAAGCCTATTCTAAGTACTCAGAGAAACTGAGAAAGAAAAAAAAGGTGGGGCTGTTAAACATGGGCAGTTGTAGATTTTTATTTGAAGAAGTAAAATCTAAAGAATAAATACAATGTCAGCAGAATCTATAATTCCTTTTTTGGCTACAGGCCTGTATTAAGAATAATGTCACAATATTCTTTAGATATCAGGAACATGTTTAATAGCAGAATTCTTGAGAGAATAAAAAATTGATAAATAACAGATTGTATAAACAGCCTCTATTTTAATGTTCCTTGTTTCCTTTATTGTTTTCTATTGTTCCATCTGCCTTTCTCAAAATTTTGCTAGCAAACATAATGTAAGACCTTGTCTAGTCACTCAAAGTATTTCAAAAATTTCCAATAATCGCTGTTGGCTCTTTCATGTTTGTTTTAAAGAGCATTATTAACATACATTTCCAACAGTTGTTTCAAACACAACAATATGCATGGTGGTTGAGAGTTGTCATTAGTAAATCTAATAGAATTTAGCTGCTCAGTGTAGTATATTAACTTGTGTACAACAATTGCATATGAAGAGGAAGTTGAAAGAAGAGGTACTTTATTATATAAATTCATTACTTGAATATCTTCTTTTTTTAATTTTTTTATTGTTGGTTGTTCAAAACATTACATAGTTCTTGATATATCATATTTCACACTTTGATTCAAGTGGGTTATGAACTCCCATTTTCACCCCGTATACAAATTGCAGAATCACATCAGTTACACCTCCATTGATTTACATATTACCATACTAGTGTCTGTTGTATTCCGCTGCCTTTCCTATCCTCTACTATCCCCCATCCCCTCCCCTCCCCTCCCCTCTTCTCTCTCTACCCCCTCTACTGTCATTCATTTCTCCCCCTTGTATTATTTTCCCCTTTCCCCTCACTTCCTCTTGTATGTAATTTTGTATAACCCTGAGGGTCTCCTTCCATTTCCATGCAATTTCCCTTCTCTCTCCCTTTCCCTCCCACCTCTCATCCC